>NC_091347.1:14947353-15047353 GCF_038502225.1 Cherax quadricarinatus | reverse complement strand
GTCCTAAGGGTGAGAATCGCCGAGTTTGGCGATGAGGTTTAAGTCTCAAAGCCCTCCTGGCACTGAACGCTACGAACGTACGGTCCAGAAATCGTCGACTTCCGGCGAAACCAGCATTTCGTCTGATTAATTTTAAGCTCGCGATGTTGCTGCCGTAACCTCAAATCCTCGCCCCCCCCAGCCCACACCCTCCCCCCCCTCCCTCCCACATAACACTTCAGTGAAGAGGCGGGACCAGGAGCTGTGAATCGACCCTTGCAACCACAAATAGGCGAGTACACCCCTCGTACACACCTGATAATACTTGAGGACAAGAGGAATAGGGATGGGCATTTGATAACGACGTCCAAAATACCAGAGAGGAATTGATAGGGTGAGCAGGACAGCACCTCTCAGTAATGGGAAATAGGAACAAGAAGGTACAGCCGGAAACTGAACACTGACATGAGTCAGAAGGATGTTAAGAAGTATTTCTTCAGCCTTAGAGTTGTCAGGAAGTGGAAAAACCTGGAGAAGGAAGTCGTAGAGGCGGGATCCATGCATAGCTTTAAGAAGAGGCACGATAAGGCTCGAAGCCAGAAGCGAGCCTAGTAGCGACCGACACTGAGGCGAGACCATGAGCTGTGCCTCGACCCCTGCAAGCCCACGCACCTTAAACTTCTATACCCACACCCATTATCTTAGTCCAGCACACCCACTCATCCAGCCAAAGTCCACTAACTTCACCCCATCCACTGACGTACCCTCAGCACCCACCCACAAGGTGTCTTTGTAGTCAGATTAATAGCTTCTCATTAATAGTATACAATAATGAATAAGATATTGGCAACACCCGAGTATTTTACCTGATGTAGACGTTTAGCCAGACAGTGATTGTCAATCAAATGCAGAGACGATATACTAGACAAAATTGTTAGACACTGTCTGGATTGGGTTGAAAACAAAGACACCTGCCAGCGTAACGTTTCCAAAAATATAGATAGCCATCTGTTATACATATATCTTATTCAACACAGAATCAATATATGCCATACATAATTGTGTTACGTCAATTTACCGAGAGACGCCCTAAAAAAAAATCGCTTACTGTGGCTCTGATGGCTTGTGGTTCGCTGAATGACTTAGCTGTGTAATATATACAGGGTGTTTCACTCGTAGGAGGCCCCGAGATATCGTTTACTACAGACAGGATATACAAACAAGACGGTTGTTACTACGCGAGTACCTACTCGGAGCCTCCTACGAGTACAACATTTTGTATTTTTTGTATAAACAGAGTCCAAGGAATTGGCGATTACCCTGCACGTCCTTGGATCAAACCCATTGGCGTGTCACTCTCAGGTGCCCACGAGCCTTACTGGCATCCTGATTTTTTGTGTGTGTAATTAGAATGTATACACGGGGTGTCTCCTACTTACAAACTAGTTGTGTTCCTGGTGTTTTAACTGATAAACCAGTTGTGTTTCCGAGTTGTGTTCCTGGTGTTTTAATTCACAAACCTGTCTGTATACGAAACAAGGGAAGAAAAGATAGGTAAAAGGACACGAGTCCAACTAATGCGACATTTTTTGTGGCAACGTTTCGCTTTCTATATTTATCAAGCCGTTACACACTATACAGGGACACATACGGTATATATATAGTTGTTAATTTAGACATGTGCAACTCTTGGGTATCTTTATTGAGGAAACGTTTCGCCACATAGTGGCTGCATCAGTCCATACAAAGGATAAACTTGAAGAACAGGAGGAGAATGAGGTAATCAGTCCCTCAGCCTTGAGTCGATGTGGTCAGTCCATCAATCTTGAATAGAATTCAAGATTGATGGACTGACCACATCGACTCAAGGTTGAGGGACTGATTACCTCATTCTCCTCCTGTTCTTCAAGTTTATCCTTTGTATGGACTGATGAAGCCACTGTGTGGCGAAACGTTTCCTCAAAGATACCCAAGAGTTGCACATGTGTCTAATTTAACAATGTGTCAGTTCTTTGAACCATTCATCTACAATATATATAGTTATAGAGTGAGATGCAAATCGTAATATAATTGTAGATACCAGTAGTAGTACTTATGGAGGAAGTGGGTATATAAACACTTAAGTAGTGTTTATATTCCCATTGTGTCGGTATTTTATACCATTTATTTCCTATGTGTCAAGTCGTGAAGCAGTTGACTGCAAACCAAACTTTGGATTTTAACAGGTAGTCCAAGTGTACTGTGAAATTCCTTATCTTTAAAGGTGAATTCTAAAATAACTTTTAGTTTCCACTGTCCCTGTGAGATATTAAAATTAAGGGTGGTATCTATGAGAGCAGATTCTATGATTTTGTTTGTAGCTGCAGTGTGATTTGTGCTTGACGGAGGCAGCCTTACAGTGTACATTGCGACTGTTGTTACCACGCCTAATTTTAATGTTTGACAGGGTCAATGGAAACCAGACGTTATTTCAAAATTCACGATTAAGAAGTACATACTTGCCCAAATTTTACGTTGGGTTCTAGTCACTTGTTTCAAGACCTGACACACCAGATCCACTTGCTCTCTGACCTGTCTTCCCATGCGCTGACCTAACGATCCATACTCATCTGCACTGCTGAGAGGCGCAACCTTCTTATACATTAATGTTCTCCTTTCACATTTATATCTGCTGAGGAGAACCTCATTAAGGGATCGAAATATAGAGACCATTTCTTCTGGATTTCTGCAAAAACGAAACACGTATGTCTACATCACTGCATACAGTGAACGTGAATTAAAAGACACTTGATGCTCATACTTTTGCTCTCAGAGAATAACATGACACATCAGCCACAGCTATGACCCCTGGACGCAGGAGCGGCCACACTCATGCATAAACTGTACTGAAGAATTGAGACACTTAATGCAACATATGAGAATCTTTATTGAAGAAACGTTTCGCCACACAGTGGCTTCGTCAGTCCAATACAAAGCAGAAGTGCTGTACATCCTACAAGAGTGATGGACTGAACACATCGATTCCAGGCTGAGGGACCGATTACCTCAAACTCCTCCTCTCCTTACCCATTTCTACTTTACATTGGACTAATGAAGCCACTGCATGGAGAAACGTTTCTTCAACAATAAAGATTCTCATATGTTGCACAAGTGTCTCAATTCTTCAACTTGTCGGTTTTCAAAACCATTTATCACACGAACTGTACTAGTTATCTGTCAAGGATCGTCCGTGTATGTTGTCTCATTCTTGCATTACGTTAGAGCAGTTATTGTAACTTTCAGACACTACGATATGTTTCAGGAGAATGTTAACCTGTAATAAAGTTTGTAGAATTACCGACAATATGTTAGGTAAAAGGACAGGTGCAACTAATGCTACAATTTTATTGTGACAACGTTTCGCTCTCCAGGAGAGCGAAACAGCTTTGTCAAGCTGTTACGGCTTGACAAAGCTCCTGGAGAGCGAAACGTTGCCTCAGTAAAATGTCGCATTAGTCTCCTTTTACCTAAAATATTAGCCTATTGGACAAGTAAAATGTTTGAAAACTTTAAAAGGCTAAGTTTAGCTCACCAGGAATACTTGGCATTCCTCATACCTAGCAACATAGCGTGGTTAACATGTGTAAATGATATGTACATTTAAATGCCCGAAAGATTCAACACCGCAGACCGTCTCCGCCAGAAGATCGGCACAGCTATGCTTCCTGTGAAATTTACGTAAGAGAAAGTGTAACGCTTATTCTTCTGATACTATGGCAAATTAAATTTTATAATATATATATAATATATATATAATATATATATAATATATATATAATATATATATAATATATATATATATATATATATATATATATATATATATATATTTTTTTTTTTTTTTTTTTTTTTTTTTTTAGATTTAAGAGATACATTGTTGATATAAAGGTGGCATATACGGTACATGTTGTTACGTGTGTATCACCGATTATAAGGCGAAAATCTCATCCAGCTCCTCAGAGCTGGGGCGTGTGCCCAAAATGCAGCATGCATTACCCCTTTGAACAGCCGCGCTGAGCCGCTGGAACAGAAAACTAGCTGCCCTGGGATCCCTAGTTACCCTGATGAGTCTTTTTCCCAGCTCCTTAAGGAAAATATATATATATATATATCGTAATCATACAAATAAGAAAAACCTGATGCTTTTCCACTCTGGCAATGACAACAAAACAAAACGATATATGGTAGTCAGTTTTTTACAGCTAAGACGATCAGTAGCCATTCTTGGCCACGTTTTTTTCAAAACTCTACACATGCAAGCGCATATGGTAGGAGGTGCAAACATAGTTGCAATAACCTTAAAATATGTTAAGCCAAAATTGGAACTTCCTGTGGGCGTGTAATCTCAGCACCTAGAAAAGTATGTGGGAAAGAGAGAGAGAGAAAAAAAAAAAAGTCGAAAGAGGAGCCACAAAATGGTTCCCAGAGAGAGAGGGAGAGAGATACGAGTTGCAATGAAAGACTGGATACACTAAATATTTCCACGAAATCATACCTAATCAAACTTGGAATCAACCCTGATTGACTCGTGTCTCAGGTACTGTACAACCCCTACGGGTTAAGCTTTATTTCACAAATATAATAATGATAATACTCCCATTCTACTCTCACATCATTAACTCTGCCCCAACTGGTACACTTTCCATAGCGCATCACCTTCCACTTCTTTCTTCCATTGCTGTTTCCTCTGAGCAGTAACTCTTTATCCCCTGCTTCTAGATCTCTACCCTCACCATGTTTCCCCCCCCCACACCTCATCTCTTCCCCCTACCGCATCTCTTCCCACCTCCCCTCTGCACCGCCTCTTTACTTCTCCTGACCACTAATGGCGCCCATTGTTAGCACAAAAGGCCATTTCGCAACGAGGCAAATCGTAAAAGTAAACAGTTTGTTCTAATACGAAGACGGACGATGTGTTCTCTCACATTATCTCCAATTAGGGGTCTTCGATGGTGTTCGGACGGGGATGGGTCGGGTTCGAACGGGTTCAGGCGGGGATGAGTCGGGTTGTGACGGGTTCGGACGGATTCGAAAGGAGATGGGCCGGGTTCGAGCGGATACAGACGGGAGTTCAGACGGGAATATATTTGGTTCATACAAATTCTGAAGGAGGTGGTTCGGATTCGGAAGATGGGTTTGCAAGGAGAAGGGATCAATTTCAGAAAGGTTTGGGCAGGCTTGGGCTCGTTCACGTGGGTTCGGATGGATTTATACAGGTTTTGTTAGGCTCGGATGGGGATTGGCCGGATTCATTCGGGTTCCAATGGAACGGGGCGACTTCAAATGAGATGGGACTGAGATGAGGTGAGCTGAGAGGAGGAGGATGAGATGGGGTAGCTTCAGATTAGTTGGGATGGAGACGAGGTGAGCTGAGAAGAGGATGGGACGGACCCAGGGCTGGAGGAGAAGCGGGTGGCGGCTTGCTGCTCTCGCATTTGGCCATCATTAGGAGCTCGTCACGCAACAATATCAGTTTATTATGCGGCGCCTCACGCAGAGCCCCGGATATGCTCGCCGATCCGCTTCCTACCCGGGGCCTATTAGTGTTCCAGACACCCGAAATTGTCTGTGAAGAGGAAGGTCATTACAGCCAGGTGGGGGTAGGAGGGGAAGTGTTATACCCCTCAGGTCTTCTCTCCAACTCTTTACCCCCTACTCCCTTCCACTTCTCTTCCCTTCTGCCTTTTCCAACTCGAGAACATCGAATATATAGCATGTTAAGAGAAATAGCCAGTTGAAGAGCACATTTTTTATCTTCATACACGAGGGAGCTAATGAGCTAATAATCTATCAATCTCTCTTCACTTCCTTCATCTCTCCCTTCTCTTCCTCTATCTCTCCCTTCTTCCCTTCCATTTCTCTCTTGATTTTATCAGCCTATCCTATTATTTTATTTACTTGTTTACTATTTCTGCCTTCGTATTTATTAAATAATATTTTGATGTATTCACATGTTGTCTCCATCACGCGTCTGTGTTATCCAGTGACTCTCTTAAATATAATCCAAATAAAAATGCCGAAGATTTATATGGAGCGCTAAATTTGTTTAAATTATTTATCACAAGGAGTGATGAGGACTCCATTTTCCTTTACTCTCTTAATGCCAGGCTGTCACCGTCTTATTAATATGCATAACTTGCTATGCACGTGTTTTATCTTTCCTCCCCCTCACCTGCAACGGATGACAGATGCCGGGCACCCCAACACACACACACACACACATTATATATATATATATATATATATGCACAGTGGAGAGTAGCAGCAGCAGAGGCGGGATTCATACATAGCTTTAAGAGGTACGACAAGGTTCTGGGAGCCGGGAGAGAGTGGTCCTAGTAGCAACCAGTGAATAGTGAAAGGACAAGTGCAACTAATGTGACATTTTTATTGTGGCAACGTTTCGCTCTCCAGGAGCTTTGTCAAGCCGTTACAAACAGTACATGGACCCAGAGGGTATATATAGGCTCAGAGTGAGGTGCAATACTAGTGGTAGTAGTAGCAGCGATGTTAGTAGTATTACTACTACTACTACTACTACAAAGCTCCTGGAGAGCGAAACGTTGCCACACTAAAAATGCCACATTAGTTGCACTTGTGTCCTTTTACTTTACATATTGTCGGTAATTCTACCAACATTATTACGACGAGTGAATAGCTAGGGTAGAAGCTGTGAATCAGCCCCTGCAACCACATATAGGCGAGTGCACACACGCACACAAGGGTAGTATGATTACGTATGAGGTGAAAATGGTAGCCAAGAATAACTACACTTAAAGCAATGTAAGAAGATATAAAGAAAACACATTGCAATGTATTTTCTCACATGAACTTAAAGGGGAAAAATTGTGTGAACACCATCACTAATTGAACTTTTCCAACAAATATGCAAGATGTGACAGAAAGCCACAAACATTACCTCTCGTCTTGTAACTACGAACAGTTAAGTGCACACTAAAGGGCGTGGAAGTTAGGAGATTTGAGAAGCACTTCGACCAGGTATATTACTCCGCATTCTCGGCAACAATAATAAAACATGCGTAAGAACATTCAGGGTAGAATAAATATTAAATACTGGCACATAAAACTCACAGCACACAAATACTATCACACAATTAGAATCACTAGCATCGCTTAGAAAGACTGATTATAAAACGTGAAAAGACACTTCTAAAATTTCCCCGAGGAACCTACAGGGACCCCGGTAATTATGAAAGACACAGTGCGAAGGCTGAAGTCATTGCCAACCAGTGGAAATGTGCTCCAAGGTCACAAGCCTCAGAGAGGCGCCGGAACACCTGCAAGCAGGTGGCTATGAATGAGGCGTGTTATCTCAATACTCCGTTGACAAAGAATCATACAGTGACTATTCTTGTTGAAGGAGGATTACCGAAGGGAAAAACCACTTCCTGCTGAACCATGAACCATGTATAACCTAGTGCTCGTTTGTAGGGTCCAAGGACATTATCCAAACGTATGCCTTCAAGGGAGGTGGCCGTGACGCCAGTTAAGGTGTAGAGAGTAAAATAACTGCATAATAGGTATAATCAAACCTGATGAACCCAAGGAAGTAGTAGTAGTAATTCACAATCCACCACCAAACAGCAGGAGACCAAGACGGTAATGAAGATAAAGCAGTGGTTATCACTATAGCGTAAGTGGAAAGAATAGCTGACATGACCAAAGCCAAGCTCGTTATTTGCAGAAAATTTCAATCATAAACAAACTGACCCAAGCAACTGGGACTCTCACACAAGACAAGACACACTGAATCTTAAGAAGGCGGTGGTGATAAACTTTATGTACCAGCAAGTTACTAACAAGAGAGAGGGGTGACTGATCAGCAACACTGGGTCTGGTTTTTATCTGATATGGGTTTGCATCTGATGTTAGTGACACAGACAACGGAAGAGCTCTGAGAGCTATCAGTATGAGAGCACTAAGATAACTTTTGAAGTGTACCTGGAGATTTCAGTAACAGGAAGTAGGCAAGGATGAAGGAGATCATGAATGCAGTGCAATATGAAAAGGAATATGAAGAGAGAAGAACAGAATGATGGAGCATATATTAAAGATTACTGGAGGAAGAATTTATACGTTAAAAGAAGGCTGAAACAAGAAGTTTTAGAGCATGAAAAACTAAAAAATGATGGATAGAGGAAAATAGAGACGAGAAAATACGCGCGGGTAAGAACAGAGGCAATTCGACAACCTGAGAATGACATAACAGAGCTGAACCGAAACTACTACACAGCCATATCAGATGGAACAGTAAAATACCAGGTAAGGAGACTGAAAAATGGAGAAGAAATCACGAAAAATGACAAGAAGTCTGCAAGGAACTGAATAAACTTTTTGAGGAAGAACAATAGTACGAGAGTCGGAGAGAGTGGGTACAGCATCCAGAAATGGACACCATTCACACACCAGGAAAAGAAATCAACTAGTGAAAGAGCTAGATATTTCAAAACTACTGGGGCTGGACAATAGTCTGAGAGGGGAAGTAGGCGCACTGGGTGAGCTGCTTAAATCTACAAGTCAATGGAAACAGGGCAATTACCAGAGATGTGGAAGACAGTGAATGTAGTTCCCATGTTTAAGAGAGAGGATAGACAGGTAGCGTTAAACTACAGGCCAGTATCACTGGCATGCATATTATTTAAGGTAATGGCGTAGATAATCAGAAAAAGAGTGGCGGAGCACCTGCAGAATGGATTTGGAGACGGTAAACCCTATCTCATAAACCTGCTGGAGTCCTAGGATAAGGTAACTGAAATGAATCATGATAGAGGGCGGATAGACTATACATTCTTGTACTTAAGAGGGCATTAAATACAAGATCGCATAAGAGACCAGGCCAAAAAAATAGATAAGCAGAGATGGATAACGGTGGATTCTGAATAACTGTCAGTAAGGAGACAGGTTATCTGATAACCACTGTACAAAATTCCCATGTAACTAATAGAGTGGAGACGAAAATATATCCTAGTGTACCCGAGAAATGGGTACAAGAGGACACAGATAAAGATATAGAAGTTACATGAATGTTAGAAGTATTTCCCCACTCGCAGTCATTGGAGTAACCAAAGTGGTTATGGTGGGACTTACCAGGCTAAGAGCGAGCCCGATCAAGGCTCTGGAGCCGAGAGTAAGGTCCCCACAACTACATAGTGTACACACACACACACACACACACACACATACACACACATATACACACACATATACACACACATATACACACACATATACACACACATATACACACACATATACACACACATATACACACACATATACACACACATATACACACACACACACACTTCCAAGGTAAAACGAACATTACTGTTGTAATCCTCACCTTGATACAGAAGCGAGATGGCGTGTCAGCCTGGAAAGAAAATATTATTAATGTTGTATTAGTCGTCTTTTTCTTATTATTATTTAGGTATTCCCGAGGGGAGGACGTTTAAGTAGTTGCTTGAATTATTTTTTCTTCCTCCGGCTGTTCGTTACTGCGGTCATAACATGGGAATTCCTCGATCGGGTTCAAGTTTTCCAGGCTGGTGCACGGTAACTAGGACCAGATTCCAAGAGCAACTGGCAATTACAAGTGCCCTACATATGACTATGTGCGCGTGCGTGCGCGCGCGCGCACACACACACACACACACACACACACACACACACACACACACACACACACACACACACACAGTTGCCTCCACTGACCACGGCGATGAGTGTGAAATTCAAGGGCACATCTGACAATTCTAAATAAAAACAGTTCAAAATTTTTACTCCGTTTAATATATCTGAGTTTGCCTCATCTGAATGGTTTCAATATTTAAATGGTTAATACATCTTATTACCATGACAGAACCGATATTCCAAGAGGCTAAATAACTGTTACATACTTTCTGGCTTGCTAAAGTACTTACTCCTTAATCCCTGGTCAGTTTTACTTGTGCTTTTGTTTTTGTAATGAAAGAAATTAAGAAAATAAAAATACTGTTTTTTCACGAGATAATTTCCGAACATCTCATCCGATTGGTTGAAATATTTCAACACTGATCCCTTGCTAATGAAGCTTCCGATCGGCTTCAGACTTTACGTGCTTGTGTATTTTAGGGTAATGGTCACTCTAAGATAAGAGAATGTCTCTTCAGGTTGGCTTCAAACCTGGCTCTTTCATAATGGAAGGTTTGTAGTTCAATTTTGTGGCAGTGCATATTCTAATCTTGCCATTTGTATTAAAGAAACTGAAACGCCAGTTTCCACGTGATAACTCGGGAATGCCTCTTCCGATTAGCATCAAACCTTCCTAGTAGATATTTTCCCGCATTTGAAACTTATTCCGCACTGAGGTTACAGACGACTGAGGTTTTGTAATGTTAATTGTGCCACGACTTAAACAAAAATAGATTTATAATTATAATTTTAGTTAATTTTATAATTAATTTTATAGTTAATTTTATAATTAATTTTATAGTTAATTGTATAATTAATTTTATAGTTAATTGTATAATTAATTTTATAGTTAATTGTATAATTAATTTTATAGTTAATTGTATAATTAATTTTATAGTTAATTGTATACTTAATTTTAATATAATTTTATTCATAAATTTATTTTATAATTAGGTCGCAGGGAAGCGCTAAACCCGCAAGCCATAGAGTGCCTTGGGTATGGGAGGTTATCAGATTGAATCCAAGGGGAGAGGAGCTCCAAGTCCTTGGATCAAGAGCTATTCACCATCATCCATATAACCTTTCTATCCTTTAGAGGATGAGATGAGAACAGATGGATGGATGAAAGATGGATGGATGATGGTTTTCACAAGGGTTTGATCCATGTCATGGTGACATCCAATGAAAACTAGACGACGCGGGGGAGAAGGGGGGGGAGATAGGGAAGGGGGAGGGAGAGGGGAGGTGTGAGAAATGGAGGAGCGGGGTCGTAGAAGGATGGATAATGGGGGAGTGCAATGGAAGATAGGAAGTGGAGAACTAGAGAAGAGGGTAAGGGTGGGAAGTGAAGGGTGGGAAGTGAAGGGTGGGAAGTGACTGGTAGTGGGGAGAAAATAAAGGGGAAAATGCAAGAAATTAGACAAAACTGAACGAGAGGTTTAAGTTCGGAAGGAAGGGGTTACAAGGGGAATAAAAAACAGGGAAAAGGGGGAAACGAGGGGAATTAAGCAGCGTAGTTGGGGGAAAATAAAGAAGAAAAATAGGTGGGCAGATAGTGTGGTGTGGATCTGAAGGAACAGGTGGTGGCTGGGGAGGAACGTGGGGTGGAAAAGGTGTGGGGAGTGGTTGAGGGAGGGAGGAGGAGGGGAGGGGAAGGGGCTGAGCGTGTCCGGAGCCTGGGGGCACCGGTGGCAGGAAGCCGAGGTCAGGAGGGCAGCCATCCGGACACAGTGCGGCCTCACGACAACATTTACCGAGCTGGCAGCGGCGCCGGGGGGTCCTCAGCCACACCGGGACTAGCAAAACCGGTTTTTTTTCCTGTAACTTTTGTTTTTTGTGTTTTTACCCCGGCGGTTTGCTCACTGGTGTGGGTGACGAAGCGGGTGAAGGGTGGGCGATGAAACCGGTGATGGGGGTGGTTGTGAAGGTGGGTGAGAGGGGAGAAGCACTGTAAAAGTGATAAGGGAAGCGAACGGACGGATGGGTTCATCCATCCAAACACTTTTGTTGTTGTTGCCTTTAAGGGCTACAACTACTTGTACCGTACACTCATCCAGTCATTAATGCTAACTCATCCCAGTGATCCCCAACATCATGTACAAACAATTCTACCATTAAAAGCGCTGTACAACTGAACTATTCTACTGTAAAGGAGCATTATGTATCACACATCATAATGGAAAAAATCACACACTAAACGTGCTGTGGAAGGCCACTATTATCGTGCTAACAAAAATCGTAATGCCATGCTATCTGAACGTTTATTTATAAATGGTAAAGCCCAGTCCACGACGAATTATAATAAATGAGCAGCGTCTTCCGCACTCTCCCAGAGTTAGTCAAAGCTTGAGTGTTCTCTCAATTTTCATTCCCACACCAAGAATGAACATCAACAATTCAATTTTCCTATTTTCCTTGGCCATCCACTTGCCAGACTTATCATGATGTGTTATTCTCTGTTATTATTTGTGGTTAAACGTTCGCTTTTATAGGTCCTTGTGACCTAATTTAATTTAATCAAGTTAATTTAAAATAAAAATTTAAAACGTCGAGTGGCATTAAACTTGGTAATTGATACCCACAAGTGATTAAAAAAAATTGCTAGTGATTTAACAAAACATATTTACTAGAAAACGTTTCGGTTTCGCTCCTGGGACCGTGATCAAGGTCCCAGGACCGAAATGTTTTCTATTATGTCCTAGTGTGGAATGACTGACGCTGAGTAAAATATCAACCAATAACGTTTTAAAATGTGTTGGCTCGGACGACTGAAAAAGATTAAACCATCAGTTTCGTGTAAATCAGATAGATGAGCATTCACGAAATAAACGCAGGATGCAATTTTGTACATTTTCTGCAAAAACTTGCTTAGCAGCCTTGCCTAACCTTGCAAACATTTACTTAATGCAACATAATTTAATACTGCCTAAGGTAGACAGAGTCAGGATCACTTTAGTTATGAACACTGATGATGTCTGCGTCCAGCTTAAGTTTACACAACTAACGAATAAAACGGTCAGAACAGAAATATATTGGAGAATAATGGGATAAATACGAAGGGAAGTGTTATAAAATACTCATCTCTGAGCCAAGACAACTTCCAGTTGACAAAACCTTCGACAATGCTGATGTTAAAACATATATACCGTTTAGTCACTAGTTCTGCTAGTGTTACTACTCACCATACCAACTATATCACCAGTGACGCAGCAAACTGCTACAGGTGACTTGCCCAGAGTAGGTCAGTAGGTCTGCAGCAGTGCTAATTTATGTTTTATTATGATTAGCACTGCTATTTTACGCAGCACCTGATTATAATGCATGTTCCCCCCTCCTGCCTGCATATTATGCAAGCACTTGGCATGATCTATTTGACTTGAAAAAAACCTGCTGTGCAGACGAGAAGTTGTCTGAATAAGGTGTCAAATGACTGCTTTCAGTACTTTATCATTTAGATATCATCAACTAAATGCTTCGTTTTGTGATATACAGCCTGGTTTAATTAGTTATAGATGCAAAATAAACAGTGCTGCTTCTTTGGCAAAACATGGATTACTGGACACGCTGGATATTTCTGAAAATTACGTTTTCAAGTTAGTTCTTTCATACGAAGGGAAAAAGAAACCTTGTTGTATGTATTGCGCTGACAGAACTACTTGTCTGTGTGTTACCCAATCCTGCTGTATTTTGTTAATGAATTAAAAACTGGGAATTTTCTGCGAAAATTGAGGCGGTCTGAAACTTGGTTGGAAAGAATATTAACGACGTGTTTGAGTTCATCGTGTGTGTGTGTGTGTGTGTGTGTGTGTGTGTGTGTGTGTGTGTGTGTGTGTGTGTGTGTGTGTGTGTGTGTGTACTCACCTATTTGTACTCGCCTATTTGTGGTTGCAGGGGTCGAGTCCTAGCTCCTGGCCCCGCCTCTTCACCGGTTGCTACTAGGCCCTCTCTCTCCCCGCTCCATGAGCTTTATCAAACCTCGTCTTAAAACTGTGTATGGTTCCTGCCTCCACTACGTCATTTTCTAGGCTATTCCACTGCCTTACAACTCTATGACTGAAGAAATACTTCCTACTATCTCTCTGACTCATTTGCGTCTTCAACTTCCAATTGTGGCCTCTTGTTTCTGTGTCCCCTCCCTGGAACATCCTGTCTTTGTCCACCTTGTCTATTCCACGCAGTATTTTATATGTCGTTATCATGTCTCCCCTGACCCTCCTGTCCTCCAGTGTGGTTAGGCCGATTTCCCTTAATCTTTCCTCATAGGACATTCCCCTTAGCTCTGGAACTAACCTTGTCGCAAACCTTTGTACTTTCTCTAGTTTCTTGACGTGCTTTATCAAGTGCGGGTTCCAAACAGGTGCTGCATACTCCAGTATGGGCCTGACATACACGGTGTACAGTGTCTTGAATGATTCCTTACTAAGGTATCGGAATGCTGTTCTCAGGTTTGCCAGGCGCCCATATGCTGCAGCAGTTATCTGATTGATGTGTGCTTCCGGAGACATGCTCGGTGTTATACTCACCCCAAGATCTTTCTCCTTGAGTGAGGTTTGCAGTCTTTGGCCCCCTAGCCTATACTCTGTCTGTGGTCTTCTGTGCCCCTCCCCCATCTTCATGACTTTGCATTTGGCAGGATTAAATTCGAGAAGCCATTTGCTGGACCAGGTGTCCAGTCTGTCCAGGTCTCTTTGAAGTCCTGCCTGGTCCTCATCAGATTTAATTCTCCTCATTAACTTCACATCATCTGCAAACAGGGACACTTCTGAGTCTAACCCTTCCGTCATGTCGTTCACATATACCAAAAATAGCACTGGTCCTAGGACCGACCCCTGTGGGACCCCGCTCGTCACAGGTGCCCACTGTGATACATCATTACGTACCATGACTCGTTGTTGCCTCCCTGTCAGGTATTCTCTGATCCATTGCAGTGCCCTTCCTGTTATATGCGCCTGATGCTCTAGCTTCTGCACTAATCTCTTGTGAGGAACTGTGTCAAAGGCCTTCTTGCAGTCCAAGAAGATGCAATCAACCCACCCCTCTCTCTCTCGTCTTACTTCTGTTATTTTATCATAAAACTCCAGAAGGTTTGTGACACAGGATTTGCCTTCCGTGAATCCGTGCTGGTTGGCATTTATACTCCTGTTCCGTTCCAGGTGCTCCACCACTCTCCTCCTGATAATCTTCTCCATAATTTTGCATACTATACACGTCAATGACACAGGTCTATAGTTTAGTGCCTCTTTTCTGTCTCCTTTTTTAAAAATGGGAACTACATTTGCCGTCTTCCCTACCTCAGGTAGTTGCCCAGTTTCCAGGGATGTGTTGAAGATTGTGGTAAGTGGCACGCACAACATATCTGCTCCCTCTCTAAGGACCCACGGGGAGATGTTGTCTGGTCCCATTGTGTGTGTGTGTGTGTGTGTGTGTGTGTGTGTGCGCGCGCGCGCGCGCCTGTGTGTGTCAGTATCTGCGTGTGTGTGTGTGTGTGTGTGTGTGTGTGTGTGTTTGTGTACTCACCTAATTGTGGTTGCAGGGGTCGAGATTCAGCTCCTGGTGTGTGTGTATGTGTGTGTGTGTGTGTACATATATTTTTAAATATATATGTAATATAGGGAAATGCTACCACTATAGCTGGAATGGGGACCCTCATATATATATATATATATATATATATATATATATATATATATATATATATATATATATATATATATATATATGCAAAACAACCACTCTGAAAGAATAGAGAAATTCCAAGCGCTTTCGTGACTACTCACATTATCAAGGATAATGCGAGTAGTCACGAAAGCGCTTGGAATTTCTCTATTCTTTCAGAGTGGTTGTTTTGCATATTTTGAAATCACCTGTTTACTGTGATCTTATTGCATATATATATATATATATATATATATATATATATATATATATATATATATATATATATATATATATATATATATATATATATATATATATATAATGAATGAAAAGAGGAAGGAAGATGAGTAATAGATACAGCAAGGGCCAGACCAAGGACACAGTAAGCTAGCAGTCCAAAGCTACAGATACTGAAGAGCAAAAAAGGCACAATACCGTGACTGGAACAATACACAAATAACCCGCACATAGGAGGGAGAAGCTTACGACGACTTTTCAGTCCGAATTGGACCATTTACAAGTGTGACTTGTAAATGGTCCAAGTCGTAAGCTTCTATGTGCAGGTTATTTGTGTACAGAGACCGAACTGATATAAATGAAAACTGCCTATATTGTAATGCTCCAGACACAATACAGCAATTTCTCTCCCACTGTTGTTGACATCACCGTGTGAGAACCATCTTCAAACATGAACTTACCATCATGAAAATCCACCTCGTCAGTGAAAACAGCTTCGGAGGTGGGATCTTCTCACTACATATAAAGCAGAAAATAACCAAAACACTAACCTAATTCCTGCAAACAATGAAAATATTGGTCAAGATCTAAAGACCAATAATAGAAGAGTATGCCTTCTAGGAAGAGGCGACGCCATAACGTCAATTACAACGAATAACTGAGGTTTCAGCGCACATCACTGAGCCAACGTAACTAGTCACTCTGCATCGCAACTGGCGCAGTCATTGCTAGGAGATGAAGCCTTTAAGCAAACTGCGCATATCCCGAAGAAGGGAAAAAAAGAAAGAACAGATGGCCATGTATAAAAAGGTGGAGAAGAGTTGATCGATTCAGAGATGGTTGCTAAGAGGTGAAGGGATCGTTCAAGGTAGGATTACGACGTTGAAGTGGTATAACGTGGATTAAAAAGCCTACTTGGGATATATACGTTTCATCTGAGTAACTAACAAGGAGTGGTCTTTGAGAGTGCTGATGAAGCCTGATGATGATAATAACTATGAGGGGGGGGGGTATTAAGTAACATGGTGTATCGGCCTTGAGTTGTGCAGGTGGGACTTACAGCGTCTGTCTGCATTTTTGCCTAGTCGAGTGAGTTTGCGTTAATCACTTAGTCTAATATTAATGTCCGTGTCCTTCTGAAAAGACAGGTAAGGCGTGAGTGATGGTGAATGTTTATTTCTTTGGTTACCCTGACTTGGTGAGAAACGGCCGGAAGTTATAACAAAAATAATTAAACTCTGAACTCCCCAAGCATAAACTATAAAGATAACAATAGAAAAACATTTGTAAATTCCAGTAATTAAAAATGTTATATACATCCTATTTATAAGACAACAGGTTCGAGGTATTTAACGAGATTTTTGGAATTTTAGCTCCACGATATATATAAACTACAGAATTGAAGCGATGTGCAGAAATGTAAAAACTCTCATAACTTTAAATCCAAGTTATTTTCCATATTTATACACATTGTCCAAGTATCAGTTTTTATGTCAGGGGAAGAGGTTACACACACACACACACACACACACACACACACACACACCTCGGCGCTTTAAGCTCACATGACAGGAAAGACTTACAAACATTACGAGTCCTGTAAGCGCTGGCGATGGGAAGAGCTTAAAAATACGACGCCAAGGGTCTGAGACTTGTTTAATTGCACACCTGCCTCCTCCCCCTCCCCTCCCCTCCCTCATACACACCCTCCACCCCCCTCCCCCCTCTGGTCCACACCAGCCACACCCCAACCACCGCCGCCGGAAATAAACAGCCAAAACTAATAGGCAAGAAACTGCAGGTATGATTAAAAACATTTGTTGTTTTGCCTTGTGGGTTACCCGGTGTTAAGGAGGAACTTAGACTAACCTCACCACTTGGGAAATTTTTATCAATTTTCATGCCATACCCATTTTAGACCGCATGTCTGTTCCATAATTAACGTGGTTTCTCGTTTTTTTTTTCTTTTACATAAATTTACACGCTATTTTTCTTCCAGCATTTTTTTTTTTTATGTGGGAATCATTACGAAGGACGTAGCTTAACATTTCATAAATATTGTTAACTTTAGTCTGTCATAAGTCGTTTTTAATGGATTTTTTTTCTTTGCAAGACGGTCCATCATTAGCGCATCGTCGTTTTCTCAGCTGATTGTCATTCTTTGTTTATATCTTCCAGCTGACTCTCAGCCTTTATTGGCGTGTCTCGGCTGCCATTCCCCAGGTGCTCTATGACCCCTGCCCCTACGGTTGTAAAGCTTCCCCTAATTATAGTAATAATAATAACAAATTGTAATAACGAAATAATAAGAAAAAGAAAATAATAGTAATAGTAATTTTAACAAGTCTGCTGAACTTTCTGCCTATCCAATCTTTGTTTACTTTTCTTAACTGCCTATCCAGTCTTTACCTTTCTCAGCTGCCTATCCAGTCTTTACCTTTCTCAGCTGCCTATCCAGTCTTCACCTTTCTCAGCTGCCTATCCAGTCTTCACCTTTCTCAGCTGCCTATCCAGTCTTCACCTTTCTCAGCTGCCTATCCAGTCTTCACCTTTCTCAGCTGCCTATCCAGTCTTCACCTTTCTCAGCTGCCTATCCAGTCTTCACCTTTCTCAGCTGCCTATCCAGTCTTCACCTTTCTCAGCTGCCTATCCAGTCTTTACCTTTCTCAGCTGCCTATCCAGTCTTTACCTTTCTCAGCTGCCTATCCAGTCTTTACCTTTCTCAGCTGCCTATCCAGTCTTTACCTTTCTCAGCTGCCTATCCAGTCTTTACCTTTCTCAGCTGCCTATCCAGTCTTTACCTTTCTCAGCTGCCTATCCAGTCTTTACCTTTCTCAGCTGCCTATCCAGTCTTTACCTTTCTCAGCTGCCTATCCAGTCTTTACCTTTCTCAGCTGCCTATCCAGTCTTTACCTTTCTCAGCTGCCTATCCAGTCTTTACCTTTCTCAGCTGCCTATCCAGTCTTTACCTTTCTCAGCTGCCTATCCAGTCTTTACCTTTCTCAGCTGCCTATCCAACCTTTGTTTACCTTCCTCAGCTGCCTATCCAATCTTTGTTTATCTTTCTCAGCTACCTATCCCCCTCTTCGTCCACATTTGATAACTCCTTTGACATCATTGCTGAGGTCTGTTCCTTGGTGGTTCACTAGAGTTATGTTAGGTATTGCACGCATCATCAGTCATGTTGCAGTGTTGCAAGCTGGGTGCTCCCTCGCAGCTGCTTACAGTTGATGCAATCTTAGTTTCCTCAACCAACTTTTTGCACGCGCAAGAGAATTTCCCTCAGTTTATTATTTATTATTTCGTGCTTGTTACAACCCTTTTTTCAGTTTCGCTCATCGCCGCCTCTCTCTAAGTTTATTTCATTTCTTGAAGTGAAATTTCGTTAACGTATTTTCTGAAAAAAGAAATTTGGTTTTGTTTCTAATTTTTGAGAGAGAGAGAGAGAGAGAGAGAGAGAGAGAGAGAGAGAGAGAGAGAGAGAAAGAGAGAGAGAGAATGAGAGAGAGAATGAGAGAATGAGAGAGAGAATGAGAGAGAGAATGAGAGAGAGAATGAGAGAATGAGAGAATGAGAGAATGAGAGAGAGAATGAGAGAGAATGAGAGAGAGAGAGAGAGAGAGAGAGAGAGAGAGAGAGAGAGAGAGAGAGAGAGAGAGAGAGAGAATGAGAGAGAGAATGAGAGAATGAGAGAGAGAATGAGAGAATGAGAGAGAGAATGAGAGAGAGAATGAGAGAGAGAATGAGAGAGAGAATGAGAGAGAGAATGAGAGAGAGAATGAGAGAGAGAATGAGAGAGAGAATGAGAGAGAGAATGAGAGAGAGAATGAGAGAGAGAATGAGAGAGAGAATGAGAGAGAATGAGAGAGAGAATGAGAGAGAGAATGAGAGAGAATGAGAGAGAGAGAGAGAGAGAGAGAGATAGAGAGAGAGAGAGAGAGAGAGAGAGAGAGAGAGAGAGAGAGAGATAGAGATAGAGAGAGAGAGAGATAGAGTATGTGTGTGTACTCAACTATAGTTGCGGGGATCGAATCTCAGCTCCTGGCCCCGCCTACTGGTTTTTTGGTGCGTGGGCCTACGCGAGTTCGTGGGCGTGCGTGTGTGTTCTTCCATGTGCCCAGTACACGCCCGTGCCCCAGAATGAATATCCTTATCTAACCTTGCTACAAAAAATTAAGCGCAATTATAACTTACCCTTATTAACCTAAGCTTTAATTCATTATTAATCATCGAACTATATATATACATGTATATATAATCAATAACACTGTGGCTAGCCGGAGGATCGAACCCGTGTTGTTTTAGCTCGGTTCATGGCTAGCAAAAATTCACGACGCTCTAAACCACTGGACTACACATTCCTACAAACAACTTGAGCCAAGCTGCTGCAAAAACTTTAGTAATCTCGCCCAAGTATTACACGCATTAGATTGGCGTAAAATACCCAATTCAAGAACGTACCTTCATTACAAGGCTGCAAGAACGTTTTTTTTATGACGTGAAATGAAGAGTGTACGATAATTAATGGTATCAGCGACAAACGCTTCCTGTCTGATCCCCATATATTGCATGGGGTGGGGGGGTGGAGATAGGAAGTATCAGGAGAAGGATAAAAAAAATATAGGGTAAGATTGGAAGGTGAGGGAAAGGGGAAGGATTGGAAAGAGCAAAATTTGAAGGGATGGGGAAGGGTGTGGAAAAGGCAAAACCTGAAGGAGTAAGTTGGAAGACTCACAACTTAACTCCAGACTGGGGGGACTGATTATCTCAAACTCTTCTTCCACCCTTGTTGGAACTGGACTGAGGAAGTCACTGACTGGAGAAACATTTCCTTAATGAAGATATCCAAATGTAGCACAAGTGTCTCATTCATCAGCTTGTGTGTTTTCTCAGCCATTTATGAAAAAACTTAACGTCAAACATCGCGTCACACTGATCAAACATCGCGTCACACTGATCAAACATCGCGTCACATTGAAGGTAAAGCGTCATCCCCACAGGTCTGGTATATTGCTCACAGGTCTGGTATAATGCTCACAGGTCTGGTATAATGCTGACAGGTCAGGTATAGTGCTGACAGGTCAGGTATAGTGCTCACAGGTCAGATATAGTGCTCACAGGTCAGATATAGTGTTCACAGGTCAGATATAGTGCTCACAGGTCAGATATAGTGCTCACAGGTTAGGTATAGTGCTCACAGGTCAGGTATAGTGCTCACAGGTCAGGTATAGTGCTCACAGGTCAGGTATAGTGCTCACAGGTCAGGTATAGTGCTCACAGGTCAGGTATAGTGCTCACAGGTCAGGTATAGTGCTCACAGGTCAGATATAGTGCTCACAGGTCAGATATAGTGCTCACAGGTCAGATATAGTGCTCACAGGTCAGATATAGTGCTCACAGGTCAGGCATAGTGCTCACAGGTCTGAGTATAATACACACAGGTTTGCATATGCCAACAAATCTAGAAATAAAAACAACTGACTGAAGCAGCTTTTGTGACCACGTTTCTCTTAGGACGATATTACCGTTACTAAGTAATTGAGAAATTGGAAGAGGAACCGAACCTCGAACCCCACAACCAAAACCAGCCGGGTACAACCACCCACGCACAACTAATACACACACTGACAGATAGGGTTGAACCGTCAGGGTCATACAGTGCTTTGGGAAGGGGAGATATTCAAGTTTGATCCCTGGAAGAAGAACTCCAGTTCCTCGGAGCAAGAATCCTTTAGTAGCATCAAAGCATCGTATCTTAAGGAATGTCATAAATACTTACAGTATTTTCCGGCATATAAGGCGCACGATCATACGATACGACTTTCCTTGACCGTGACCTTGAGCATGTAAGGCGCAGGTTGATTTTTACAAGACTTTTTGAGGGGGAAAAAAAAGGCGCGCCTTATATGCCGGAAAATACGGTATATACATACACACACTTAATAGTGTGTGAAAATTCCAATGATGCAACCAGTGTAAATTAATGGTTATAATCATAACCATAATTTTTAAAGGGGTGGACGGGTAAGCCAGCAGAAGGCCTCTGTCAGGTGACCAAAAGCTCCAGCTGTGGGTCATATGAGTAAGACCCGAGTCAGGTAGCACTTATCCTGTTTCCTGACGAATAAAACAACATTCTGGGCGACTGGTAAGTGTAGTCTAGGCAAAATTTGTCAGGAAATAGGACAAGTGTTTCCTAACGCGGGTCTTAGTCATATGATAACCCGCAGCTGGAGGTTTTGGTCATTTGACCGAGGCCTTCAGATGGCTTACCGGTCCACACCTTTAAAAAATTACAGGCAGGTGTAGGCTGATGGAAAAATGCAAGCATATTAGAAGGAAGGTGTAGGCAGACGGGCAGGTGTGGGGAGATTAGTATTTATAAGGAGATAGACAGGTGTGTGCAGATGGGCAGGTGTGGACAGTTAACACAAGTAATTACCCAACTAAAAACACACAGAACGCATCAGAGGAAAAACAAATCCTCCTGTGATGGAGTATTAGGCTGCTGGAGAAGGAGGTGGAGCTTCCTGATGTGGAGGTTAAGTGTGGCTCACAAGATGTGTAATGCCCATTACGCTCGATATTTCTCACTGTAATTACAGAGGCTGGATAGTATACGACTTGTGAAAGGAAGTATCATAGCTTGCACCTCCAAGGGAAGGATGGTGAGGGCTGTACCCCTGCTCATGATGGTGAGAGATGTGCGTACCTGCTCGGGATGGTGTAAGAGAGGTGTGTGTACCTGCTCAGGATGGTGTAAGAGAGGTGTGTACCTGCTCTGGATGGCGTAAGAGAGGTGTGTACCTGCTCAGGATGGTGCGAGTGAGAGGTGTGTACCTGCTCAGGATGGTGCGAGTGAGAGGTGTGTACCTGCTCGGGATGGTGCGAGTGAGAGGCGTGTACCTGCTCGGGATGGTGCGAGTGAGAGGCGTGTACCT
The DNA here is from genome assembly GCF_038502225.1 of Cherax quadricarinatus. Classification (NCBI taxonomy): domain Eukaryota; kingdom Metazoa; phylum Arthropoda; class Malacostraca; order Decapoda; family Parastacidae; genus Cherax; species Cherax quadricarinatus. The sequence goes on along the minus strand of NC_091347.1, from coordinate 15,024,806 downwards.
GCTCGGGATGGTGCGAGTGAGAGGCGTGTACCTGCTCGGGATGGTGCGAGTGAGAGGTGTGTACCTGCTCGGGGTGCGAGTGAGAGGCGTGTACCTGCTCGGGAGTGAGAGGCGTCTACCCGCTCAGGAGGGTGCGAGTGAGAGGCGTGTACCTGCTCAGGATGGTGCGAGTGAGAGGCGTGTACCTGCTCGGGATGGTGCGAGTGAGAGGCGTGTACCTGCTCAGGATGGTGCGAGTGAGAGGTGTGTACCTGCTCAGGATGGTGCGAGTGAGAGGCGTGTACCTGCTCAGGATGGTGCGAGTGAGAGGCGTGTACCTGCTCGGGATGGTGCGAGTGAGAGGCGTGTACCTGCTCGGGATGGTGCGAGTGAGAGGCGTGTACCTGCTCGGGATGGTGCGAGTGAGAGGCGTGTACCTGCTCGGGATGGTGCGAGTGAGAGGCGTGTACCTGCTCGGGATGGTGCGAGTGAGAGGCGTGTACCTGCTCGGGATGGTGCGAGTGAGAGGCGTGTACCTGCTCGGGATGGTGCGAGTGAGAGGCGTGTACCTGCTCGGGATGGTACGAGTGAGAGGCGTGTACCTGCTCGGGATGGTGAGAGGCGTGTACCTGCTCGGGATGGTGAGAGGTGTGTACCTGCTCGGGATGGTGAGAGGTGTGTACCTGCTCGGGATGGTGAGAGGTGTGTACCTGCTCGGGATGGTGAGAGGTGTGTACCTGCTCGGGATGGTGAGAGGTGTGTACCTGCTCGGGATGGTGAGAGGTGTGTACCTGCTCGGGATGGTGAGAGGTGTGTACCTGCTCGGGATGGTGAGAGGTGTGTACCTGCTCGGGATGGTGAGAGGTGTGTACCTGCTCGGGATGGTGAGAGGTGTGTACCTGCTCGGGATGGTGAGAGGTGTGTACCTGCTCGGGATGGTGAGAGGTGTGTACCTGCTCGGGATGGTGAGAGGTGTGTACCTGCTCGGGATGGTGAGAGGTGTGTACCTGCTCGGGATGGTGAGAGGTGTGTACCTGCTCGGGATGGTGAGAGGTGTGTACCTGCTCGGGATGGTGAGAGGTGTGTACCTGCTCGGGATGGTGAGAGGTGTGTACCTGCTCGGGATGGTGAGAGGTGTGTACCTGCTCGGGATGGTGAGAGGTGTGTACCTGCTCGGGATGGTGAGAGGTGTGTACCTGCTCGGGATGGTGAGAGGTGTGTACCTGCTCGGGATGGTGAGAGGTGTGTACCTGCTCGGGATGGTGAGAGGTGTGTACCTCCTCGGGATGGTGAGAGGTGTGTACCTGCTCGGGATGGTGAGAGGTGTGTACCTCCTCGGGATGGTGAGAGGTGTGTACCTCCTCGGGATGGTGAGAGGTGTGTACCTCCTCGGGATGGTGAGAGGTGTGTACCTCCTCGGGATGGTGAGAGGTGTGTACCTCCTCGGGATGGTGAGAGGTGTGTACCTCCTCGGGATGGTGAGAGGTGTGTACCTCCTCGGGATGGTGAGAGGTGTGTACCTCCTCGGGATGGTGAGAGGTGTGTACCTCCTCGGGATGGTGAGAGGTGTGTACCTCCTCGGGATGGTGAGAGGTGTGTACCTCCTCGGGATGGTGAGAGGTGTGTACCTCCTCGGGATGGTGAGAGGTGTGTACCTCCTCGGGATGGTGAGAGGTGTGTACCTCCTCGGGATGGTGAGAGGTGTGTACCTCCTCGGGATGGTGAGAGGTGTGTACCTCCTCGGGATGGTGAGAGGTGTGTACCTCCTCGGGATGGTGAGAGGTGTGTACCTCCTCGGGATGGTGAGAGGTGTGTACCTCCTCGGGATGGTGAGAGGTGTGTACCTCCTCGGGATGGTGAGAGGTGTGTACCTCCTCGGGATGGTGAGAGGTGTGTACCTCCTCGGGATGGTGAGAGAGATGCCTCTACCTCCTCGGGATGGTGAGAGAGATGCCTCTACCTCCTCGGGATGGTGAGAGAGATGCCTCTACCTCCTCGGGATGGTGAGAGAGATGCCTCTACCTCCTCGGGATGGTGAGAGAGATGCCTCTACCTCCTCGGGATGGTGAGAGAGATGCCTCTACCTCCTCGGGATGGTGAGAGAGATGCCTCTACCTCCTCGGGATGGTGAGAGAGATGCCTCTACCTCCTCGGGATGGTGAGAGAGATGCCTCTACCTCCTCAGGATGGTGAGAGAGATGCCTCTACCTCCTCAGGATGGTGAGAGAGATGCCTCTACCTCCTCAGGATGGTGAGAGATGCCTCTACCTCCTCAGGATGGTGAGAGAGATGCCTCTACCTCCTCAGGATGGTGAGAGAGATGCCTCTACCTCCTCAGGATGGTGAGAGAGATGCCTCTACCTCCTCAGGATGGTGAGAGAGATGCCTCTACCTCCTCGGGATGGTGAGAGAGATGCCTCTACCTGCTCAGGATGGTGAGAGAGATGTCTCTACCTCCTGAGGATGGTGAGAGAGATGTCTCTACCTCCTCAGGATGGTGAGAGAGATGTCTCTACCTCCTCAGGATGGTGAGAGAGATGTCTCTACCTCCTCAGGATGGTGAGAGAGATGCGTCTACCTCCTCGGGATGGTGAGAGAGATGTCTCTACTTCCTCAGGATGCTGAGAGAGATGCCTCTACCTCCTCAGGATGGTGAGAGAGATGTCTCTACCTTCTCAGGATGGTGAGAGAGATGCGTCTACCTCCTCGGGATGGTGAGAGAGATGCGTCTACCTCCTCAGGATGGTGAGAGAGATGTGTCTACCTCCTCAGGATGGCGACAGCTGTGCACCTGCTCAGACTGCCTTTGCAAATCTATTCTTATACTGAGCCACACGGTTTATTTGTGAAAATTAATTAGATAAATATCGCTCGTTGTGTGATAGAACAGTATCCAGAACCTTCATTTTACACCGACTCCTTTATTAAGCCTTCACTATAGGTAATGTTGTGGGAGTGAGAGGTAGTGGTGTGGGAGTGAGGTGCAGGGGTGTGGGAGTGAGGTGCAGGGGTGTGGGAGTGAGGTGCATGGGTGTGGGAGTGAGGTGCAGGGGTGTGGGAGCGAGGTGTAGGGGTGCGGGAGTAAGATTGTGGGGGTGTGGGAGTAAGGTGCATGGGATATACGATTGACAGTGTGTGAAGGGTACGGATGAGAGTTATAGAGCTCATTTGTAGTAGGCCCAGGAGCTGGAGCTCATCTGCACTATTACAATCGCTTGCATTGAGACAGAGGGTTAGGATTATGCAATACGGAGATGCCTTTCCCAGTTCGCGCAGCGGCCTTAATACAACTAATTCTTATAATTATTATTACTGTTATTTTTTTAGCCATAGGAATTATACAGCTCTGTATCACTTTGATCAAATAGTTTATTTAATCAAGTGTGGGAGTTTATTTTTTGTCCATTTTTTCAAATATTTTAATTAGTTTTGTTCTAACAACACACATCTAAGAAGCGAGCTCAATTTCGTCCCTCCTTTCACCTTTTTCCTCTAGTCTCCTATTTTTCCCCTCCTCTCTTTTTCTTAATGGTACCCGGCTGTCGGTACCCACAGTGATAGCCACGTCACTGAAGACAGCAGCACCTTCCCTGGCTCCAACAACAGCTGTATAACCTCCACTGTCAAAAGCACAGCCATCAACAGCATAAACACCACCGAAGACAGCTGTACCACCACCACAATGACTTGTACAATCACCACCACCACCACCACCACCACCATCACAAACAGCACCACCATAACTATTAACAGTACCCCGACCAGGACCACCACCGACACGATGATGCTCGCCTACACCACCACCAGCATCACCATCACAGACATCACCACCAGCATCACCATTACCAGCTACACAAACTACCTCTAGCTGAAGTTAGTAAAACAAACACACTAGAGCGGTCTTTTAAGCACTGTTACAACATTCTTGGTGAGCCCCACTTTAATACTCGCTCATATATCATCCTTTCTGTAAAACCATGAGTCACGAACCTATTGTAAAAATAAAAAAAATGAAACGGATAAAAGATATTTTCATTTTTTCTCTCTCTCTCTCTCTCTCTCTCTCTCTCTCTCAAGCCAAGTGATCCATCGTGCTGCTGGAGTGTGAGCATGGTGGTATTTACGAAAGGATTCAGGGAAACCGGATAGACGGACTCGAGTCCTGGAGGTGGGAAGATGTTGCAATTGACACGGTCACTCGAATTCTGTCTACAAATTTCTGGCAAGACAGCTACAGAATGAATGATAGTGAATTTTTTTTTTTTAGTTACCCTGATTTGGTGAGAGACGGCCGGTGATGTCAAAAAAATTATATACAACAGAAAACGCCAATTTTATAAATTCGTTGGAGATTAATTTGCCAAATCGGATATTTAAATTATCAACCTTGGAAATAATTTCACAAAACACACTGTTTCATTGATGATAATTATGACGTATTAAGTTGAATAACTTTGAGAAATGTTGTGTTTGCAAGTCTCGCTCTCCCCCCCCCCCCCAAGAAAATATATATATATATATATATATATATATATATATATATATATATATATATATATATATATATATATATATATATATATATATATATATATACTAATCTACAAGTAAATATTGAAGAAAGTCAATCGAAATAAGTTAAAATATTCACATCTTTGCAGACAGAAGTGTAAAACTTTTAGTCATCTTTACAGAAGAGCACCACGAGAGTACACCTACGTAGCTTGTCTGTCTCACACTTACCTGACGGAGGATCGAGCCTCCACCATTTTTTTTCTCCTCTAAATTCTATTCCAGTTCTCTACAAACCTACTAGAATTAAAAAAATTAAATGTTCATGCTTCTTGTAAGCCACCATATAGGGGGTTGAAATCAAATCGGACCCTACGAAATCCGGTAAGATTTGAATCCAGTCGGCCGAGACATTCAGAAATGATCATAGTGTAAGCCATATATTTTAACTCTCCAATATTCTTTAATAAAATAACAGACTGGCTTCTACACAATATATAATTAAGGTACATCAACATTTAGGGTATGAAGCCGATCCGAAGATGCATTTTCCAGTTGCCGCTTGGTCAGCTGTGTACTTAACAAAATTAGCAAATTATAACTTACACAGCCCAAAATCAATTTGAACCTTCCATTGAGAAAACCTCATCGTTGTTTGAAACCTCGAAGCCAAACAGAAGAGGCTTTCTCAAGTTATTGCTTCCCATCCAACAATTCCAAATTTATTAACTTTGATGGAAACCCGGGAAACATGCATGCATTCAGACATTTTGGAAAATATATATATAAATAGTTTGGAGAACCGACAAGTTGATAAATTACAGACATGTGTAACATTTGAGTGTATTGTGGAAACGTTTCGCCACACAGAGGCTTCATCAGTCCAATACAAAGAAGAATGGGGAATATCAGAAGGAATTTGAGGTAATCGGTCCCTCAGCCTGATTACATCGACTGATTACCTCAGACTCTAATCTTTAGTGTTCTTCTTTGTATTGGACTGATGAAGCCACTGTGTGGTGAAACGTTTCCAAAATAAAGATACCCAAGTGTTGCACACGTGTCTAATTTACCAATTTACAAGGTACCAATTTACAAGGTCCATAAGATGCATCAATCATTAAAGACTGAAGTTGCTCAGAAAAGGCAAATTCAGGCTATAAGAAAAACAAAATACATTTATTTTTAAAGTGAAATTGGCAGACTGGAACTAAACTAATAATTCCGTCCGTCCGGTGGTGAAAGTTTCAAGCCCATCTGGAAGCTCTTTCTCGATGTCTTGTACGGAAACCAAAATCAGGAATGGTTTATGCAGTATAAAAGGGACAGGAGATCGCCTGCACATGCTAGTAATGGCGTGATTTTTTTCCCCATTCTCCTTGTTACAGTACAACAGCAGTGAAAGTTTGAAGCCGATCGGATAAAGCGTGCTCAAGCTGAAACACCCACTTAAAAGGCACTCGGTGATATCTACTAAGCCATCACCACGTCACTTCTACGTGTAATTTTCTCCTCTCCACGATAATTCCTCGCATTTTCTCCCCACCATGTTGTCTCTCTCTCCACCATGTTGTCTCCTTGAATTTTTCTTCCCCCACATTGTCTCCCCTCTCCTCCCTCTCGTTTAATTCTTTTAGTCAAGTGAAGGAGAGACGTGTCCCAGGGGTAATTTGTGGACTGTAAAGGTGATGAATGAAGGAAAGGCAAGTAAGAGAGAGAGAGAGAGAGAGAGAGAGAGAGAGAGAGAGAGAGAGAGGGGGGCTTCATCACAAGACGGGCAACAAACAGCTACTGCGCTCTGGTTGTAATCTTCTCAAAATCATCAAATCATCACTTCACCTGAGATCATTCATTCCCGGAATGACCCGAGTTCGTTGACAAATGAAACCGCTGGCCCACAGATGGCTCCAGCTTAATCCCAGCTCCCATTTTGTACGTCTCATTACAATAACAAGGCGAGGGAGGGAGGGGGTAAAGGAGGTTTTGTGTGCGAGGGGCTTGGACTTCCAGCAGGCATGCGTGAGCGTGTTTGATAGGAGTGAATGGAGACAAATGGTTTTTAATACTTGACGTGCTGTTGGAGTGTGAGCAAAGTAACATTTATGAAGGGATTCAGGGAAACCGGCAGGCCGGACTTGAGTCCTGGAGATGGGAAGTACAGTGCCTGCACTCTGAAGGAGGGGTGTTAATGTTGCAGTTTAAAAACTGTAGTGTAAAACACCCTTCTGGCAAGACAGTGATGGAGTGAATGATGGTGAAAGTTTTTCTTTTTCGGGCCACCCTGCCTTGGTGGGAATCGGCCAGTGTGATTATATATATATATATATATATATATATATATATATATATATATATATATATATATATATATATATATATATAATATAGGGAAGTACTACCGTCCTGCCAGATGACTGTGAAACAAAAACCTGTAACTGTTTTGCATGATGGTAGGATTGCTGGTTTCTTTTTCTGTCTCATAAACACGCTAAGATAACAGGGATATCTTGCTACTCCTACTTACACTTTGGTCACACTTCACAGACACGCACATGCATATATATATATATACATACATCTAGGTTTTTCTCCTTTTTCTAAATAGCTCTTGTTCTTTTTTATTTCTTCTATTGTCCATGGGGAAGTGGAAAAGAATCTTTCCTCCGTAAGCCATGCGTGTCGTATGAGGCGACTAAAATGCCGGGAGCAATGGGCTAGTAACCCCTTCTCCTGTATACAATTACTAAAAAAGAGAAGAAGAAAAACTTTATAAAACTGGGTTGCTTAAATGTGCGTGGATGTAGTGCGGATGACAAGAAACAGATGATTGCTGATGTTATGAATGAAAAGAAGTTGGATGTCCTGGCCCTAAGCGAAACAAAGCTGAAAGGGGTAGGAGAGTTTCAGTGGGGGGAAATAAATGGGATTAAATCTGGAGTATCTGAGAGAGTTAGAGCAAAGGAAGGGGTAGCAGTAATGTTAAATGATCAGTTATGGAAGGAGAAAAGAGAATATGAATGTGTAAATTCAAGAATTATGTGGATTAAAGTAAAGGTTGGATGCGAGAAGTGGGTCATAATAAGCGTGTATGCACCTGGAGAAGAGAGGAATGCAGAGGAGAGAGAGAGATTTTGGGAGATGTTAAGTGAATGTATAGGAGCCTTTGAACCAAGTGAGAGAGTAATTGTGGTAGGGGACCTGAATGCTAAAGTAGGAGAAACTTTTAGAGAGGGTGTGGTAGGTAAGTTTGGGGTGCCAGGTGTAAATGATAATGGGAGCCCTTTGATTGAACTTTGTATAGAAAGGGGTTTAGTTATAGGTAATACATATTTTAAGAAAAAGAGGATAAATAAGTATACACGATATGATGTAGGGCGAAATGACAGTAGTTTGTTGGATTATGTATTGGTAGATAAAAGACTGTTGAGTAGACTTCAGGATGTACATGTTTATAGAGGGGCCACAGATATATCAGATCACTTTCTAGTTGTAGCTACACTGAGAGTAAAAGGTAGATGGGATACAAGGAGAATAGAAGCATCAGGGAAGAGAGAGGTGAAGGTTTATAAACTAAAAGAGGAGGCAGTTAGGGTAAGATATAAACAGCTATTGGAGGATAGATGGGCTAATGAGAGCATAGGCAATGGGGTCGAAGAGGTATGGGGTAGGTTTAAAAATGTAGTGTTAGAGTGTTCAGCAGAAGTTTGTGGTTACAGGAAAGTGGGTGCAGGAGGGAAGAGGAGCGATTGGTGGAATGATGATGTAAAGAGAGTAGTAAGGGAGAAAAAGTTAGCATATGAGAAGTTTTTACAAAGTAGAAGTGATGCAAGGAGGGAAGAGTATATGGAGAAAAAGAGAGAAGTTAAGAGAGTGGTGAAGCAATGTAAAAAGAGAGCAAATGAGAGAGTGGGTGAGATGTTATCAACAAATTTTGTTGAAAATAAGAAAAAGTTTTGGAGTGAGATTAACAAGTTAAGAAAGCCTAGAGAACAAATGGATTTGTCAGTTAAAAATAGGAGAGGAGAGTTATTAAATGGAGAGTTAGAGGTATTGGGAAGATGGAAGGAATATTTTGAGGAATTGTTAAATGTTGATGAAGATGGGGAAGCTGTGATTTCGTGTATAGGGCAAGGAGGAATAACATCTTGTAGGAGTGAGGAAGAGCCAGTTGTGAGTGTGGGGGAAGTTCGTGAGGCAGTAGGTAAAATGAAAGGGGGTAAGGCAGCCGGGATTGATGGGATAAAGATAGAAATGTTAAAAGCAGGTGGGGATATAGTTTTGGAGTGGTTGGTGCAATTATTTAATAAATGTATGGAAGAGGGTAAGGTACCTAGGGATTGGCAGAGAGCATGCATAGTTCCTTTGTATAAAGGCAAGGGGGATAAAAGAGAGTGCAAAAATTATAGGGGGATAAGTCTGTTGAGTGTACCTGGTAAAGTGTATGGTAGAGTTATAATTGAAAGAATTAAGAGTAAGACGGAGAATAGGATAGCAGATGAACAAGGAGGCTTTAGGAAAGGTAGGGGGTGTGTGGACCAGGTGTTTACAGTGAAACATATAAGTGAACAGTATTTAGATAAGGCTAAAGAGGTCTTTGTGGCATTTATGGATTTGGAAAAGGCGTATGACAGGGTGGATAGGGGGGCAATGTGGCAGATGTTGCAAGTGTATGGTGTAGGAGGTAGGTTACTGAAAGCAGTGAAGAGTTTTTACGAGGATAGCGAGGCTCAAGTTAGAGTATGTAGGAAAGAGGGAAATTTTTTCCCAGTAAAAGTAGGCCTTAGACAAGGATGTGTGATGTCACCGTGGTTGTTTAATATATTTATAGATGGGGTTGTAAGAGAAGTAAATGCGAGGGTCTTGGCAAGAGGCGTGGAGTTAAAAGATAAAGAATCACACACAAAGTGGGAGTTGTCACAGCTGCTCTTTGCTGATGACACTGTGCTCTTGGGAGATTCTGAAGAGAAGTTGCAGAGATTGGTGGATGAATTTGGTAGGGTGTGCAAAAGAAGAAAATTAAAGGTGAATACAGGAAAGAGTAAGGCTATGAGGATAACAAAAAGATTAGGTGATGAAAGATTGAATATCAGATTGGAGGGAGAGAGTATGGAGGAGGTGAACGTATTCAGATATTTGGGAGTGGACGTGTCAGCGGATGGGTCTATGAAAGATGAGGTGAATCATAGAATTGATGAGGGAAAAAGAGTGAGTGGTGCACTTAGGAGTCTGTGGAGACAAAGAACTTTGTCCTTGGAGGCAAAGAGGGGAATGTATGAGAGTATAGTTTTACCAACGCTCTTATATGGGTGTGAAGCGTGGGTGATGAATGTTGCAGCGAGGAGAAGGCTGGAGGCAGTGGAGATGTCATGTCTGAGGGCAATGTGTGGTGTGAATATAATGCAGAGAATTCGTAGTTTGGAAGTTAGGAGGAGGTGCGGGATTACCAAAACTGTTGTCCAGAGGGCTGAGGAAGGGTTGTTGAGGTGGTTCGGACATGTAGAGAGAATGGAGCGAAACAGAATGACTTCAAGAGTTTATCAGTCTGTAGTGGAAGGAAGGCGGGGTAGGGGTCGGCCTAGGAAGGGTTGGAGGGAGGGGGTAAAGGAGGTTTTGTGTGCGAGGGGCTTGGACTTCCAGCAGGCATGCGTGAGCGTGTTTGATAGGAGTGAATGGAGACAAATGGTTTTTAATACTTGACGTGCTGTTGGAGTGTGAGCAAAGTAACATTTATGAAGGGATTCAGGGAAACCGGCAGGCCGGACTTGAGTCCTGGAGATGGGAAGTACAGTGCCTGCACTCTGAAGGAGGGGTGTAAATGTTGCAGTTTAAAAACTGTAGTGTAAAGCACCCTTCTGGCAAGACAGTGATGGAGTGAATGATGGTGAAAGTTTTTCTTTTTCGGGCCACCCTGCCTTGGTGGGAATCGGCCAGTGTGATAAAATATATATATATATATATATATATATATATATATATATATATATATATATATATATATATACATACATACATACATACATACTGACTCCCTCACCTTCGTGTGTTAGTGTGACCTGTCAATGGTCCAAGACGGATCGAAACGTCGTTATAAGCTTCTCTGTCTCATGTGCGGATTATTGTGGATTGCTTCACTCACGGTATTGTGTTTTTTTTTTTTGTAAATGTGGAAACTATAACCTAAACCTGTAAAAGTATTGTGGGGGAGGGATGGGGGGAGGGATGGGGGGAGGGATGGGGGGAGGGATGGGGGGAGGGATGGGGGGAGGGATGGGGGGAGGGATGGGGGGAGGGAGAGAGAGAGAGAGAGAGAGAGAGAGAGAGAGAGAGAGAGAGAGAGAGAAATACAACTCCCATTACCATGCAATAGTAACAGTGAGAAGAGTCATCTTCAGTGACAACACTTCAACAATATTACCAACACAGCTGTAGTTGAATTCAGCTCTTACAGATCACTGTTTATGGACGGAGTGCATCTGCTGGCAACGATAAAAATATGTTAATGAGAGCTAAGACGTGTTGAAACAGCCACCTTAATATGCCCTAGCTAATAGCCAACACTAACATTCTTTTAGCAACAGGATTTCAACCAGCATTTGTTTTAGTGTTTATCTGGAGTTTATCTGGAGAGAGTTCCGGGGGTCAACGCCCCCGCGGCCCGGTCTGTGACCAGGCCTCCTTAGGTCAGTGTCCCAGGATGCGACCCACACCAGTCGACTAACACCCAGGTACCCATTTTACTGATGGGGAACAGACAACAGGTGGAAGGAAACACGTCCAATGTTTCTACTCTGGCTGGGAATCGAACCCAGGCCCTCACCGTGTGAAGCGAGAGCGTTAACCACCAGGCCACCAGAGCCATGTGCAAGCTTCGTGCGTGTGTCTTCGTGTAGGGATGTGTGTGTGTGTGTGTGTGTGTGTGTGTGTGTGTGTGTGTGTGTGTGTGTGTGTGTGTGTGTGTGTGTGTGTGTGTGTGTGTGTGTGTGTGTGTGAGAGCGTATTCGTGGGCGAGTGCGTGTATACGTGCGATAAATCACATGTATATTTCAAACAGCTTAAATATACCTTTGCATTCAGAAACAATTTTATTTCGTCGGAGGAGCTGAAACCCTCGTTTTTAATGTCATGTCTCCAGGACCTGCGCTGACCTGACCTCGGTGACTGGCGGGGAACCCGCTTGCAAACGTCTGCGGTCCGATAGCTCGTCGGGGTAAAACATTTACTGAGATATTAAGCGACGTGTATCGCCTCGGGCCCCTGCACCATCCTTTGCAATCAAAAAGTGACAAGATACTGAAGGTTACAAGACTATACTGACGTCTTGCCAGCTGACTTGTCCTCCAAGACTTGACAGGTGGAGAATGGAGCCGAGGTTGACTGGGAAGGGCGGGGATTAATACATCCTCCAATAAAACACACACATACATATAACATACATATTCTTATATACACAGCACAGGCTAAGTGTCTATCGATAAGTGGCTTTGACAACTGGTAGCTACACACACACACACACACACACACACACACACACACACAATAAGGCTCTTGGAGCCGGGAGAGAATGGACCTCGTAGCCACCAGTGAACAGGCGGGGCTAGGAGCTGTGAGTAGACCCATGTAACCTCATATAGGCGTACACACGCACGCATACATGCACGCACGCATGCACACACACTTAAAACGTCATTTAAAACAATGTTTGAAGGAGACAGTAATGCGCCTTTCTGTAATACACCTTAACTGCAACATCAGTGTTAGGAAAAGAAGTGTTCCTTTCGTTGTATACATTCATCCAGACATGAGCTTAGTGAAGTGATTAGAATGTTCTAGGTGACACACAACATGAATTGATAAAATAGACATATGGAACACTTGGGTATCTCTATTGAGGAAACGTTTCGCCACACAGTGCCTTCATCCGTCCATACAAAAGAGAATGGTGATGAACAAAAGGAGTTTGAAGTAATCAGTCTCTCAGCCTTGAGGGACTGATTACCTCAAACTCCCCCTTTACCCTTCTCCTTTGTATGGACCGAAGAAGTCACTGTGTGGCGAAACGTTTCCACAATAAAGATACCCAAGTGTTGCACATGTCTAATTTATCAACTTGCCGGTTCTCTGAACCATTTATCAGCATCATGAATTATCAATTAAGTGTGAAATTCTCTTAAAGACAAACACGCAATACATTCGAGGCTGACTAAGCGGTTTTGCAACTTAGGGTAAAATCAGCAACCAAAAGATAACCTAAATCATGTGTATTATTATTATTATTATTATTATTATTATTAAGGGGAGCGCTAAACCCTTAGCATTATGCAGCGCCTGTGGGGGGAGGGATGTGGAAGGTATTGAGGCTTAATTCAGGGAACCAGAGCACAGATCCCATTCCCTAGATCAAGAGCCCCTGACCAACATCAAGGAACCTTTCTTGAGGGGTAAATCATGTGTAAATATTGGTAATACAAGGAAAGGGAGACAATAAAACATTAATTAATGAGATGTTTCGTCAACCAGGTTAGATTAGGTAAGATTAGTCAGGAAGCAGGACAAATGTTTCCTGACGCGGGTGTTAAGTCACTGGAGTTTTGGTCTGACTGAGGCCTTCCACTATCTTACAGGTTCACCCTTTAAAAATAAAGCAGAAAATATAACAATTTTTATTTCCACAAGTTGCATTGTTAAGCTTATAAGTCAGTCTATATTAAGTTGTAATGTGAAATACTCTTATTAAAATCCAGGAACATAGAGCCCACCAACCATTTCCTATTTTATGAAAGATAAAAGCGTAATGAAAACCTGTCAGTTATTAATATAACCCAAATGAAGACAGAAACATGGAAGACGCTATATATTTTAAACACTTACTGAACTACAGCAGGTTTGTCAAGACAGGACTTTTCCTTCTCTCAACCCGTGTTTGTTATCTTAGCAATTAACTCTTCTCCAGGTCCTCCCTCATTTTATTTCCTATTATCTTCATTACTTTAAAAAAATATGCTTGTTAAAATTACGTGAGTGTTGTTAAGCAACACCTGTTCTCTTGCCTGATTACTAGGAACTAGGTGAGTACAAATGGGGAGCGCGTCTGTCTCACACCCAGCAGACTGAGGATCAAGCCTCCATTATGTCTTACGTTGAATGATCCACATGGGTTTTGTGCTTAATATTTAAATTGTAATTTTTTTTTTGCCTGATTACTGGGAATGTATTTTTGTTAGCAGTTATGCCATCACCACTGACGCTACTACTGCTGCTGCTCCTAGAATACAGTGACACACCAGCAGGTTTCTTAATTTCGATACATGGGTGTTGTCCGATCTTTTTTTATCTTCCCTATCTCACTGTCAGCTCACGAAAATCCCTGACGCCACAGAGACTGTCATCGTGAATTTTCATTCGAGTTTCTCAAAGATCTTTAATCCCATAAGCTCTCTGTCTTCCTTCTTTTCCTGAAGTACATAATCCTTCACAATTCTCTTCATATGACTGTGTAGCAGTCTTATCAAAATTTATTATTAAATACAGATGAGATCTTTTAAGGTAGGTGGAAGATGCATTTGTATAATATTTAATATTAATGTGAAAAATATACCCTAAGGGATGGCATAAGGCATCAAGAGGAAGTCGGGAAGTCTGCTAACCATACCAATAACCACATACCTAAACGGGATTTTATACCATTTATTTCCACATACCTAAACACTGCCTTCATCCCACACTTTTTTTTTTTACCTCTCCCTCCCATACATGTCAGCCTATTCATCATTGCTATTACCTAACTTCTGCATTTCCGCCAACAGAAACCAGCTCATCAACATATCTGCTTATTCCCGTCTCTTCACCCAGCAACTTACACTGTTGTTTAGGGCTAGGAGTCGTGTACACTCAGCACCAGTTGGTACCAGTGACCACATATATCCAACACCAGCTGGGGCCAGGAGTCGTATACACCCAGCACCAGCTGGGAGCAGTGACCATATATATCCAACACCAGCTGGGGCCAGTGAGCTCACACCCAGCCAAAGCTAGGACCAGTGAACACACACCTAACACCCATCCGGGGCCAGCAACTACCACCCCACCGTACGTAGCATCTCTAACTACCAGACCACCCCTCCGTACGTGGTATCGCTAACTACCAGATCACTCCTCCGCACCAGCCTCCTATAGACCGTTGTTTACGAGGTGATTACTCGCCAGGGCTTCCATTACCGCAATAGCTCACTCACAGGCCTATTATGAACACTAATAAGAGTTTAATAGCCCTACTGAGCGTCAACCTTGCGTAACAAGGGCTTAGCGGTCCTCCAGCACGCAGGCTACTGTTATTATTTGTGCCATACTGTATATAATTGTACAACTTCTTTTATCTTTTGATTTAACATATTTCTAGCACGGTACTCCACTACGAGTAAACGATACGCACTGGTAGACTTGTCGTTTTAAAAGCCTATCAACTGCAAAACGTCATTTAGGCTTCACAGTACATGTATACTATTCAGTAAGAATACTGTAATTGCAAAAATATGCTTTCAGTATACTCACACCGAGAGAGATGCGCAGTTCGGTGTGTATTCAGTTGTCAAGCAAGAATAAATGTATTACAGATTTTATATACAGGAGGGCCCCGCTTATACAGCAGGATTGGTTCCAGGCTACCGCTGTAAAGCGAAAATCGCTGTGAAGTGAAATATAGCCCATTTTTTTTCACTTTTCTATTGCATAAAAAAGCCTGATAGCATGTTTACACAATCATATATTAAGCAATAAAACTAGGCCTATGCATGCAGAACCATGTAGTAAATCTTGCAAACAAGGCAGCCAGGAAGCTTACGGCACTTCGCCGTATCTCGCATCTGCTTGACAGTAGGGGTTGCAAGATTCTGTACGAGGCACAAGTACGCTCATACCTTGAGTATGCTCCACTTTCTTGGTTTGCCTGCCCCCCCCCCTCTCATCTGCGACTGCTTGACAGAGTAGAGAACAGAGCAAGACGTCTCATCTCTCGCCTGGACCCATCCTGGATAAATCTGTCATTTCAGCAGAGCCTTCAACATAGGAGGGATGTGGGTGGCCTTACTGTTATGTACAAGGCCAATATTGTCAAAGTACCACACTTGGATCCACTTCGAGGACAGCGTGAAACAAGCTTTTATGCCACAAGACGGGCAGAAAGCAGCAACTTCACTCTGGATGTACCCTTCTCCAGAACATCACTCCATCTGAGATCATATATACCCAGGATGACTCGAGTATGGAACACATTCGTACAGCATAATGATGTCAACGAGATAAAGTCAGTTGATCAAATGAAAATGCTGGCCCACAGATGGCTCCAACTTCATCCTGTTCCCTACTTGCATGTCTCATAACAATTAAAATGCTTTCAAATGAGCTGATGTAGGTAACAGCTCTTAGCTTGCCAATAAAGTTAGGAATCCTTAACCTGTAAATAGCTTGTCAATAAAGCTAGGGATCCTTAACCTTGTCAAACCCTGTGTAAAAAAAAAATACAGTACACACATTACTTTAAAATATTTTCGTCCTTAGCTTATAGTGAGTGGTGAAGATATTGTAGGAAGTCTAAAGAAATGAATGGGAAAACCGCTGCATTAGTGAAGCGCTGTAAAGCGAGGTCCGCCTGTCCCTGGTTTGATTTTAGGTGTCCCGTAGCACCATTGCTAGCGTACTCTGCTCACACACACAGGTCCGGGGATCTATCATCAATACGGGTGGAAACATTAGGACGTGTTTCCTCAATGTACCTGCTGTCTATGTTCACCTATCAGTAAAATAGGTACCTGGGTGTTGGTTGACTGGTGTGGATCGCATTCTGGGGACAAAATTTACCTAATTTGTCCAAAATGCTCTGCATAACAAGGGGCTTTCTATACAGTAATATATCACTGACGTCAGCTAGGCCTATGTACCTTGTACATGTACTTGTAGAAATAAATATATTGTTCACTATGCTTAAATATGTCAGTCTTGTAGGCAATTTTATTCCTACAATTACTCTGCATTAGATATTTTTAAACTTTTATTGGATCTAATATGTATTATGTCTAAGACTATTTGTAGAACAAATACATTATACTGTGCGTGGGTTTAGACAAGCTACAACTCGCAGGAGCTTTAATGGAAATAAATCTTAACTTTCCGACTTTTTGCCCCATGAAAAAAGGCAGCTGACTGAAACAGTCACACACCATGTACAGGAAAAGCACAAACAAGCGAGTGCACATTTCGATGCTTCCTGGGCAGTGTCATCTTTCACCTACCAAGTCCGTCAGGTGTGTTTACATCAGATATGTAAAGAGTGAAGTGTCGCAATAACGTTGCTGGAATAGTTCATTGAAACCCACACTAGAATCTTTTGACGACGTTTCGATCCTCTCCATCTTCCTGGACCAGTGTCAGGTCAAAACTTGGGTGAGAAAGGTAGACTCGTATATATAATTTGTTGGGTTACCTGAAGGATGCTTCCGAGGGTCACGGCCCCTGCGGCCCGGTCACAGACCAAACCTCCCAGCTCATCAGTTTATGAAAAATCTTTGAGAGGCAACAACGAGAACTGTAAAGATTGCAAGGATAGAACGGTAAATAGATCATTGTGGCGGTTGCAAGGATGACAGAAGAATGCAGTGATCACTGTAGCGGTTGCAAAGGATGATAGGGGAACAAAGATGGTAAGGGAATACAGTGACCACTGTAGCGGTCATGATGATGGCAGACAAGTAAAAAAAAAAACAGTCGTGGAAGCAAGAAGTTGCTAATGGTAGAACTGCATCAACCGCCGCCTAGCGGGCGCTCACGCAACCACCAGTCAAAATTATCGTCCGCAATTTATTCACAGTTGGTTCAGCCTGGATGGCTCCGTCTCACGATGAGTGGACGGAGGATCGAGCTTCCACCACTCTTTACGCTGAATGACTCCGTACGGATTTACTGCTTCAAAACAACAATAATAAAATAAATAATGATAAATCATTTCACACTGAAATCATTAAGCAGAGGTAATACAGCTGTAGCATTATAGCACTCAAATGCCAGTATAGCAGTTATATAGCAGTGTGACAGCAATATAGCAGCATAACAGCAGTAACATAGCGTAAAAACTGCAGCATAGCAGCAATAATATGTCAGCGGTGATGCAGCAGTACAGTATTGGCATAATTATGGATTCTTTTAAAATTCGTTATTTTTCTACTAAAAGGTCAATTAAACCAGTTTCTCTGACTGCTGATGGATTTGATACACCAGTACAGGTCAACTATTTTACATCCATAAGTGCTTTAACCCGTGTGGGCATGCCAACGATCAAAGATATACACAATTCCTTGATTCTGCCAGAATGAAAATAAACCTTAATAAGGGGTTCTAGGAGTTGTAATT
This sequence comes from Cherax quadricarinatus, assembly GCF_038502225.1. Classification (NCBI taxonomy): domain Eukaryota; kingdom Metazoa; phylum Arthropoda; class Malacostraca; order Decapoda; family Parastacidae; genus Cherax; species Cherax quadricarinatus. The sequence continues at coordinate 15,006,917 of NC_091347.1, read as the reverse complement.
TCGTTGTAATGGAACGTCGTGTATTTCCTCTTTCAGTACAGACCATAAACTCATGTCGGGGGAATTTCCAGTCCATATGAGCAGCTCAACACCATTTTTGTGTACACTACGTTTTTACTGATTTTGCTGTGAGACATGGGGCTGAGTGTTGTTGGAACATCCAGCGTCTATCACCACACCAATCCCTTATCTGAGGCAGTAACTGGCGCTGTAGTACTTCTTTATACGTAACCTGGTTCATGGTACCCTCAACAATGTGCAGACAACTTACAGAACTTTCAATGTAAAGATGAATACTAAAAGTAAAACTTTTTAGCATTAGCAAAAATACAAGATAGATTAATGCTATTACACTAGCTTAAAATACTTCGCGAAAGTTAGAAATTCCGTTACATTGTCATCGGAAAGACACACCAAAAATTTCTCGTCTTCCCTACAGGAACCCGAGTAATTAGAAAAAAATACGCCAAAAGCGCATTATATTAAAATACAAACGCTAGAGCTGTGAGAGTTGTACAGTGATTCGTGTAAAGGCAAAAATCGTCAGAGACGAGCAGGAACATCCCTAACCTGGTGGCTGTGGATAAGGTATGTGCGATCGATCCTCATTCTACAAAGAATCGCATCGTAGTGATGATTCTAGTTGAAAGAGGAAGGGCCGAACACGCACGTCCTGACGAACTCTCTATAGTTTGTTGCTCGTCTGTAGGTCGCATTACGCTTTGCCACTACTAAGAGCATCCTTTCGTATTTGACCCATGAAATCCCTGCAAGGCAAAAGTCTGCTACTGAGCAAGTTCGAAATATAAATTTTATTTTAACAAGATACATTGTTAATACAAAAATAGTTGACACTTTAAAACATGTTAAAAGCCCATAGTATGCAGAGCATTTCGGGCAAGCCAATGCCTTTGCATCCATTTGTTCATTTTCCTGTATCCCATAATGCCACGAGTACTAAGAAAATTCCTAGTGTTGGGTGTAATTACGGGTAAAATGCTCCTCGATCTGCTGAACCAAAGTATGGACAGAAGCATATTATCCCAGGGTCAACGGAGCATGCTAAGGGCCCGAGTAGACTAAGAACCAGGACTCACCGAGGATATCAGAACAAGAGCATTGTGGATCGTGTGGAGCTCTGCAGTGAACACAAGATTCGCAAGTCTTCGTCGGAGAACACTGCTAAGCCAACACCACCCTCGTTCATCGACACACCATTAAAGACCTTAATGTAGATAAATGGTTCAGAGAACCAACAAATTGATAAATTAGACACATGAGCAATACTTGGGTATCTTTATTGTGGAAACCTGTCGCCTCAGTGGCTTCATCAGTCCAATACAAAGGAAAATGGTGAAGATCAGGAGTTCTGAGGGACTGACTACCTCAAACTCCTTCTGATCTTCACCATTCTGCTTTGTATTGGGCTGATGAAGCCACTGTGTGGCGAAACGTTCCCATAGTAAAGATACCCAAGTGTTGGATACGAGTTCAATTTACCAAAGATCTTCAACCTCGAAGCATGAACTGAATCATGATCGAAGAAATTAGCTAAAAATCATCCTTTGAGGTACCCCTCCGCCAAGTAAAAAAAAAATAAATAAAAGGATATGGGAAGCCTCGTACTCTCGACAACGGATCAGTTTCGTCCGCCGAGATCTTAGTGCCAGCCGTACAACTGAAAGAGGAAGCGTAGGCCTCACTGTGAAAATCTAGGAAGGCTCCTTATACTTGACACACAAACAGTTCTGAAAGTCCCGTGCAACGCTGTATTCTCAGATGATCAGCAGCATCGGGCAGAAATCAACGAACTATAATCCACGAAAAAAGCCTGTCATATTCTGATGACAGGTTGAATCAGTACACTGACAGGAAAATAACTCAGGCTATCGCCATCCTTGTACACACGTCAGGAGACTCTAGTCGGCAGAGTGCACAAATCGACGTTTATAATTACTCCAATTTGATCGCTAATAAGCACATTAATTATTATAGCATCACTCCCCATCATTATCATCTTCGACACCGTCTTCTTGTTTTTAGCAATAAATTTAGGGAAGCGTAGTGTGTTTCCTTCGAGATTTTCTACCCTAACTTTTATTCCAGATTGTGATATGCGATATTATTTCACCTGAAGGCTGTAAAAGTTTTATATTATTATTATTATTATTATTATTAGTAGTAGTAGTAATAGTAGTAGTAGTATAGGGAAGCATTCATCTCACAAGGGTCATACAGCAATTAGCCAATGGGAGGTAATTTGATTTCATAAAAACAGTGAGGTTAGTTACAGGTGTATCAAGAGCACTTTACTAGCATCAAGGCGACATCCCACTTTACTAGCATCAAGGCGACACCTCTTCTTGTTTTAGCAAAAAATTAGGAAGCCAGTTTCTCGAGATTTCTACCCTAACTTTATAGCCCAAGATTACTGATAGCGATATTATTTACTAAGCATGAAGGGAAATTATTAATCATGATATTATATATTATATTATTATAGCATCAGGTAGCAGTACTAGCATCAAGGGACCCATTATCTCACAAGGGTCATAGCAGCACATTAGCTCAAGGAGGAATTTTTACTAGCATCAAGGCGACCCCCACTTTACTAGCATCAAGGCGACCCCCACTTTACTAGCATCAAGGCGACATCCCACTTTACTAGCATCAAGGCGACCCCACTTTACTAGCATCAAGGCGACCCCCACTTTACTAGCATAAGGCGACCCCACTTTACTAGCACCAAGGCGACCCCCACTTTACTAGCATCAAGGCGACCCCCACTTTACTAGCATCAAGGCGACCCCCACTTTACTAGCATCAAGGCGACCCCCACTTTACTAGCATCAAGGCGACCCCCACTTTACTAGCATCAAGGCGACCCCCACTTTACTAGCATCAAGGCGACTCCCACCTCACTAGCATCAAGGCGACCCCCACTTCAAGGGAATTCACGTTACAGTGATTGGCTGGGAAAGTGATTACCTTAGTGGTAGACAGAGGATTATCGGAGTAATAGCTGTTGAATGTATATAATCTGATGATTAAGACGTGCAGCAGTTAGGTGTCTTTATTGTTGAATAAAGATACCTAACTGCTGCACATGTGTCTTAATCTCTAACTATTTATTTTATATTATTTTTCAGCATTTATATAATCTTTCTCATTGTCCTCGCCTTTCGTCTTTCTCTGTTTTTCTCTATTTTTTCTTGTTTCTCCTGTCACTGTCGTCTCCTCTTCCTCCTCCTCAACTCTCTCTCCATCTCCCTCTCCCTTCCACTCTCACTCACTTTCCCTTCCTCTCACTCTTCCTCTCCCCCCCTCTCTCTCTCTCTCTCTCTCTCTCTCTCTCTCCCCCCTCTTTCCCTCTCTTCCTTTCCCCTTCTCCCTTTCCCCCCTCTCTCTCCCCCTCCCTCTTCTCCCCTCCACTACACTCAGAATCTCAATCTAACATTATTTTCACAAGCTCTAATATTCACGATAAGAGCCGAAAATGGTTTTGTCTAATACCAGTGATCGATAAACTTCCCATAAAAATTAGCCCAATTAATGACTGATAATTGGCGATAATTAGTGCCAATTGAAAGGGCCACACGCTGTGGTTTAAGACGCAGAAGCACCATTTATAAATTTTAAAACTTCAAATTTCTTATACAAAATAAAAAAAAAAGTCTGAACACTAAATGACTTTCAATAATTTGATATTTTTTCACATCTAAATAGAGAAGGTTTCGGTCTATCCTGGAAGACCTTCAAGTAGCGAGTCCAGGATGAATCGAAACGTCGTCTGAGGTTTGCTCTATTCGTGATTTAGCAGTGTATTATTCCAGCTCCGATAACTTGACTTTTATTCTTCCTAAAATACGTTGGCAAAAACCAATTACGTTAATACCAAAGGAAACATACAGTGCCATTGGGAATGGGATCAAACACTCTTTACCAGAGAACCAAGACACTCCCCCCTCGCAGAGATGGTAAACCAATACCACTCGGAACCTAAAATAAAACGTTTATGATCCTTTTTAAGTAGTGCACAAGAGTATTAATATTATTATTATTATTATTATTATTATTATTCCAACACCACACAATGCAGCAGTTTACTTGCACATTACATCTGCTCAAAAAGAGTTTTTAAAAGCAAAATCTCCAAGAACGTATTGGAAATCTCTCTGATGCGCATTACCTATACTTACATATATACACATTGTCAGTAACAACACTGCACTAGCCAAGGAGTCGAACTCATGCTGTTTTGGCCCGCCTCGTGGTCTTCAGCGTCATGTGTTTTCGCCCACCATGAGGCGGGCCAAAGCAGCACGAGTTCGACTCCTTGGCTAGTGCAGTGTTGTTATTGATCAATATCACTCGTTCGTGGGTACAATAATGCACATTATATATATAATATACACATACACATACATACATATGCTGATTTTGCTGATTTGCAACGAGTAACTTTACATATATTCATTGTTGCAATAATTCCTGGAAAATTATTCAGATACAGGCTATATAAGATTTAACTATTTTATTAACCATGTACTGTTAGAAAGTTGCTTAAGTTCTATTAATATATTCTACTTATGAATAAAATAAAAATTTCGAAAACATTATTTTTAAGGCGTTTCGTCTGGTTTAAACTAACCTGGTTAATAGGCACCACTTACATGAGTTAGTTTTTTGTGTACTTTATATTACACGAGTATGCTACTTCTAACAATAAGCTAAGTGATTATAATGAAGAATTCTTAGGTCTAGTATTAAACTTCTCTTAGAAACCTGATCAAGACGGTGATGGATCACACTTCTGACAACGAAAAATTTATGACTACACTTAATTACGATCAGGAACTGTTAAGCTTTAAAGATTTATTGATGTAATTTATTAAACGTCAGCCACTGTGGTAGAGTGGCAGTCACAGCTGTTATTGTACCTGTCACTATGGATGGCTCGTGACAGGTCGTCGTAAGGACTGTCCCGAGGAATGTTAAACTGACTCCCTATTGTCCTTTGAAGAATTCCCCTTCCATTGATCGGATCTGATTACCTCCCATTATCCTGGGGCTGTATTACTCCTGATTAATACTACCCCACGAATATATTAACACCAATAGCTCAATCCTGCCGTGAAGATCAGTCTGCCGTGCCAGCACTGACGACAAGCAGTTTCACGGTCACACAACCAAACCCTCACGCACGACTTGCTGGTGCTGGTTTCGCGGCGAGTTACAATATTGTTAAAGAGCGAGGCTGGTGAAACCGATCCGGATAGTGGGTAGACGAACGGGCGGTTGAACCAACGTGAGATTAGTGGATCGATATATTTTACTTACTGGAACAACGCTTCGCTATAAGGAGCGAAACCGTGCCCCAATAAATGCTTTATTCCGCTGTATGAGTTACTGTCGTCATTCCCGTCCGCAGAACTTTCTAAACTAGCACTGGATTAATTTGTGTAAAGTGGTAGATACACGGTATTAAATATCGGTCTCTTAATTCAACAATGTAGAAGGAAAAATGTCAGACTGAACATTGCTTGAATGGTTGCTTACTTGTTAGTTTCTTGCTCTCTCTCTCTCTCTCTCTCTCTCTCTCTCTCCCTCTCTCTCTCAGTTTTCTTCATTCCATCATTACAGTTCTCTCCTCAACAGTTTAGCACGCTGGTTTATAAATATAACAGTAATAACAACGATAATAAGTAACATCAGCATTTCTACTGTACATATGCCACTATACTTACAGCAGTAGTAATGCCGATGACAGTGTTGCAGTGATTACTTATTGCATGATGTTACTGTTGCTGTGAACACTCGCTGTTGTTTATGGTAGTATCCCCTCCCACTCTTTGTGTAGTTTCTATAGGAGAAACTCCTCTAGATTGGGATTAAACAAGTGCCACTATTAATTACATCACAGACTGAATCTACTTCTATGTGGATGTTTATGAGAGCCACAAGTTTAAAAAAAAAAAAAAACTGGACACAATTTTAAAATATTTGGCAATTTTTTGCCCGATTTTCAGGAAATAAACTATTTTTTCATTGTCAACAGTTGAAATTCAGAGAGAATTAAAAGGCACAATACCGCGACTGGAACAATACACAATAACCCGCACATAGGAGAATGAAATTTCTGTCCCACTCGGGCCATTAACTAGTCACACACAATCGCGAAGGGAAGGGAGCCGTTGGTGACATTGACATTGCTTATACACATTATAAAACAGTTTTTATCAGAATACTCTGACGAAATTGGCGCATGATCTCACGCTTTTCTAAAACTAAATGAATTACGTGATTCATTATTTCACTGTTCTAGAGACAACTCCGAATGGAGTATTTCTTTATGTATCTGGAGAAAGAACATCGGTATATATGCACTGTTTACTTTAATCCTAATTTTAGGGAATTAAGTATTCTCGACTGGTGGTGAAGAGGTGAATTACAGTCTAAATGCCTCTTGTTTGTCGACAGGTTGACCTAGGTGGTGTAACATTGTAGTTTTAATGTCTGTCGGTGTAATGGTAAACAGTACCACCTATTTTTTAAAGTAAAAGGACACAAGTGCAACTAATGTGACATTAGTTGCACTTGTGTCCTTTTACTTTACATATTGTCGGTAATTCTACCAACTTTATTACACCACCAATTTTGTTAATAGGAACGCGGTAAACCCAAAGGAAACATACAGTGCCGTGGGAGTGGAAGGTAATGAGGCCTGACTCAATAAGCACATATTATATAGGACCTTTTTTGTGTACTAAGTAAAGATAGAGCAAAAATTTTGACCGTCAAATGTAGAGAAAGTCGACAAAAACCATTGAAATGACAAAATATGCAGTAAATGGTGAAACTGAAGGAGAAATCTCTCTTTCTACACACTTATTTCTGCAACTGTGTATTACAGAAGGAGGTCATGTGCGCTTCAGTTAGTGCATAAAACACACGCAGCTTTATCCAGTCTGTAACACAGTCCTGTGAGAAGAATTCTCTCTCTCACCTCTTCCTCAACAGCTGTATAGCCCTTGTGGCTTAGCGCTTCTTTTTGATAATAATAATAATCTTCCTCAACAGTGAATAGGAGACTGTATATTTATCTCTTATTTACACAAGAATATGAAGATTGAGGCACTTATGCAACGTATGGGAATCTTTATTTAGGAAACGTTTCGCCCCACAGTGGCTTCACCAGTCCAATACAAAGCAGCAGGGTGTAAGGAGGGGAGGAGTTTGAGGTAATCAGTCCCTCAGTATATTAGCCACGTCTACTGCCCTATGCTGTACTTTCTACAAGATTGATGGACTCAACACATCGAATCCAGGCTGAGGGACTGATTACCTCAAACTCCTCCTCTCCTTACACCCTTCTGCTTTGTATTGGACTGATGAAGCCAATGTTTGGCGAAACGTTTCCTAAATAAAGATTCCCATATATATGCAGAACCACTGCCATAAAAATAGTGAACTTCAAAGCACTTTCGTGATTTCTTACATTATCTCAAGATTTAATCCTTCTGCTGTTCAATTATTCTTATAGTTCCTTGATAACGTGAGAGATCACGAAATCACTTGGAAGTTTACCATATATATATATATATATATATATATATATATATATATATATATATATATATATATATATATATATATGCATGCCGTGGCGAATAGGTAAAAATGGTCATTTAGCAAGAACTCATTTAAAATTAAAGTATATGTCGTGCTGAATAGATAAAACTTGAGATTTTGGCTTAAATAGCAACGTTCTTCTTGCCGAATAAGGCAACCGAAAAATTGTGTATGCAATAAATTCGCAGAAATCATTATGAACCTAATGAAAAAAATATATTTCATTGTTTTTATTAATTTATTGTAAACTTATCTAAAATATATTTAATTGAATTAGACTAAATTAAATTGCGCTTGTTATAATAAGGTTAGGTAAGTTTTCTAAGATTCTTTTGGTATAAAATTATTTTTTACATTAACACAAATGAAAAAAATATATATTTAAACGTATAAGAGAATTTTAGAAAGGACTTCCTTTTAAACGAGTTCTTGCTAATTTACCAATTTTACCTATTCGGCACGACATTATACATACACAAATTTACATATGCAAATAAACCACGCGGGAAGGGGGGGGGTTAGGCACTAGAACTTTGAGCTTTTCGGTACGAAAACTTCGTCAGAAGTTAGAGTATTCATCAAATTAACAAGGGATTAACAAGAAATTCAATGCACTAGGTAGGAAAGGGTACAACATGCCTCTTTTTTCCAAACCATGACTGACCGCCATTAGCGGAACAAATCCGAGCTTTCTAACAGAGATGCGCTGTGATGCTCCATCCTATATATAATTAATTTTCACTAATTAACACGGTGGCTCGAATCGTCTGACTGGCAATTTCCGATTCGATTTCAAAATTATTAATTTTTATATAAAAATTAAATTATGCTCCAGTAAAAATTTCTATTTTACGAGCACCAAATTCATATAATTCTAACATCAGTAAATTACTCTAAATATTGATCAATAATATTTCTATATTCATAGATATCGTTAAACCGGAGGTAGTGATACGCTGCATGATATATTTCGTCTGGTTTTGTATTAATGTATGTTCAGGTATGTTATCATGTGATGATAATATACTGGACTGGCTGGTGTCTGGCTCAGGTGACAGTGTACAAGGTAGTCTGGTGTGTACTTGGCTCAGGTGGCAGCATATAAGGTAGTCTGGTGTGTACTTGGCTCAGGTGGCAGCATGTAAGGTAGTCTGGTGTGTACTTGGCTCAGGTGGCAGCATGTAAGGTAGTCTGGTGTGTACTTGGCTCAGGTGGCAGCATATAAGGTAGTCTGGTGTGTACTTGGCTCAGGTGGCAGCATATAAGGTAGTCTGGTGTGTACTTGGCTCAGGTGGCAGCATGTAAGGTAGTCTGGTGTGTACTTGGCTCAAGTGGCAGCATATAAGGTAGTCTGGTGTGTACTTGGCTCAAGTGGCAGCATATAAGGTAGTCTGGTGTGTACTTGGCTCAGGTGGCAGCATATAAGGTAGTCTGGTGTGTACTTGGCTCAGGTGGCAGCATATAAGGTAGTCTGGTGTGTACTTGGCTCAGGTGGCAGCATATAAGGTAGTCTGGTGTGTACTTGGCTCAGGTGGCAGCATGTAAGGTAGTCTGGTGTGTACTTGGCTCAGGTGGCAGCATATAAGGTAGTCTGGTGTGTACTTGGCTCAAGTGGCAGCATATAAGGTAGTCTGGTGTGTACTTGGCTCAAGTGGCAGCATATAAGGTAGTCTGGTGTGTACTTGGCTCAGGTGGCAGCATATAAGGTAGTCTGGTGTGTACTTGGCTCAGGTGGCAGCATATAAGGTAGTCTGGTGTATACATGCCTCAGGTGAGAGCGTACAATGTAGTCTGGTGTGTAATTATCTCAGGTGGCAGCGTACAAGGTAGTCTGGTGTGTACTTGCCTCAGGTGGCAGCATACAAGGTACGCTGGTGTGCACTTGGCTCAGGTGACAGAATACAAGGTAGTCTGGTGTGTACTTGGCTCAGGTGACAGAATACAAGGTAGTCTGGTGTGTACTTGGCTCAGGTGACATTAATGTATAACGTGGACCAATGTGTACTTGGGCCGGGTCTCAAGGATAAGATATTGCAAGTATGAAACTCTCAAAGCTAGTAAAACACTTGATTTATTGAACCACTTCCTCTCTCTCCCAACACCCTCATTATGCCCTCTGCTCTGCTAAGTTAAAATTTATGGCGTTATGTTATGAAAGGTTTGACGGAGTATTAAGACACACGAGCTGAGGGGTATCCCCAATTTGACTGTCTTGAAGGTTATTTCAAGTCTCCTCGAGGTGAAGGAAGGCGAGGGTGGGACTCGATTTGAGTGGGTTACACACTGGTCTGGAGGTTTAGGATTTACTTGCCATGGGTTCAATCTCCACCTGTTCCGTAGTTTGTATTCGCTTAAATGTGAAAACGGAGGTGGTGCTGAAGGTTCTGGACTCAGTCTCTTAAGCTTCAGTTAATATATTTAGTTCCTCTTTGAACCTCTTTTTGGTTTTAAGGCAAAATGCTGACACTGAGAATAGTGCAAAAATACTTAAAGCTGATCAATATTTTATTGTATAACGCTTCCCTCAAAGGAAAACGTTTTAGAAAACGATTTATGAAGCTCACCTTTGAGGGAAACGTTGTCCTTTTCCATGACCAAATCCTTTTGATCATGAGATGCCAGCTTTCTTAAAGCCATTCATAAGCATCTGTCTCCACTACTTCAGTAGCCATATTTGACACCTCATGGATCCAAGTGTACTGGACTTTCATATGCTTCGCATTCTCTCTCTCTCCTTTCAACATGTTCTGCTCTTGCTGACTTCGATCTCACCTTAAATGTCTGCGATCTGTCGAGTATTGTGGTTCAGGTCATCTGGGTGTAATTGTCGGTGGAGCCAATTCTACAGGACATCCAAAAATGTTCAGGTTGGACCGTAGTGAGAAGAGAAATAAATAGCTTTTTGGTGTTGCTAGGTAGAGTAGGGTGATAAATATTATCTATTCATAGTGATAACCTGTTCTTAGTGATTACAGATTCGCTGTCCCATCTATAGTATTTAACATGTATTTGGATCCAATTCCAGCATTCTATCACTATACCAAAATAGATTCCAGTGTTATGTGCGAATTTCCCAAGCTGATGTATGGTGGTCGTGACCACTAGCTCCTTGGGGAGCTTCTCTTAACATCTTATGTAAGGATGGAGTTCATCTCGGTGCTGTGCGCATTATTAATAGGGGAATCGTTATCTGCTAACTATTGAGAAAAAAAAATTATTTTACCACCCTTTTTATCCTCGGATCACACCTGATTACTTGCCATTCCCAGGCGTTCTGCTTTCCGCACTATTTAGCAATTTTAATATATATATATATATATATATATATATATATATATATATATATATATATATATATATATATATATATCTCTATATATATATATATAGATATAATGTAGGTATAGGTTAACTTCAGGGTGCCTTATTTTTATAAGGAAGAGTAACGCCAGGGTTATTACCAGCATCATTATTCAGACAGTTCGATTATATCAGTTCTTGATCAGTGCTAAAAAAGACCAAAGGCAATGATTTCCAACAAGTTATACATAATAGGTGTGTATGCATTAAATTTGGAGCATAAACGCAACGAAGCTCAGCAATACAAAGCAAGCCTTTGTTAAAATAACCGAAAAACTAACATTCGCGGTGCAGTTAACGAAAGTTTAAATACACAGTAGCTTCAAGCAATTTATTTTAACAAGTAATGGAAAATATATTAAAGAAACGTATTACAGTACGCAACGAAGCAGCGCTTAATGAGTTTAACTGTCTGACTGTGTGTACAGTTATTTCTGTGATTAAATAACGGCAATAATAAAATGCTTATAGTCATATCTACTTTAAAAGGAATCATTTTAATGTACACGAGTTCGTCTTAAAGCTGGCGGAAAGAAAAAAGCCTGAAATATATTTATAAAGCCACTGATTATAAACGGCCAGTTTCACGCACACACAGACTATACAAACGCACATACAAACGTACTGTACAAACATATATACACAAACACAAATAGGTGAGTGCACAACACACATGACTCACTCCACACACACACACACATGCGCAAACACACAATGCAAACACACAACTCACACACTATTACACACAAGTACATTCATAAATACGCAAAAGGCGCCAATAATTCCCCGTAAAAAGAGTTCCTACGATATCTTTTACTTCCTCACGAAAAAAAAAAACACAAATGACTTGGAATATTACCAAAAATAACATACTCAACAAAATGTAAATACAAAGGAAAGTGGCAGGTCAACAAGAGGAACAATCCACCATTCTGTAACTATGTTGTCGACTGTGTTGCATCATGTTGCAAAAGTGTTGTATTATGTTGCACCAGTAGAATGTTGTATTATGGTGCACCAGCCAAGTATTGTATTATGTTGTGCCTGTCGAGTGTTGTATTATGTTGCACCAGTAGAATGTTGTATTATGGTGCACCAGCCAAGTATTGTATTATGTTGTGCCTGTCGAGTGTTGTATTATGTTGCACCAGTAGAATGTTGTATTATGGTGCACCAGCCAAGTATTGTATTATGTTGTGCCTGTCGAGTGTTGTATTATGTTGCACCAGTAGAATGTTGTATTATGGTGCACCAGCCAAGTATTGTATTATGTTGTGCCTGTCGAGTGTTGTATTATGTTGCACCAGTAGAACGTTGTATTATGGTTCACCAGTCGAGTGTTGCATTACGTTGCACCAGTCGAGTGTTGCATTATGTTGCATCAGTCAAGTGTTGTATTATGCTGCACCACACAATTTAAGATATGTTCTTGTAGCTCCATGTCCATGCTGCAACATTTCAACGTAAAATAATTTATTTACTTAAAATTTAAGACATGTATACATCAAAGAACAACCCTTCCTTATCCTCCCTTTCCCCTTCCTTCCCTTCCCCCGTCCCACCCCCTTTTCTGGCACCTTCCTCCCCCCACCCGCACAAAAAAAAAGGAAAAAAGTCTTTAGACAGCAGTGGGGACGCGATAAACTACCGTATAAATTCCCACAGACTATTGCTGTTTATAAACGTATTTACTATCACTGAACTATCTGTGGGCAAGCGTATTTACTATCTCTGACTACTTCTAACTTTGTTTAAGCTATAGCGTAAATGATTTAGTTTTTTTAACCTCGCGTATCAGCAATTTACAACCTTCTAGACCTAATTTATAGTTACTCAGGGAGAGGTTACTGCCTAGTAAAATGTTCAGTGTATACCGTCCTATAATCCTGAATAAGTTATAATTATACATTGCATAACCTTGATTATAGATAATCACTGAGAAGAACTGAATCCTGAGGAGATATACAGGGCTGAGGGAATGGAAGATAATACTGTTTGCCCTAAGGGAAAGATATTAGAATCCTTGGATCAAGATCCCTTCGCTGGTATGAATAATTGGGTGAATAACTTCTTGAGTTTCATTCGTAACTATTATAGAATATTAATTATTTATGAAGGACTACGAAACGAGAAAGAATTAACAGATCATTATTAACACACAAAAAAATGTTTTACCAGTCTAGAATAAGACTTTTTCCAAACCTACCCGAAAGCATAAGTCGCTATAAACATTGGTTATAAACATTGGTTATAAACATTGGTTATAAACATTGGTTATAAACATTGGTTATAAACATTGGTTATAAACATTACACTAAGAGACAACACAGTAAGTGATAGGGGTCCCAAGACGGTTTCAACTGCCTTCCAGCGTACATAAGCGGGATTACCAATTAGACCCCTGGCTGTCTTCAAGAGGGGGCTGGACAGGCACCTAAAATCAGCGTCTGATCTGCCTGGCTTTGGTTCGTACGTCGGTTTACGTAGGCCAGCAGTCACAGATTGGTTGATCAGGCTCTGATCTGCTGCGAGGCATGGTCATGGACCGGGCCGCGGGAGCGATGACCACCGGAACACCATCCAGGTATAAACACTGGCTATGCACATTGCCTATACACCTTCAGAATGCGTTGCCCAGCTAAATACAACATGGATTACCATTTAGATCAATATCTGCATAGCGTTCTTTAAAAGAGAACTAAATTATATGAAACACGAAAGCGCTATGTACAGAGCAACATTGTCCACTCCGATGATAACGCATTAGCAAAGTTTGGCTTGTTTTATCCATGAAAAGTTAATTTTACAAACTTCGGACCTCTCCATACATCAAGGTGAGTGGGTGGGTTGAGAGAGAGAGAGAGAGAGAGAGAGAGAGAGAGAGAGAGAGAGCTACAGACTGCAGCCTATGTGAATTAAACTCATATTAATAAAGAAGAAAATCCAGTGATCAGGGCTCATTTCTAGTCCCTATGCTTCTTCCTCCTGTTAAGGCTGAGGGAATGATCACCTATCAAGGCTGCTAATGGTGTGACAGGGAGATGCTCTAAGTAACTTTTCCCTAAGTGCCCTCAACGTCATCTCTCTACTGTAAGCTAATCCCTCCCTTACCTACGACACATCATTTTCCTTTTAGTTAACGAGAAGATGTAAACAAACTCACTTAAAATCTCTCTAGAGAAGTACTGTAGTGTTTACCGACGGGTGCAGTGAGAATGCAGCCATTCGTAAGATTTCACGAATTTATATGAAAAGTACAATAAAATCTTAAATTTTGGGGACAAGTGTTCGGTAGAGGACGACGGTGTTTGCATAGCTAAGAGCTTTCTGTGAAAGATGGCTGGGTTTGTGCATATATACAAGCTTTCAGTACAAGGTGACTGAGTTAGTGAACTCTAAAAACGTTTACTACAGAACGAGGGAGTTTGCGCATAGCGACAAACGTTCGATTCCTCTGAAATCACTATTTCACAAACAAAATTAATCAGTACGATACTCGACGTTCACAAGATATCCTTAAAGTAACATTCCCTGTTGGTAATGCTACTGACATTCCTTGTCAGTAATGCTGCTGACATAACCCTATAGACTATGTCAGCGTCAGGAGTGTTCATGAAGGGAGGATGGTTGTAAGTAACGGCACAGCGAGGCTGTGGTGTAGTTGTGTTGGGGCGTAGAGACGAGTATTGGAAGGAGGGTGGGGGCATCGGTAGTGGGGAAAGAGTGGGAGAAGTGGGGAGTGGGAGGAGTGGGTAGGGAATGGGGAGAGAGGGAGGGAAGTAGTAGGGAAGGCAGTGTATCACCATGATAATACACCAGACAGGTATAAATCAACCAGCACTAGAATTTGAGACAGTAATAAATATTGCCGACAAAATCATAATGGGGGAGTGCATATCACGAGGGTGGGAGGAAGGGGGAAGGGAAGGATAGGGAAGGTGAGGAGGAAGGGAGGGAGAGGAAGCGAGGGGAATAGTGGAGGGAAAAAAGAGAGAAAAGGAGAGGAGGACAGGGAGGTAGTGGAGAATAGAGAGAGGAGCAAAGAAGAATGGATAAGATGAAGGAAGAGGGGACAGGACGATGTAAGAGAGGACATAAAGAGAAATGAGGGATAAAACAAAAAATATCGCCTAAAACTTAAAACACACATCTTCATCTTTCCGATGAAACGAAATTAAAAAAAAAAATAAGAAAATAGGAATTGAAGGCGATGGCAGAGCTGAAGGAGACACCAAGAAACTTGACAACTCACGTCTATGTCGAGGAAGAAAAAGATGGAGACATAATAAGTAACGTAAACGATCGTCTAAGGAATACCCGAAGATAGCAATCCTGAGATTATATATATATATATATATATATATATATATATATATATATATATATATATATATATATATATATATATATATATATATATATATATAATGTCGTGCCGATTATGTAAAACTGGTCAATTAGCAAGAACTCATTTAAAAATAAGTCCTTTCTGAAATTTTCTCTTGTACGTTTAAAGATATATTTTTTTCATTAGAGTTAATGTAAAAATTTTTAATTTTGCACCAAAAGAATCTTAGAAAACTTACCTAACCTTATTATAACAAGAGCAATTTATTTTAACCTAACCCAACTAAATATATTTTAAATACGTTTACAATAATTTAGTACTAACCAAACACAATCAAATATATTTTTTTTCGTTAGGTTCAGAATGATTTTGGCGAAATTATTGCATACACAAATTTTCACTTGTCCTATATGGCAAGATGAGCGTTGCTATTTAAGCCAAGATCGCAAGTTCTGCCTATTCGGCACGACAGACATTATATATATATATATATATATATATATATATATATATATATATATATATATATATATATATATATATATATATATATATGCTCAACTTAGGTCGAGATTTGTGGTTGCTTAAACTATGTTATTTAGATTGTGGTTGTTTAGATCGGATAGAAATCTACGAAATGTAATGCTTATGAAAACAGCTTTGCTATGAGTGCCAAATTGCATATTGATATGCAATTTGCTTATCAATATGCAATAAATTAATTCCTTAGTCATTTTCTAATGCTGGTATTAGTATTATTATTATATTCAGAACGAAGCGATAAATCCGAAGGGGTTTGAAGCGTTTAGGGAATGGGGAGTAATCACGTTTGATCGAAGGATGGGGAGGGCAGCTCCATTTCCTTGGATCAGGAGCTAATCATCACTATCATGGCACTCTCACGAAGGGCAAATGTTTTTTTAATATAAACATCCAGAAAATATTTGCAAAAAATATCTTTTCTTTTAAAAATATACGTAAAAACATCCTTCGTTTTCTGTCAACAAAACGAATTTTTTAAAAAAAAAAAAAAAAAAAAAAAAAAAAAAAAAAAAAAATGGAAATTATCCCTATTGATCATACACTCACCGTTGTTTACAAATTCCTGTTTCAACAGGGATAGACATTCTACCATTGAACGGGAAAGAGCATACGGGCGTTCAACGGATAACAGTATTCCGTTCGGGAAGTATTATTGCGCCAACATTAAACGGGGAAGGATATGGTACCATTTAACGGAGAACATGCAACAGTTCAACGGGAATACCATAAAGCCATTCAATGGGGAAGACCATGCCACCATTTAACCTGGAACATACCACTATTCAGCGTGGAACAAGATGTCATCAACCAACGTGGAACAACATGCCATCATTAAACGGAAAGCAAATAGCATACCACCACTATCCAGCATGGAACAACATGCCATAAACCAACGTGGAACAACACACCACCGTTCAACAGGGAACAACATAGCACTATTCAACATGGAACAACATAGCATCATTCAACGTGGAACAACAAAGCACCATTCATCATGGAACATAACCAACGTGGAACAACAAAGCACCATTCAACATGGAACAAAACACCATTCATCATGGAACAAAGCACCATTCAACATGGAACAAAACATCATTCATCATGGAACAACATAACGTGGAACAACAAAGCACCATTCAACATGGAACAAAACACCATCATGGAACAACATATCAACGTGGAACAAAGCACCATTCAACATGGAACAAAACACCATTCATCATGGAAAAACATATCAACGTGGAACAACAAAGCACCATTCAACATGGAACAAAACAATTCATCATGGAACAGCAAAGCACCATTCAACATGGAACAACAAAGCATCATTCAACATGGAACAACAAAGCATCATTCAACATGGAACAACAAAGCACCATTCAACATGGAACAACAAAGCATCATTCATCATGGAACAAAGCATCATTCATCATGGAATAACAAAGCATCATTCAACATGGAACAACAAAGCATCATTCATCATGGAATAAAGCACCATTCAACATGGAACAACAAAGCATCATTCATCATGGAACAAAGCACCATTCAACATGGAACAACAAAGCACCATTCAACATGGAACAACAAAGCATCATTCATCATGGAACAACAAAGCACCATTCAACATGGAACAACAAAGCACCATTCAACATGGAACAACAAAGCATCATTCATCATGGAACAACAAAGCACCATTCAACATGGAACAACAAAGCATCATTCATCATGGAACAACAAAGCACCATTCAACATGGAACAACAAAGCATCATTCATCATGGAACAACAAAGCATCATTCATCATGGAACAACAAAGCACCATTCATCATGGAACAACAAAGCACCATTCATCATGGAACAACAAAGCACCATTCAACATGGAACAACAAAGCATCATTCATCATGGAACAACAAAGCACCATTCAACATGGAACAACAAAGCACCATTCAACATGGAACAACAAAGCACCATTCAACATGGAACAACAAAGCACCATTCAACATGGAACAACAAAGCACCATTCAACATGGAACAACAAAGCACCATTCAACATGGAACAACAAAGCATCATTCATCATGGAACAAAGCATCATTCAACATGGAACAACAAAGCACCATTCAACATGGAACAACAAAGCATCATTCATCATGGAACAACAAAGCATCATTCATCATAGAACAACAAAGCATCATTCAACATGGAACAACAAAGCATCATTCATCATGGAACAACAAAGCATCATTCAACATGGAACAACAAAGCATCATTCAACATGGAACAACAAAGCACCATTCAACATGGAACAACAAAGCATCATTCATCATGGAACAACAAAGCATCATTCAACATGGAACAAAGCACCATTCAACATGGAACAACAAAGCACCATTCAACATGGAACAACAAAGCATCATTCATCATGGAACAACAAAGCACCATTCAACATGGAACAAAGCACCATTCAACATGGAACAACAAAGCACCATTCAACATGGAACAACAAAGCATCATTCATCATGGAACAAAGCATCATTCAACATGGAACAACAAAGCACCATTCAACATGGAACAACAAAGCATCATTCATCATGAAACAACAAAGCATCATTCATCATGAAACAACAAAGCATCATTCAACATGGAACAACAAAGCATCATTCAACATGGAACAAAGCATCATTCATCATGGAACAACAAAGCATCATTCATCATGTAACAACAAAGCATCATTCATCATGGAACAACAAAGCATCATTCAACATGGAACAACAAAGCATCATTCAACATGGAACAACACACCACAGTTCAGCGTGGAACACAGAGCTACTATTCAACAAGCAAGACTTGCGCCGCCACTCAGTGATACAAAAGCAGTGACCAATCAGTAGTCTAACTAGCAACAAAAGACTAGGATCAGTTCGCATCCAATAATAGATAATTTTAAGGCTATTATTACCCGTAGCTCAGAGTAACTGATGAGATAATTCCCAACAAATCGCGTGGATTAGCTGAATATATTAAGGCGTAATTGATAACGCGTAGACGTGTAATGTATGTTACGTATGACTACAGGGAAATTAATTAAAAAACAAAAGATCGAAAATTAATGTTTCCGTAGGATTCCCCCCCCCAGGATTTTTTTTATGTTGATTTTGTTAATGTTATGCTGATTTTATTTGCAATGATTTAAGATGTGTTTGTAGAGTACATCGTATGATGTCTCATGTTTGTGTGTAAGATTAAGTAAGACTGGTTGAGTGTAAGATTGAGTGAATGTAAGATTTATTAAGAGTATGATTTACCAAGTTTATGAGTCTTTAAATGTACGAGTATGATTTATTGGTTGAATAATTTACTAAGTTTAGGATTTATTTAATGTAGTATTGAAAAAGTGCATGATTTACTGAGTGAATGATTTTCTAAGTGTATATTAAGTGTATGATTTACCACAAGAGTAACTCATTAGGTGTATGATTTACGAAGTCTATTTACTAAATATATTTCTATGTATATTTCTGCTTATATTACACAAATAACCCGCACACGGAAGAGAGGAGCATACGACGACGTTTCGGTCCGACTTTGACCATTTACCAAGTGTCACTGTGTGACTTCGTCCCAGTCACGGTATTGTGCCTTTTTTTGTTATTCAGCTTATGTTGCATATACATATATTATCTTTAACTACATCCTTGACGTATTACATTTGATTACATTTTTTTTCATCTGTTCTTGATGTAGAAAAACTGGAGAAACAAGAGGAAAACAGTGATTATAAACATACAATCCCATACAACATACAACCCCATACAACATACAACCCCAACCGGTGTTATTTACACCGTTTGTTTTCTTAAGCATTACCCACATTCATGAACGTTCCCCGTTTACAAAATTTAAATGTTTTTTCATTAAAATTTCAGTTAATGCTGGACTTGTTAATATAAGTTTGTAAACGTATATTTGATCTTACGGTTCTGGTGTTCACAATTTCCAACGAAGCGAAAGGGTCAAAGAAACGCTGGTAAATTTGTGCTTTATTCCAAGAATTAGTGGTCTGGCGAGGTAGCACTCAGACTCCGGACACCCATTCGGGAGAAATGGACCACAGATGTGCTCATAACACGCTACCTGAGTGGGTGGCTTCTGTACTAATATGCTGTGCATGCAGAACCTTGAAAGCTCGACCCACTGTGCTTACGTCCGCACACTCCCATGCAAAATTATCTACATGTCTGTCGAATGTACAAAGGTAAGCTGTTTATTATGGTGTGACGGCTCACCACGCTGCAAGGAGTGTTATCGGTCACAGGAAGTTATTACCCACAAGCACAAAGACTTTGAACACGTACAATCACGCAAGATTTTGCCTTCCCGTCTCGAGTAGTTACCCACTAACATTAAATTTTCGTTAGCTGTCGATATATGTAGCTACTTAAATTACCTTTCCAATTACCTATTGCTTATGCAAAGCTATATTTATCCTGAAAGCAATAAATTTCAATAGTATTGCAGTTTAAATCTAGCATTGCAACTGGTCCAGTGACCAATATTATTGCATCATGACCTTGTCATGTCACATAATGAATTTAATTTCTCTTACTGCGTATTCAAGAGTCATTTCGAGCAGACGCAAGCGGGGGCCGCCACACATTGTAAATTAATGGCATATTAACAAGGCACACCTTGAAATGTGTTCGTGTTAATGATCACGTTAATAATGCCATTTTCCTCGAGCTTGCTGTCCCACTCGACACAGCAGTGGAGGTCACTTCAGGAGTCGCCCCTCGATAAGTAAAACAGTGAAACGTACATATGCAACAAATTCTTTGTTAGGGTAGATAAATTTTTGCAATTTTCGAAAAAAATTATATATTTTTTTTTAAGTGGCTATGCTTTAGTGGAAAATGAAGAAAAAATATTTGCCAACCATATTTCACGGTTTTTCTTAAGGAAACTAGTCTGGATTTTTTTTTACACCGTTGTGATTCAGTATTACTTTCCGTGATTACACAGATAACCTGCACATAGGAGACAGAAGCTTATGACGACGTTTCGGTCCGACTTGGACCATTTACAAGTTACACTAACACACGAGGGTGAGTGAGCCAGTATATGCGAGAGGGGGACACGGACGGGACATTTATGTATTGTTCAAGTCACGGTATTCTGCCTTTTATCTGATTCTCACTGCATCCTTAACCTCGTGACTCCTCCCCTATCATACCTATTCCTAGTGTTATGTATGGAGTTGGCTTCCAAGGCTTCCTCCAGGTTATTCCACCCACCGTCTCGCACCTCAGCACCTTTATATCTCCGGCTCGTCCGTGCCTTTAATTCCCAACACGTGATGTTTTAGGCAGGAAGCTGCCTCTGTTGCTTAATCTCCACCCACGGTGCAGTAAAGTTAAAAAGATTTTTTTCTTTCACGTAATCTAGAGAGTTCTGAAGGAATTTCTTCACTGAGTTCAGAATCAATGTTTCTCACCGAACAAGAATTCGGGAGTATATTAAAATATGAAATAGAAAATGGGGACAATGCTATGGCAACATGACGATGGGAAACTAAATTAGATATAATAGTACTCGGACCTATCAAGAAAAATGCATTGACGCGGGTGTATCAAGTACATTGACACGGGTGAGCAGCTCTTGTTCAAGGGTATTGGAGCTACTTTTCACTACCTTCGATCAAACCTGAGTGCTTCATATTTCCCACTTGGGAACGTGAGGCCCGTACAAATTTAGCACTTCCCCATATATATAATCATAATCATTCCCATGAATCGTAGCACAAGACTTCCTCTGAAAACCCAGTCTGTTGATATTGTGGTTGACACTGCAGCCCTGCTGACAGTAAATGGATGGGTGATCACATGGACATGGCCATTAGGGCAAAGAGGGAGATCTCGACATGCCAATTAAGGGCTTCCGGTACCTGACAGGTATACTAATACTCATTTCCTGAAGTTAAAATTTATAAGTTATTTTCTACATTTAAATTGCATTAGAAATATAGTAGCGTTTTTATAACATTATTATTAGTATTATTATTACTATCATTATTATAAAATGAAACATCAAATATAAGAGTAATGAACTTGTCTAAAATCTCTTGCTCTGCACGTTCACTCACGCTCCCTCTCATACTCTACACATTCTCCCTCTCGTGCTTTAGCCCCCCCCCTCACACCAACACACTAGTGTTGGTTTTATGACCGTCGCCTCATTTTTGTCACCTCATTATCTCTGTACAGTGCAGTGCTGTACTTCGACCTGTAACTCTCACTTTAATGAATTAGGCACATGTGCAACATCTGGGTATCTTTATTTGAAGACGTTCGCCACCCAGTGGCGAACGTCAAGGGCCCATAACTTAGATCAAAGGTTAGAATGAGAACCGGACTACTGAAAGAAGAAATCGTGGAATTCACATAACCCAAATTTATCTTTACACTGATTGTATCGCTATCACATCCTTGCTGAAAAAGCATTCGCTTTCATCTTCACGAAGCCAGTGAGTCATGACTCTCCGGCACTTGTTCAGGCAGTGCGCTGTGCGGACTCTCCACGGGTAAACTCTTTTGAACAAGCAGGACTCATCGTTGTGTGTTACCTTACATGATAAGTCTACAGTATGCCTCAAACTGCTTTTATTTTTGTATCCGGCTGTAATGCATACTCATAAATGGCCATGAGGCCCTCACTGAACTCGCAGCAAAGGCCATTAGTTTCTGTAATTCAGCTACGTGAGGCAGAGCACCAACAGAGGCGTTTACCTCTAAACACAAAATATTTAAAAAAAATTTCCACGTCTATAGCAACAGCAAATAGAGGAATAAATAAATATAATATATATATATATATATATATATATATATATATTATATATATATATATATATATATATATATATATATATATATATATATATATATATATATATATGTCGTGCCGAATATGTAAAACTGGTCAATTAGCAACAACTCATTTAAAATTAAGTTCTTTCTGAAGTTTTCTTTTAAACGTTTAAAGATATATTTTTTTCATTAATGTTAGTGTAAAAATTTTTAATTTTGCACCAAAAGAACCTTAGAAAACTTACCTAACCTTATTATAACAAGAACAATTTATTTTCGCCTAACCCAACTAAATATATTTTAGATTTGTTTACAATAATTTAATACTAAACAAACACAGTGAAATATATTTTTTTCGTTAGGTTCAGAATGATTTTGGCGAAATTATTGCATACACAAATTTTCACTTGTCCTATATGGCAAGATGAACGTTGCTATTTAAGCCAAGATCCCAAGTTCTGCCTATTCATGACATATATATATATATATTTTATATATATATATATATATATATATATATATTATATATATATATATATATATATATATATATATATATATATATATATATAATATATATATATATATATATATATATATATATATATATATATATATATATATATATATATAATATATATATATATATATATATATATATATATATATATATATATATATATATATATATATATATATATATATATATATATATATATATAAAAAATAATAAAGAATGCAGTAAAATATGTAATACTTAGTACCTAAATTACCTTTAAAATGTACATTGCAGCAATGAACCTATTCCACCAAGAACTGACAGACTATCTGCTTCTCACGAGGCATTACACGAAAACGGAGTACATAGATCTCGACGATTAATCCCCTTTGCTTTAAGGGTGTACTAGCTTTATTCTTAGCCCGACCTCGCTGTTCGGAGAGGGGGGGGGGTTATGAGTGGCAATCCCTCCTCGCTGTTCAAAGATGTGGGAAGGAGGGGGAGGGGGGTGTGCCAACATCAGTACTCAACCTCAGGGACCAGCATTAAACCACCAACAATGCTGATATCGACACAGGATCTAGGATCTATGGACTAGAAAAAAAAATGGAAGTGAAAAAATTGAAAGCATGTGAGCGCACCAGCATACGACTGAATACATAGGGAACAAAATGGCATAATGCCGTGACTGGAACAATACGCAAATGGCCCAGGTCGGACCGAAACGTCATTATAGGCTTCTTTCTCCTATGTACAAGTTATTTGTGAAATAAAGGTCGCAAGCCGATTCTTCATAGGACTAATTCCACCAGATGTTAATTATAAATTTTACGCTCGTGGATGTAATTACCAATTTTAACATAACTAACATGGAATACCATCTTATCCCTAAGAAAAATCAGAGATAAGTTACATTAATGACAAATTAAAAAATTTGAAATGCAAATTGTCAGATACTGATCATGACAAAAGATGTGACTTAAGAAAGTGGAGGGTAGCTCCAGTTCTTTGGATCAAGAGCCTTTTGCCAGCATCAAGCCCCCCCCCTTCACCATATTAAAACTTCGTCTTTATACAAAACGTTAATTTTTTCAATGTGTGCGTTTAGTCTCTCCTGTGTTTAGTCCAGTTTCCCGTGTTTACCCCTCAAGGAAGGTTCCTTGATGTTGGTGAGGGGCTCTTGATTTAGGGAATTGGATCTGTGCTCCAGTTCCCCGAATTAAGCCTGAATGCCTTCCACATCCCCCCCCAGGCGCTGTACAATCCTCCGGGTTTAGCGCTCCCCCCTTGATTATAATAATAATTTCCGTGTTTACTAATTCTCCGTCAAAGTGCTAAAATCCGTCACGGTTCCATATTAGTTTATATTTGTTAGATTGTTAAGATACGTTAGCTTGATTTGTCTTCACCTAAGCGCAGTGACGATGTTATCTCAAGAGTAAAGTGGCCGTTTAAATGACTTGCAAAAATCATAACAGGCAAACCATGCAAAACTCCAAGTTTACGCACTGACCTGGAATTTTAAGACACACTTGCCATGGGTTCAAACCCCCACTCGTTCCGTGGTTTGGCCGTTTAAATACTTATAAAATTATTTGTTGAGAATATTTATCGTACTGTATTGATTAAAAAAAATCACAATGGTAATTTTGTTTCTATATTTAAGCAGCCTACTTAATTTTTAAGTGTTTTAAGAGTCCACTGTATTTATTCATGTTTTGGCAGCATTATTTTAAATTATTATTCCCCAAAACAACACGGAAATTATCCTTAACTCACGACAAAATCATGAGAGAAGGAACACTTACCTTGTTAATGTCAGGCCTCTAATTACAAGTTACTGATCCAAGGCGCGTGATCACAGGCGTTTGAGTCTACGTTCACGTAAGACACACTATCATAAATGCACTCAGGTATGATACGTCACATACCATCACAAGATAATCACATAAAACACAAGGGAGGAAGGGACACCCGACGCCACGTCCTCGCTCACCCAGTTTGTGCTAGGAAAAAACCACCCAGACATGACCCCCCCTGATTCACTTAAGTGTGGACACAACAGTGATACAACCGTCTAAACATTTATCTAGTTTTGTAGGTCTAAGACCTGTCTACCTACTGTGCATTGGTTACTAGCATCAAGAATACCTTGTGCCCTAAAAGAGGTAATGAAAAAAACTTTCTCGACTGTACATAGGCGGAGACAGGAACACAAAGCCTGATGGGTCGTTTCAGTGGCTGTTTCGGCTGTTTTCATTTGTTTTCATATTGAATTTAGTTTGTTTCATAGTCACATTAAATATTTTGGGGGGTTCATTTACTTGTAGTTATTATTTACGTGTTGATTATCAACAGGAAGTTGGTTTTCGCACGCGATATAGCCAGTCAATTTCAACGAGGGAGGGAGGGAGGGTAGGAGGAAGAGGGAGTGGAGGGGGGTCTTGGGGAGGGAGGGAGGGAGGGAGGGAGGGAGGGAGGGGGAGAGAGAGAGAGAGAGAGAGAGAGAGAGAGAGAGAGAGAGAGAGAGAGAGAGAGAGAGAGAGAGAGAGAGAGAGAGAGAGAGAGAGAGAGAGAGAGAGAGAGAGAGAGACAGAGAGAGACAGAGAGAGACACTCAAGCACAGTTCACCAGTTTGTTATTTCATCAAGGGACTGCCGCAGATTGTGACATTATCCACAGATAGAGCAAGCAGCGGCACGTTTACTGCTGGAGTTAAACGCTTGCCAGAGATCGTGTTATTGCTTACTGGCTGATCTTAAGACCTCGATACAAGACTTCCTGCGTCTTAGTTACCGATTGTTAAAAGCCCTTGTCCATACACTCTTGGCCTGTGTGTTTGTGTGTTTACCATCTGTCAATTGCTCTAGTCAAATAAACACTTGGCTTGTTTAGTGTGTGTGTGTGTGTGTGTGTGTGTGTGTGTGTGTGTGTGTGTGTGTGTGTGTGTGTGTGTGTGTGTGGTTACTAGTTGTCAAAGGCACTTGTCTATAAACCCTTGGCCTGCTGTGTGTGGGGTATGTGTACTCGCCTAATTGTGCTTGCAGGAGTCGAGTCATAGCTCCTGGCCCCGCCTCTTCACTGGTCGCTACTGGGTCACTTCCTGCTCCGTGGGTTTTATCATACTTCTTCTTAAAGCTACGTATGGATCCTACCTTCACCACCTCACTTTCCAGACTTTTCCACTGCCTGACAACTCTATGCTGAAGAAATACTTCCTAACATCTCTGTGACTCATCTAAGCCTTCAACTTCCAATTGTGACTCCTTGTCACTGCGTCCCATCTCTGGAACATCTTATATCTGTCTGTTATCATGTCCCCTTTGTCCCTCCTGTCCTCCAGTGTCGTAAGGGCAATTTCCCTGTGTGCCCACGCTTACCTATTTGTTGTTGCAGGGGTCGATTCATAGCTCCTGGTCCCTCTTCATTGATCGCTACTAGGTCCACTCTCTCCCTGTTCCATAAGCTTTACCGTACCTCTTCTTAAAGCTATGTATGGATCCTGCCTCCACTACATCACTTTCCAAACTCTTTCACTTCCTGACAACTCATTGACTGAAGAAGTAGTTCCTAACATTCCTGTGACTCATCTGAGTTTTCAACTTACAGTTGTGACCCCTTGTTGCTGTGTCCCATCTCTGAAACATCCTGTCCCTATCCACCTTGTCAATTCTCTCAGTATTTTGTATGTGTGTGTGTGTGTGTGTGTGTGTGTGTGTGTGTGTGTGTGTGTGTGTGTGTGTGTGTGTGTGTGTGTGTGTAAAACCGTATAATTTAAAACTAAAAAAAAAAAACGCTATCGCTCATGGTTTCTTATCATTTATTAATTTATCGCAGAGGTCTGCAAAATTAACCTGAGGAACTCCCGTGCGGGAGTTCCTCAGGTTAATTTTGCAGACCTCTTGATCAATCTCTATCGTCTGGCCTGGGGTGCCATCCCTGTTGAGTCTACAAGAACTTTTATCCTACGTCAGTTCACTGAAACACCCAGTCCTACCTAAATTACAGTGGGTTGCAGCTCTTCCCCGGGATGCCACCAGCAACACTCTTCTAAGACGTGGGTTCCTATTTACCGTCAGGTGAGGTGCTACGGCGCAACGGATTAGGAAAGAGTTGAAGTGTCAGACTGTGTTCAGAATTACTTCCGCTGATTTGTGAAAAAAAATTAATTCTGCTAATTCGGCCGAATAGTCCAAACTCGTCGGTTCGGCTTAATCGGCAAGTGAACATATGAAAGGGACTAATGAAGGAAGAAAGGAACTGAGGGAAGAGAGAAGGGAAGGAGTGAGGGAAGGATGAACGGAGTGTAGGACGAAAGGAAAAAGGAGGGATAAAAGAGGCAAGAAAGGTTAGCTAGGTGTTCCAGGTCCACTTGTGTAAATATTATTGATTAGTCCTGGCAATGACAGAACCCCTGGAGGTCCATCACCGGTCCACCACTCTACACAGCTAGAACCCCGGGCGGTCCATCAACTGTCCACTCTAAACAGCCAAAACCTCAGGCGGTCCATCAACTGTCCACTCTACACAGCAAGAACAGCGAGCGGTCCATCACCGGTCCACCACCCAACACAGCCAATTTGCTCTCAATTTATGAACCATCTTAGGTAAACAGTGATTCCCATCGTCAGTAAGAGAATTTTTTACAAACTTAGAAAAGCGCTAAATCAGTCGGGGTTAATACAACTCTTAGAATACGAGAGGAGGTCAAATTTAATCCCAGACGAAAAAAAAAACATACAAACAGAAAATACAGGAAAAAATACGACAGATTACAAGAAAAAATCGAAGACATGAATACAGGATTATAGAAAAAATCTCGGAATAAATACAGAAATACAAAATAATATTTATCAAGAAATAAGAAAAGAACACAAAAATTGGTGATTAAAAAAAAGGCAAAAAGAGAATAGATGAAGTGGGAAATACGTAATAAGGATGAAAAGTACAGGAAATTACAATATTGGAATACAGAAATAAAACTCCGGAATACAGATATGGAACACCGGAATGCAGAAATTAACACAAGAATACAGAAATGGAACACTGGAATGCTGACATGGAACACATGAACACAGAACACAGCTAAAAAAAAACAGAAACACATGGCTTAAGGAACACAGTAACACAAGATCAAAGATAAGCAGGAACATAGGCGTTTAGAAATTAATAACAACAACGAAACTAAAGGATCAGTGGAACACAAGACTTAAACAAGGTAGGAACGCAAGACTTAAGCAAGGCAGGAACACAAGACTTAAGCAAGGCATAACACAAGACTTAAGCAAGGCAGGAACACAAGACTTAAGCAAGGCAGGAACACAAGACTTAAGCAAGGCAGGAACGCAAGACTTAAGCAAGGCAGGAACGCAAGATTTAAACAAGGCAGGAACGCAAGACTTAAACAAGGCAGGAACGCAAGACTTAAACAAGGCAGGAACGCAAGATTTAAGCAAGGCAGGAACGTAAGACTTAAGGCAGGAACGCAAGATTTAAGCAAGGCAGGAACGCAAGGCTTAAGCAAGGCAGGAACGCAAGACTTAAGCAAGGCAGGAACGCAAGACTTAAGCAAGGCAGAAACACAAGACTTAAGCAAGGCAAGAACGCAAGATTTAAGCAAGGCAGAAACACAAGACTTAAGCAAGGCAGCAACGCAAGACTTAAGCAAGGCAGGAACGCAAGACTTTAGCAAGGCAGGAAAGGAAGACTTAAGCAAGGCAGGAATGCAAGATTAGAGCAAGGCAGGAACGCAAGACTTAAGCAAGGCAGGAACCCAAGACTTAAGCAAGGCAGGAACGCAAGACTTAAGCAAGGCAGGAACGCAAGACTTAAGCAAGGCAGGAACGCAAGACTTAAGCAAGGCAGAAACAAAAGACTTAAGCAAGGCAGGAACGCAAGATTTAAGCAAGGGAGAAACACAAGACTTAAGCAAGGCAGCAACGCAAGACTTTAGCAAGGCAGGAACGCAAGACTTAAGCAAGGCAGGAACGCAAGATTAAAGCAAGGCAGGAACGCAAGACTTAAGCAAGGCAGGAACGCAAGACTTAAGCAAGGCAGGAACGCAAGACTTAAGCAAGGCAGGAACGCAAGACTTAAGCAAGGCAGGAACGCAACACTTAAGGCAGGAACGCAAGACTTAAGCAAGGCAGGAACCCAAGACTTAAGCAAGGCAGGAACACAAGACTTAAGCAAGGCAGGAAGGCAAGACTTAAGCAAGGTAGGAACACAAGACTGTAGTAAGACAGGAACGCAATACTTAAGCAAGGCAGGAACACAAGACTTAAGCAAGGCAGGAAGACAAGACTTAAACAAGGCAGAAACACAAGACTTAAGCAAGGCAGGAACACAAGACCTAAGCAAGGCAGGAACACAAGACTTAAGCAAGGCAGGAACACAAGACTTAAGCAAGGCAGGAACACAAGACTTAAGCAAGGCAGAAACACAAGAGTTAAGCAAGGCGGGAACACAAGACTTAAGCAAGGCACGAACACAAGACTTAAGCAAGGCAGGAACACAAGACTTAAGCAAGGCAGGAACGCAAGATTTAAACAAGGCAGGAACGCAAGACTTAAGGCATGAACGCAACACTTAAGCAAGGCATGAACGCAAGATTTAAGCAAGGCAGAAACACAAGACTTAAGCAAGGCAGAAACACAAGACTTAAGCAAGGCAGGAACGCAAGACTTAAGCAAGGCATGAACGCAAGACTTAAGCAAGGCATGAACGCAAGACTTAAGCAAGGCATGAACGCAAGACTTAAGCAAGGCAGGAACGCAAGACTTAAGCAAGGCAGGAACGCAAGACTTAAGCAAGGCGGGAACACAAGACTTAAGCAAGGCAGGAACACAAGACTTAAGCAAGGCAGAAACACAAGATTTAAGCAAGGCAGGAACACAAGACTTAAGCAAGGCAGAAACACAAGATTTAAGCAAGGCAGGAACACAAGACTTAAGCAAGGCAGGAACACAAGACTTAAGCAAGGCAGGAACGCAAGACTTAAGCAAGGCAAAAACACAATACTTAAGCAAGGCAGGAACGCAAGATTTTAAGCAAGGCAGAAACACAAGACTTAAGCAAGGCAGAAACACAAGACTTAAGCAAGGCAGAAACACAAGACTTAAGCAAGGCAGAAACACAAGACTTAAGCAAGGCAGAAACACAAGACTTAAGCAAGGCAGAAACACAAGACTTAAGCAAGGCAGAAACACAAGATTTAAGCAAGGCAGGAACGCAAGACTTAAGCAAGGCAGGAACACAAGACTTAAGCAAGGCAGGAACACAAGACTTAAGCAAGGCAGGAACACAAGACCTAAGCAAGGCAGGAACACAAGACTTAAGCAAGGCAGGAACACAAGACTTAAGCAAGGCAGGAACACAAGACTTAAGCAAGGCGGGAACACAAGACTTAAGCAAGGCAGAAACACAAGAGTTAAGCAAGGCGGGAACACAAGACTTAAGCAAGGCACGAACACAAGACTTAAGCAAGGCAGGAACACAAGACTTAAGCAAGGCAGGAACGCAAGACTTAAGCAAGGCAGGAACGCAAGATTTAAACAAGGCAGAAACACAAGACTTAAGCAAGGCAGGAACGCAAGACTTAAGCAAGGCAGAAACACAAGACTTAAGCAAGGCAGGAACGCAAGACTTAAGCAAGGCAGGAACGCAAGACTTAAGCAAGGCATGAACGCAAGACTTAAGCAAGGCATGAACGCAAGACTTAAGCAAGGCATGAACGCAAGACTTAAGCAAGGCAGGAACGCAAGACTTAAACAAGGCGGGAACACAAGACTTAAGCAAGGCAGGAACACAAGACTTAAGCAAGGCAGAAACACAAGATTTAAGCAAGGCAGGAACACAAGACTTAAGCAAGGCAGAAACACAAGATTTAAGCAAGGCAGGAACACAAGACTTAAGCAAGGCAGGAACACAAGACTTAAGCAAGGCAGGAACGCAAGACTTAAGCAAGGCAAAAACACAATACTTAAGCAAGGCAGGAACGCAAGATTTAAGCAAGGCAGAAACACAAGACTTAAGCAAGGCAGAAACACAAGACTTAAGCAAGGCAGAAACACAAGACTTAAGCAAGGCAGAAACACAAGACTTAAGCAAGGCAGAAACACAAGACTTAAGCAAGGCAGAAACACAAGATTTAAGCAAGGCAGGAACGCAAGACTTAAGCAAGGCAGGAACACAAGACTTAAGCAAGGCAGGAACACAAGACTTAAGCAAGGCAGAAACACAAGACTTAAGCAAGGCAGGAACACAAAACTTAAGCAAGGCAGAAACACAAGACTTAAGCAAGGCAGGAACGCAAGACTTAAGCAAGGCAGGAACGCAAGACTTAAACAAGGCAGGAACGCAAGACTTAAGCAAGACAGGAACGCAAGACTTAAGCAAGGCAGGAACGCAAGACTTAAGCAAGGCAGAAACGCAAGACTTAAGCAAGGCAGAAACACAAGATTTAAGCAAGGCAGGAACGCAAGACTTAAGCAAGGCAGGAACACAAGACTTAAGCAAGGCAGGAACACAAGACTTAAGCAAGGCAGAAACACAAGACTTAAGCAAGGCAGGAACACAAAACTTAAGCAAGGCAGAAACACAAGACTTAAGCAAGGCAGGAACGCAAGACTTAAACAAGGCAGGAACGCAAGATTTAAGCAAGGCAGGAACGCAAGACTTAAGCAAGACAGCAACGCAAGACTTAAGCAAGACAGGAACGCAAGATTTAAGCAAGGCAGGAACGCAAGACTTAAGCAAGGCAGGAACGCAAGACTTAAGCAAGGCAGGAACGCAAGACTTAAGCAAGGCAGGAACGCAAGACTTAAGCAAGGCATGAACGCAAGACTTAAGCAAGGCAGGAACGCAAGATTTAAGCAAGGCAGGAACACAAGACTTAAGCAAGGCAGGAACACAAGACTTAAGCAAGGCAGGAACACAAGACTTAAGCAAGGCAGCAACGCAAGACTTAAACAAGGCAGGAACGCAAGATTTAAGCAAGGCAGGAACGCAAGACTTAAGCAAGGCAGGAACGCAAGACTTAAGCAAGGCAGGAACGCAAGACTTAAGCAAGGCAGGAACGCAAGATTTAAGCAAGGCAGAAACACAAGAATTAAGCAAGGCAGGAACACAAGACTTATGCAAGGCAGGAATGCAAGACTTAAGCAAGGTAGGAACGCAAGACTTAAGCAAGGCAGGAACACAAGACTTAAGCAAGGCAGAAACAAAAGACTTAAGCAAGGCAGGAACGCAGGATTTAAGCAAGGCAGGAACGCAAGATTTAAGCAAGGCAGGAACGCAACACTTAAGGCAGGAACGCAAGACTTAAGCAAGGCAGGAACACAAGACTTAAGCAAGGCAGGAAGGCAAGACTTAAGCAAGGGAGGAACGCAAGACTTAAACAAGGCAGGAACCCAAGACTTAAGCACGGCAGAAACCCAAGACTTAAGCAAGGCAGTAACCCAAGACTTAAGCAAGGCAGGAACACAAGACTTAAGTAATGCGGGAACACAAGACTTAAGCAAGGTAGAAACACAAGAGTTAAGCAAGGCGGGAACACAAGACTTAAGTAAGGCAGAAACACAAGACTTAAGCAAGGCAGGAAGACAAGACTTACGCAAGGCAGGAACGCGAGACTTAAGCAAGGCGGAAACACAAGACTTAAGCAAGGCATGAACGCAAGATTTAAGCAAGGCAGGAACACAAAACTTAAGCAAGGCAGGAACACAAGACTTAAGCAAGGCAGGAACACAAGACTTAAGCAAGGCAGGAACACAATGCTTAAGCAAGGCAGGAACACAAGACTTAAGCAAGGTAGGAACATAAGACTTAAGCAAGGCAGGAACACAAGACTTAAGCAAGGCAGAAACACAAGACTTAAGCAAGGCAGGAACGCAAGACTTAAGCAAGGCAGAAACACAAAACTTAAGCAAGGCAGGAACACAAGACTTAAGCAAGGCAGGAACACAAGACTTAAGCAAGGTAGGAACACAAGACTTAAGCAAGGCAGGAACACAAGACTTAAGCAAGGCGGGAACACAAGACTTAAGCAAGGCAGAAACACAAGACTTAAGCAAGGCAAGAACACAAGACTTAAGCAAGGCAAGAACACTCATTGCTGCTGGTGTCATACAAGTAAAGCGTGGCTGGTGTTCCCCTCACACTACACTGTCACTCTCCCCCAAGATGCCAGTCATTAAGAAACTCACAAGGGAATTACGATTCTAAAATAGATTAAATATTTTTTTTTCTACTCTAAAGGTTTTCCTCTCACATATTTTCTTCATGCACGTTTTTCTCAAACACGTTTTTCTCGGGGCTGACTTTGTCCCAGACGCCAAAAAACGTACATATGGCTCCTAATTACTTTCCTGATGTTTTGATCTCTGGTAATTTGATGACAGGTTGCACTTCCTACGACTGCAAATGATGAATGTTTAAAAGGTGTGGCGATACCGACGAGCTGTGGCAAAAGGCATCTGTTTACAGTTCGGGACATTTCATTAAAAGGCTCCTATAATAAATGTCCCTCAGTGTTGACTCAAGTCATCGGTTCTACTTTGCTCCTTTTCCCGAATCAAAACTAATTATTTTTTTTATTAACACATCGACCCCCCCCCAAGATAGGGTGGCCTGATAAAGAAAAATCTTTCACCATCATTCTAATTGCTCCCCATTTATTAGGTGCCGTATGACTCCCACGGGTTTAGCTCTTCCCACATATAATAAAATTAAAATAATAATAATAATAATAATAATAATAATAATAATAATAATAATAATAATGATAATAAAATTTCAACACACCAGCCGTATCCCACCGAGTTAAGGTGACCTAAAAAGAAAAACGAAAGTTTTTAAATTTGAAAAGAAAAAAGAATTTTTTTTTTAAATTTAAAAAGAAAAACGAAAGTTTTTTTTTAAATTTAAAAAGAAAAACGAAAGTTTTTACATTTAAAAAGAAAACCGAAAGTTTTTTAATTTAATTTTTTATTTTTAAATTTAGCAATAATAATAATAATAATAATAATAATAATAATAATAATAATAATAGTTGTAAACATCATTATAAGCTTTTCACGCAACAAATATTTTAGTTTCATTAGATTTTATTGCAGTTTAATTTATTTCCACCTGCATGCGAAAATAATTCCTTGGTAACTATGATTATTTTCGCAAATTGAATTTTCTGCTTGTTAAAAATCCTCCGCTGATTTATATGGCTCATAATTAACCAGTTAATGTAGTTTTGTACGATGCGTTTTTATGACGCTTTTAACGGCAACAAAATGACGTGTTCGACGAGGCTGATTCCTGATTCTTCAAAATTGGATACATCCGCAATGTGCTGCTGCAAATACATAATACAAAGGTACAATACCACGACGGGAACAATACACAAATAGTATATGCATGGTATATAATTCCTACAAGATGAAGAATTAGACACATCTGTAACATCTGGGTATCTTTATTGTAGACGTTTCGCCATCCAGTGGCTTTATCAACACAAATTCAAGTACGTTTAGTTCTGTCTTCCAGTTATGTCTTTGAATTTGTATTTATAAAGCTACTGGATGGCGAAATGTCTACAGTAAAGATACCCAGATGTTGCACGTGTCTAATATTCATCTTGTGGGTATTGTACACAGTGGCCGAGTTATTAGCGCACTGGCCTGAGTTTTGGAATTCGTTTGCCAAGGGGTTCAAAACCCCAGCCGTTCCATGATTTGTTTACAGTCGTGTTTTTACGATTTCGTGAGTCAGGATATCGTCAAATATATCACTAAAGCTCTCGTTCCAGCAGAGCTGGAGTTACTATCACTTGAGGATTACCATCTTTCAGAGGCGAGGAAGAGGAAAGGGAGGAAGGAGGGAGAGGGGAAAGACCAACGGATGGGAGAGAAGGGAGTCTAACTGGAGGTTGACAGGGAAAGGACAATAGAAGGGGGAGTGGGAGACGAATGGGTGATAGGAGAGCAAAGGGAAGGAGAGCAACACACGTATGGGAGAGAGGAGAGGCAAACAGGATGAAGGGAGGGGTGAACAGGGGCAACATGAGAGTGAACAGGATGGAGTTAGGAGTGAACGGGAGAGACGAACGAGAGATAAAGGAGTCAAAGGGACAAATGGAGAAATGACAAAGGGAGAGTTAGGAAAAAAACAGTAGGCGGTGATGGGAAGGGAACAGTAGGCGGTGATGGGAAAGAAACAGTAAGCGGTGATGGGATGGGAACAGTAGGCGGTGATGGGAAAGAAACAGTAAGCGGTGATGGGGTGGGAACAGTAGGCGGTGATGGGAACAGAAGTTATATTCATACGAGAGCGCTAAACTCTCCAGGGTAACACAGCAGCTAGGAATGGTAGGTAATCAATTTTGATTCGAGAGAGGGGAGGATAGCTCTAACGCTTTGGATCAAGATCCCTATCCAGAGAGAGAGAGAGAGAGAGAGAGGAAAACGAGGAACTGATGAAGACTTAATTAAGGTAACATTAACTTTAAGGACTTTGATCGTTCAACTTTAGCATTTGTGACTTGCAACTTAAGGTCTAAAACTAGAAGATAAAGCACCACTGTGATAAAGCACCACTGTGGGTGATAAAACACCAATGTGGGTGATAAAGCACCACTGTGGGTGATAAAACACCAATGTGGGTGATAAAGCACCACTGTGGGTGATAAAGTATCACTGTCTGGGATAAAGCACCACTGTCTGTGATAAAGCACCACTGTCTGTGATAAAGCACCACTGTCTGTGATAAAGCACCACTGAGTGATAAAGCACCAATGTGGGTGATAAAGTATCACTGTGATAAAGCACCACTGTCTGTGATAAAGCACCACTGTCTGTGATAAAGCACCACTGAGTGATAAAGCACCAATGTGGGTGATAAAAAAGCACCAATGTGGGTGATAAAGTATCACTGTGATAAAGCACCACTGTCTGTGATAAAGCACCACTGTCTGTGATAAAGCACCACTGAGTGATAAAGCACCAATGTGGGTGATAAAGTATCACTGTGATAAAGCACCACTCTGGATGAATTTCTTCCAACACAACACAAGCTTCATCTGGTGGTTCAGTTGTGAAAATGTCCCTCAACACAAGCCACGTCTGGTGGTTCAATAGTGACGATGTCTCTCAACACAAGTCACGTCTAGTGTTTCAACTGTAACGATATCGTACCTTAACACAAGTCAAGTCTGATAGTTCAATAGTGACGATGTCATTCCTCAACACAAGCCACGTCTGGTGGTTCAATAGTGACGATGTCGTCCCTCAACACAAGCCACGTCTGATAGTTCAATAGTGACGATGTCATTCCTCAACACAAGCCACGTCTGGTGGTTCAATAGTGGCGATGTCGTCCAACACAAACCAAGTCTGATAGTTCAATAGTGACGATGTCGTCCCTCAACACAAGCCACGTCTGGTGGTTCAATAGTGACGATGTCGTACCTCAACACAAACCAAGTCTGATAGTTCAATAGTGACGATGTCGTACCTCAACACAAGCCACGTCCGGTTGTTCAATAGTGACGATGTCGTCCCTCAACACAAGCCACGTGTAGTGGTTCAATAGTGACGATGTCGTACATCAACACAAACCACGTCTGGTGGTTCAATAGTGACGATGTCGTCCAACACAAGCCACGTCTAGTGGTTCAATAGTGACGATGTCATTCCTCAACACAAACCACGTCTGGTGGTTCAATAGTGACAATGTCGTCCCTCAACACAAGCCACGTCTAGTGGTTCAATAGTGACGATGTCATTCCTCAACACAAACCACGTCTGGTGGTTCAATAGTGACGATGTCGTCCCTCAGCACAAGCCACGTCTGGTGGTTCAATAGTGACGATGTCGTACCTCAACACAAATCCCGATTGGTGGCTAAATTTCTTTCACGTCATCTCAACCCATGTCTCGTCTGGCAGTTGTCTGTAGCGAGGAGCTGAGGAAATAATTTAGCGAGATAACAGGCAACTGCTCAACTTATTTCGCCAGTAATACTAGTAATTGTCTTGTCTAATGTCGCATCCGGAGACAAAACAGGAATCCTTTCTTGATCATAATCTTTTTTGTTTTTTAATTTTTTCTTTGAAACCAGAAAAGTCGAGATAATTTCCCCCCCATAACCATCCTGTGGAGCGTAGCGCAAGAGCATACGGATACACAAAAGCCCTAGAAACTAGCGCCGCATAAGGTTAACAGGAGTACATATGGATTTATATCTACATTTCACTTATCGGTTACAAGCAAATTTTGGGAAATTTGTTTAATATATCTATCTTATTTTTATTAATAAGATATTAATGAGTTTTTATAGAGTTTATCTCTATATTCTTCAATTAATGGTCAATTAAGCACATAGTGTTCAAGACAGTGACCACAGGGCTGACCACATCGCATTTGGTGTGATTATCTGTGTATCTCCGAAACTGCCAGAACACGTGAAAAAAAAGCTGGTGGATGTGTTGAAACCTATATACAGGTCGTCGAGAGGTGAAGACCAGTGTTAGGACTCAGTCCTGACGAATATTACACTAGTGGGGAAGGTGCATGATTGTTGTGTGGCTGGTTTCAGTAATCGTGTTGATTAGTTATGTGGCAGTCGTTGATGGTTGTGTTACGTAGTTGTGTGGTAGATGCTGTGTATCAGTTCCCATCTGTCAAAGGCTCTTGTTAAGAAGCCCTTGGTCTGTTTTATGTGTTAGTTACAATTTACCAAAGGCTGTTTTTAAGTAGGCACTTGGCCTGGTGTGTGTTTAACAGTTACTATCTGTCAAGGGCTCGTGTGTATGTAGTTAACATCTATCAAAGGTTTCTTAAATAAGCACCTGGCATGTTTAGTGAGAGAGAGAGAGAGAGAGAGAGAGAGAGAGAGAGAGAGAGAGAGAGAGAGAGAGAGAGAGAGAGAGAGAGAGAGAGAGAGAGAGAGAGAGAGAGAGAGAGAAAATGAGAATGAGAGAGAATGAGAATATGAGAGAATGAGAGAGAGAATAGAGAGAGAGAAAGAGAGAATAGAGAAAGAGAGAATAGAGAGAAAGAAAGAGAGAGAGAGAGAGAGAGAGAGAGAGAGAGAGAGAGAGAGTGCATGAGCGCGCTCAACTGTTTACCAAGAAGGCCCGTGACCATAATTATCCTCAACCAGCTCCATCAGAGTGTAAACAGCGTGAGCTATTTTTAATATCAAAATCTATTGTTTGGCGTCAGACCTCCCCGATCCCAAATTGGGATTAAAAAAAAAAAACTATATATGAAAATGATGCGTTGATGAAGACCAGGTTGTGTAAGGTCACGCAAATCTCTACAACAGGTCACCCTGGGTCAGCTAAGGTCACGCACGTTTCTACAGCAAGTCACCCCCAGTGCCGGCACAGGTCACGCAAATTTCTACCACAAATCGCCCCCGCGTCAGCACAGGTCACGCAGATCTCTACAACAGATCTCGGGTCAGCAGAGGTCATGCAGACTTCGGGTCACGTTTAATCGGCAGATGTCAGGTCATTCCGGCTAAAACAATGTCACAGAGCCTTCTGATTTTTTGACGAACCTCACACAATATAATAAATATTGGCTGGGGAAAGCAATATTCAAGTGATGGGTCCAGAGAGACTCCTTGATGATGCTTCAGCACCTGAAGTGTGACCCTCCGTGATGCTTCAGCACCTGAAGTGTGACCCTCCGTGATGCTTCAGCATCTGAAGTGTGACCCTCCGTGATGCTTCAGCATCTGAAGTGTGACCCTCCGTGATGCTTCAGCACCTGAAGTGTAACCCTCCGTGATGCTTCAGCACCTGAAGTGTGACCCTCCGTGATGCTTCAGCACCTGAAGCGTGACCCTCAGCGATGCTTCAGCACCTGAAGTGTGACCCTCCGTGATGCTTCAGCACCTGAAGTGTGACCCTCCGTGATGCTTCAGCACCTGAAGTGTGACCCTCCGTGATGCTTCAGTACCTGAAGTGACCCTCCGTGATGCTTCAGCACCTGAAGTGTGACCCTCCGTGATGCTTCAGCACCTGAAATGTGACCCTCCGTGATGCTTCAGCACCTGAAGTGTGACCCTCCGTGATGCTTCAGCACCTGAAGTGTGACCCTCCGTGATGCTTCAGCACCTGAAGTGTGACCCTCCGTGATGCTTCAGCACCTGAAGTGTGACCCTCCGTGATGCTTCAGCACCTGCAGTGTGACCCTCCGTGGTGCTTCAGCACCTGAAGTGTGACCGTGATGCTTCAGCACCTGCAGTGTGACCCTCCGGGATGCTTCAGCACCTGAAGTGTGACCCTCCATGATGCTTCAGCACCTGAAGTGTGACCCTCCGTGATGGTACTTCAGCACCTGAAGTGCGGCCCTCCGTGATGGTACTTCAGCACCTGAAGTGTGACCCTCCGTGATGGTACTTCAGCTCCTGAAGTGTGACCTACCGTGATGCTTCAGCACCTGAAGTGTGACCCTCCGTGATGCTTCAGCACCTGAAGTGTGACCCTCCACGATGCTTCAGCACCTGAAATGTGACCCTCCGCGATGCTTCAGCACCTGAAGTGTGACCCTCCCTGGTGCTTCAGCACCTAAAGTGTGACCCTCCCTGGTGCTTCAGCACCTGAAGTGTGACCCTCCGTGATGGTACTTCAGCACCTGAAGTGTGACCTACCGTGATGCTTCAGCACCTGAAGTGTGACCCTCCGTGATGTTTCAGCACCTAAAGTGTGACCCTCCATGATGCTTCAGCACCTGAAATGTGACCCTCCCTGGTGCTTCAGCACCTAAAGTGTGACCCTCCCTGGTGCTTCAGCACCTAAAGTGCGACCCTCCCTGGTGCTTCAGCACCTAAAGTGTGACCCTCCCTGGTGCTTCAGCACCTAAAGTGTGACCCTCCCTGGTGCTTCAGCACCTGAAGTGTAACCCTCCCTGGTGCTTCAGCACCTGAAGTGTAACCCTCCCTGGTGCTTCAGCACCTAAAGTGTGACCCTCCCTGGTGCTTCAGCACCTGAAGTGTGACCCTCCCTGGTGCTTCAGCACCTAAAGTGTAACCCTCCCTGGTGCTTCAGCACCTAAAGTGTGACCCTCCCTGGTGCTTCAGCACCTAAAGTGTGACCCTCCCTGGTGCTTCAGCACCTAAAGTGTAACCCTCCCTGGTGCTTCAGCACCTGAAGTGTGACCCTCCCTGGTGCTTCAGCACCTAAAGTGTGACCCTCCCTGGTGCTTCAGCACCTAAAGTGTAACCCTCCCTGGTGCTTCAGCACCTGAAGTGTGACCCTCCCTGGTGCTTCAGCACCTAAAGTGTGACCCTCCCTGGTGCTTCAGCACCTAAAGTGTGACCCTCCCTGGTGCTTCAGCACCTAAAGTGTGACCCTCCCTGGTGCTTCAGCACCTAAAGTGTGACCCTCCCTGGTGCTTCAGCACCTAAAGTGTAAACTTCACGGGGATAGTAAATCACTTTGTCAATAACGTAATTAGATTCTTCTGAGCCGCAATTAGAATCAACGCAATTCAATTATTTTGCGTCATTTAATTCTTTCTGTTATTTGTTTTACTTTTCTGCTCATTTAATCTACATTGTGCAATTTATATTTTTTAATCTGATTTACTTTTTGTGTGATTCGATTTACACTTTTTTGATTTGGTTAAATTCTATGAATTTTAAATTTCACTCCCCTTTTTTTGTGAATTTTTGTGTAATTTTACCTCTTAACAGCCGCGTAATTTTTTTTTTATTACAAATAATTACAAACTCATCAATTTCTCAAAGTGGAGACACTCAAAATTAAATAAAAAAAGACGCCATCATTAAAATACTGATAATACATCTAATGTAAAGAAACACGTCCTTAGGTACTTGCGTCCGTGATAATGAACATGATTCAAGCGAGACGTTTTCTCTCCATATGTTGTATAATTAATCACGTTTTGGCTTATACATCACGCAGATTAATAATAAATATATATATACGAATTTTGTTTTATTTATGGAAAAGTACTAAATTTTTAGTTTGTGCTACAGTGATATATTATATATATATATATATATATATATATATATATATATATATATATATATATATATATATATATATATATATATATATATATATATGTAAGTGAATTTCAGCGTATAAGTGAAAATGTTACATGCAGGTAATCAGTCCCTCAACTTCTTGGGATCTTAATACTTAGGAATTCTTCGCTTGCCTAATTCTTGGGCACGACCTACTTCCACATTGAACAAATGTGACACTACCTAAGACTGCTGCACCTCTCCTGCCATACGGTTTATAAGCTGCTTCTCCGCTCATATGCCGTATTCTATTCAAGATTGATGGACTGAACACATCGACTCAAGGTTGAGGGACTGATTACCTCATTCTCCTCCTGTTCTTCAAGTTTCTCCTACGTATGGACTGATGAAGCCACTGTGTGGCGAAACGTTTCCTCAATAAAGGTACCCAAGAGTTGCACATATGTCTAATTGATCAACATGTCGGTTCTCTGAACCATTCATCTACAAATATCTCAGTGTATACATGCTGAAAGTTTACATTAGTCCCTATTTCGGGGATTAAGTACTCTTTTCTGGCAGTGAACAGGTTACATGCAGCCTCAATGACCTGGTGTAGTCGACAGGCTTTAAACCCACCTAACTCGCACGACTACTTGAATATAATATAGCCCGTTATCTTTTATATTATTGTTTCCATGTCCCTACAAACTTAATTTAGGTAAGACAAGTTAGGTTAGGTTAGATTAAGTTAAGTTAGGTTAGGTTAGGTTAGGTTAGGTTAGGTTAGGTTAGGTTAGGTTAAGTTAGGTTAGATTAAGTTAAGTTAAATTAAGTTAGGTTAGGTTGCTCAAATTAATTAATGCTAAGCATTTTGGGAAGAAATCACAGCCAGTGAATATGCGGGAGAAAGCACAGTGAATAAGCGGGAGATAGCACAGTGAATAAGCGGAAGATAGCACAGTGAATAAGCGGAAGATAGCACAGTGAATAAGCGGGAGATAGCACAGTGAATAAGCGGAAGATAGCACAGTGAATAAGCGGAAGATAGCACAGTGAATAAGCGGAAGATAGCACAGTGAATAAGCGGGAGATAGCACAGTGAGTAAGCGGAAGATAGCACAGTGAATAAGCGGAAGATAACACAGTGAATAAGCGGAAGATAGCACAGTGAATAAGCGGAAGATAGCACAGTGAATAAGCGGGAGAAAGCACAGCCAGTGAATATGCGGTAGAAAGTACAGCCAGTGAATATGCGGGAGAAAGCACAGCCAGCTCTTAAGCGGTAGAAAGCACTAAGAATAAATAAGTACACGTGCTGAAAATAGCACTTAAGAAGCAATAAATACGTACGATATTTATGTCAAGATACGACGCCAGTTTGATATTTCTTTACTAACCCATATATGTTGGTAAATTAGACACATGTGCAACTCTTGGGTATCTTTATTGAGGAAACGTTTCGCCACACAGTGGCTTCATCAGTCCATACAAAGGAGAAACGTGAAGAACAGGAGGAGAATGAGGTAATCAGTCCCTCAACCTAGAGTCGATATGGTCAGTCCATCAATCTTGAATAGAATACAGCATTTGTGCCGAGAGGTCGCTTATATACCGTAGGCAGGAGAGGTGCAGCAGTCATAGGTGGTGTCACATTTGTTCATTGTGGAAGTAGGTCGTGCCCAAGGGTTAGGCAAACGAAGTATAACCCATATATCTTGAAACTACTACTTATACAAGTAAAAACTCTAACTTAAGATTCTGAAGATGGGTTGATCGGAAATCTATCCGTTATCAGTGAAACAATTGGAAAAAATTTACAAGAACTATCGTAGATCACCGCAGCCGCGAAGTACCACTGGAATCATTTAATAGAACAAGGTTTGGAGTTACTAAATATGAATTTACATGTGAAAAAATTAGTCTGTCATTCATTCCTATAATAAACATTTTAACATGCTTATTCACTGCTAGTTTTCACGCATTATTTATATAAATGCGTATTTTAAGTTAAATTTATATTGATATAAAGTAGTCATCTCATTTTGGCTGGTTAGTGTATAAAATATGTAGCATTCAAAATTTATAGGACAAATCCGCCCAACACTTTATTTTAATATTTTAATATTTTATTATAAAGCGGGAGATGGAATATAAAATAATTAATTAAATCAACAGTGTTTTATAACTGATCAATTGTACTGTTGCAGCTTAGCTCAATCGCTAGTGCACGCAACTCACTCACTGAGGTCCGGGGGTCGATCCCCCGGTACGGCTGGGAACTTCAGGACGTGTCTCCATTAGACTCCTGCTGTCCCTGTTCACCCATACGTAAAATGGGTACCTGGGTGTTAATCGACTGGTATGGGTCGCATCCTGGAACAAAATTGACCTAATTTGGCGGAAATGCTCTACATAACAAGCGGCTTTCTATATAGTAGTATGTCATTGATGTCAGCTAAGCATGTATACCTTGTACACGAACTTATAAAAATAATAATATTTATTTCTACATTATGTCTATCAAATCTTAAACTTACCTGAAGGCAATTTACAGTTTACCTGGAGAGTTTACCTGGAGAGAGTTTCGGGGGTCAACGCCCCCGCGGCCCGGTCTGTGACTGTAATAAAATCATTTTATTATATTTCAAACTTTTAGAAATCCAGCCGTAATATACAGATCAGTTGCTTTGTGTTTTACAAGACCTACTGGAGTATAGAAAAGGGGTGCTGGGTCCCTTCCTGTTCAGCTCTACTCACTAAGATGATTAGCGAACTGTGCTTACGGCGGTGTAATTACACTGATGAGTTGATTGGTTCAGTATAACTGACGTCGCTCCAATAACGATCTTCGTATCGCACTATCAAGGTCAACCTCCGCGAAATATCCAGCAAAAAGAATTTGACACTTGTATGATGAGACGGCAATTGCCCCGTCATCAACGGAATTCGAAAAGAAATGAAGGCTAACAAACCCATGATATCAACCGTATGGTTCTTGCTTCCCAACGTAAGTTTAAATAACAGTGAAAAATGTATAGTGCAGTTAAACGTTAAGAAACGTATGGTAATGTATAATGGTGAGGGGTGACTCCGGTATTGTATAACATTATTGTATAACATTATTTTAATGAGATGAAGGGTGGTTGAAGGAGCGATCAGAGAGGAAGATGAGAAAGATGCTTG
This sequence comes from Cherax quadricarinatus, assembly GCF_038502225.1. Taxonomy (NCBI): domain Eukaryota; kingdom Metazoa; phylum Arthropoda; class Malacostraca; order Decapoda; family Parastacidae; genus Cherax; species Cherax quadricarinatus. The sequence goes on along the minus strand of NC_091347.1, from coordinate 14,962,492 downwards.
AAACATTATTAATCTTTATTCCAATAACGTATCACTCAAGATTATTATCATCATCATCAAGGGGGAGTGCCAAACTCGTACGGGTTATGCAGCGCCTATGGTGGGTGGGATGGAAGGCATTCAGGCTGAATTCAGGGAACCGGAGCACAGATCCAATTCCCTGTATCAAGAGCCTCTCGTCAGCGTCAAGGAACCTCCCTTAGGGGGTCCCTCAAGAAGAGTTTGATTATACAGTCACGTCGCTCAAGTAGAGCTTTGCATAAATTAATGAAGCTCTCTTTGAGCCAAACCATGATAAAGAACTACGCACTATTTCTTGTTTCTTCGACATCTGGAAAAAAACGAAAAACTTAGAATGACCAGATCAACAAGACAATTTATGTTGATGCTATACAAGCGCCAAGACAAGCACTGTGAGGGTAACGACGGGAGAAGACTAGCAGTGTTGATGTGACATGGCAGCCAAGACAAATACCGAGCTAGAAGGAAGAATGAAGCCATGTTGTTATATAGTGGCCAAGACGATGTCTGAGCAAGAGGCAAGAAGCCAGACAATATTATGTCTGTGACATAGCACTCAAAACAATATGTCTGTGACACAGCACTCAAAACAATATTATGCCCGTGACACAGCACTCAAAACAATATTATGCCCGTGACACAGTACTCAAAACAATATTATGTCCGTGACACAGTACTCAAAAAGTCAAAATCCAAAACTCGAGAACAAGACAAAGTTTGCACATAGAATCTCAATGGATTCACGAAACTTGTTGAATTGCATACACGAAAATACACAGCACTGCATAGCATAATCCCAAAGAAGGATAAAGGGAAGCAGGAAGTATATGTAATAGTGAGTGAGTGTGTGTGTGTGTGTGTGTGTGTGTGTGTGTGTGTGTGTGTGTGTGTGTGTGTGTGTGTGTGTGTGTGTGTGTGTGTGTGTGTGTGTGTGTGTGTGTGTGTGCGCGCGCGCGCGCGCGCGCAGCGGTCTTCATAACGAGGAAGAAGCAGTCTTGATAACAAGGAAGCAACGAGGTGGATAGACCGCTCGTGGAGTGATTAACGAGGCTGGCAGAAGATAGTGGAGGATTGATGAGGGTGGTGAGTGAGCAACCGTACAAGGGAACAGTTGATGACAAGGCGGTGTGTGTGTGTGTGTGTGTGTGTGTGTGTGTGTGTGTGTGTGTGTGTGTGTGTGTGTGTGTGTGTGTGTGTGTGTGTGTGTGTGTGTGTGTGTGTGTGTGTGTGTGTGTTTTCGTTACCAGTTGTCAAAGCCACTTGTCGATTGACACTTGGCCCCTCTGTGTGTGTCATCAGTGCCTAGTTGTACTCATTTAGTCTCCTTACGTTTTCGTACTCGCCTGGTTGTGTTCACCTAGTTATGCTCACATACTTGTACTTAACCAAGTACTTATCTTCAAGTACTTGGCTAGTTGTGCTCCTAGTTGTATTGAGCTAGTTGTACCCGCCTAGTAGTGCTCAGTTGTACTCTCCCAGTAACATTTAGTTGTACTCACCTAGGGTACATAGGGCCGAATCATAGCTTGTAATCCAGCCTCTAAAATTCTTCGAAAAGATCTGCTGATTCCTGCTCTCCGAGGCTTAGCCATACCTTCTCTTCAAACTGTGTACGGTGCTTGTACCGAGGAAACCCCTCTTCAGGTAGTAGTTCTCCTACGAGGCTTCCCTCTCTCTCCACATTAACGGGGAAGCACCGAACCTGTGTGAGACATTGAACGTAAAAGAAGGAAGAAGACTCGAACCTCCGTACCTTAAGTTCATACGAAAAGGTTTAGAAATAAACTGACCTAAAAAAAATAGCAATATATATATATATATATATATATATATATATATATATATATATATATATATATATATATATATATATATATATATATATATATATATATATATATATATATAATATATATATATATACACTCAATAATACGAAGTAGATATAGCTGTCAGAAATAACAAAGTGTATAACCAAATATTGCGACTCGTTCATTAATAAGACTGTTTAATGTTGGTGCTGGTCCCAGGGTTATACTTCACTATTACAAACTCTGCCATTAATTTCGAGGTAAATGTACCTCTGAGCTACCACAAAACAGCAGTGTTCTTGCCTGCTGGAGTGTGAGAGTTGGTAGTGGATATGTTTACACCAGGATCACTGTTTAGCAGAATGAAATTCGTTGCTTTTGCTTTTGCAGTACTCGTCTTATTCATGTGTGTGTGTGTGTGTGTGTGTGTGTGGACACACACACACATACACGCATGTATGTGTGTCTTTACGTAAGCATGGGCGCTTGTTTTATACCTCTGAATATTTTATGTAGTCATATCTATTTTAATGTGTCTATTCTCATTTGCATGCAAATGTGTATCTCTACATGTGGGTGAGCACGTATGCGTGGACATGTGTACAGGATACATAGTTATATAAACTCTCACTCAAGTTGAACTAATGTTGTTAGAGCACTTTTTTTTTTTTGCTTTATTTTCCCCATTAAGTAGATAAATATTTACAGTCTGACTTCTTCCATATATTACAAGTTACGATTCAGTCTCATTCCTTATTGAAGGATGTAAACATTAGCAACTGTACCACGCAGCCAGACCCCAGCTAAGTATGGGTCCGTACTTACCTGAGGTCTGGCTCCGTGGTGAAGTACTGTGGACTCTGATAAAGAGTTTGCAGGTTCGAATCCTGCTGTGGAAGTAGAGACAATGTTTGTAAATAATTGTCTCCTGTTTGGAAATTGTTAAACACACACACGCATATATATGTGTGTGTAGGTATGTAACTATTTTACGTACATAAGTTGTGTACGTGTGATACACTTATTCTAATACACTCGTATCATATTTCATTTTAAATGACTAAACAAAATACATATGAACACATTTTTTACAGCCTTTATTAGGCACCTTCCATGATGCAGTCGTATTTTTCTTCCGAGGAGAATTTATAATACAGGAGTTGAGTTTTATTAAGTTTGCTTAACAAACACAGAGACAGACATATCCCACACCTGTTTATCGGCTATAAAGTCATATTTTATATCCTCATTTTGTCACCTGAAAAATGACAAAATACGGCTAGTGGTATTCGGAGAACTAGACGCTGCTCAGTACACCTATTAATAAATGCATGATAAGATCTTGGTTTCTAACTCCATTGCGGTTTTATTTTATTTTTCCTAACAGTTTTTGGTGCTTTTGTGTGGAGAGATTACCAGAGGTACCAGCCAGGTGCTTGCAAGAAGCAACATCAGTCTACCATGAACACACAATCCATCAATGGCCAAACTACCTAGTACTACCACGTCATGTGGACACTATCCCAAAAAACAGAAATAGAAATAGGATACAGGCAGAGGTCTTTTGTCTTCCTGAGTGAACGCCAAAGCTCCTACAACAGAGACCAGTTCAAGAACGCTCGTGTCCTCCACAGAAACTTGATTTTTATGAGAGCTCGTCTTTCTGGCATCAGAGCTGACACGTCGAAGGTGCTGGGAAGCCTCACAGATTATCGCCACTGATACCATGGAACAAAATACTGGAAGATAAAACATTTTCACAAAGACTAGCATATACTATACTCAACTAGGTTACGCTCTACCTTCTTCAGAACACAGAAACCATGTGACCTCATGCAGGGTCACCAATTGGACAAGACCTGGGCCGGGACAGCACCTGCGAACCACATCAATATGTGACCTCAGGGTCCACCTAACGCCATCTCAAAACCTCGCATTTCCTTTCTCACTTCACCTTCATGCCTCTATGAAGTACACTGATATTCCTGACCTTAGTATCTTAGATGTGACGGAGATCTCAGATCCGAAACGTTTTCTAAATATGTCTAAGTGTTTCCTCATATATGTCGTGCCGAATAGGTAAAACTAGCCAATTAGCGAGAACTCATTTAAAATTAAGTCCTTTCTAAAATTTTCTCTTATACATTTAAATATATATTTGGTCATTTATGTTAATATAAAAATTAATGATTTTGTACAAAATCGCAAGTTTCACTTATTTGGCACGACATATATGTGTGTGGGGGGGGAGAAGGGGTGTGACAACAAACGTGAATCGTGAGGACGAAGGTTATCAAACACACACAAACACTAGGTGTACTAGAGAATGGAAAAGGTACAGAAGACAGAGAACTCAGGAAAATAAAGAGATTAGCCGAAGAGCCAGAAACGAATATGCACAGATAAGAAGGGAGGCTCAGCGACAATATGAAAATGGCATAGCATCGAAAGTCAAGTCTGACCCGAAGCTGTTGTACAGCCACATCAGGAGGAAAACAACAGTCAAGGACCAGGTAATCAGACTGAGGAAGGGTGATGGGGAGTTCACAAGAAACGACCGAGAGGTATGTCAGGAGCTCAACACGAGATTTAAAGAAGTATTTACAGTGGAAACAAGTAGGACTCCAGGAAATCAGAACAGGGGGGTACACCAGCAAGTGCTGGATGAGGTACATATAACCAAGGAGGAGGTGAAGAAGCTGCTATGCGAACTTGACACCTCAAAGGCGGTGGGACCAGACACCCTCTCTCCGTGGGTCCTTAAAGAGGGAGCAGAGATACTGTGTGTGCCATTAACAAAGATCTTCAACACATCAATTGAAATTGGGCAACTCCTTGAGGTATGGAAGATGGCAAATGTAGTCCCAATTTTTAAAAAGGGAGACAGACATGAGGCACTAAACTACAGACCTGTATCACTAACGTGTATAGTATGCAAGGTCATGGAGAAGATCATCAAGAGGAGAGTGGTGGAGCACCTGGAAAGAAACAAGTGTATAATTGACAACCAGCACGGTTTCAGGGAAGAAAAATCCTGTGTCACAAACCTACTAGAGTTTTATGACAAGGTGACAGAAGTAAGACAAGAGAGAGAGGGGTGGATCGACTGCATTTTTTTGGACCGCAAGAAGACCTTCGACACAGTTCCTCACAAGAGGTTACTGCAAAAGCTAGAGGATCAGGCATACATAACAGGAATGGGTCAGAGAATACCTGACAGGGAGGCAACAACGAGTCATGGTACGTGACGAGGTGTCAGAGTGAGCGCCTGTGACAAGCGGGGTTCCACAGGGGTCAGTCCTAGGACCTATGCTGTTCTTGGTATATGTGAACGACATAACGGAAGGGATAGACTCAGAAGTGTCCTTGTTTGCAGATGATGTGAAGTTAATGAGAAGAATCAAATCGGATGAGGATCAGGCAGGACTACAAAGAGACCTGGACAGGCTACAAGCCTGGTCTAGCAACTGGCTCCTTGAGTTTAACCCTGCCAAATGCAAAGTCATGAAGATTGGGGAAGGGCAAAGAAGACCGCAGACACAATATAGTTTAGATGGCCAAAGTCTGCAAACCTCACTCAAGGAAAAAGATCTGGGGGTGAGTATAACACCGAGCATATCTCCTGAGGCGCACATCAATCAGATAACTGCAGCAGCATACGGGCGCCTGGCAAACCTACGGATAGCGTTCCGATACCTCAGTAAGGATTCGTTCAAGACTCTGTATACCATTTACGTCAGGCCCATACTGGAGTATGCAGCACCAGTTTGGAATCCACACCTGGTCAAGCACGTCAAGAAATTAGAGAAAGTGCAAAGGTTTGCAACAAGACTAGTCCCAGAGCTACGGGGAATTGCCCTACGAAGAAAGGTTGAGGGAAATCGGCCTGACGACACTGGAGGACAGGAGGGTCAGGGGAGATATGATAACGACATATAAAATACTGCGCGGAATAGACAAGGTGGACAAAGACAGAATGTTCCAGAGATGGGACATAGAAACAAGGGGTCACAATTGAAAGCTAAAGACTCAGACGAGTCACAGGGATGTTAGGAAGTACTTCTTCAGTCACAGAGTCGCCAGGAAGTGGAATAGCCTAGCAAGGAACCATACATAGCTTTAAGACGAGGTATGACAAAGCTCAGGAAGCAGAGAGAGAGAGAGAGAGAGAGAGAGAGAGAGAGAGAGAGAGAGAGAGAGGACCTAGTAGCGATCAGTGAAGAGGTGGGGCCAGGAGCTGAGTCTCGACCCCTGCAACCACAATTAGCTGAGTACACAATTCACACTACTCAAGTACTTTATATCAAGAAAATGTAGTAAATTACTTAAAAAATTTACACTCCTAAGTTTGAGAAGTTCGCGTTATATATATATATATATATATATATATATAAATATATATATATATATATACATATATATATATATATATATATATATATATATACATATATATATATATACATATATATATATATACATATATATATACATATATATATATATATACATATATATATATATACATATATATATACATATATATATATATACATATATATATATATACATATATATATATATACATATATATATACATATATATATACATATATATATACATATATATATATATATATATACATATATATATATATACATATATATATATACATATATATATATATACATATATATATATACATATATATATATATACATATATATATATACATATATAATATATATATATATATATATATATATATGTATAAGAGGAATGTGGGGATGGTAGTTGAGGGGCGTAATGAGAATGATTGTATTATGCATTAATTCGTTTAATAAACAAAAATTGGGATAGTTATATCTCAAAAGGAATTAAAAAGTTCCTTCCCCCACCCCAACTACGTCCTTTTTTATGATTTATAAAAATGTAGTTTCCTTTGCGCTATTCATCACCATCATCAACGCTGCTATTAAACTTTACTGGAATCATGCTGCGACTAACGTACTCGCCCTACCACTTTTTACGGGATTTTGCGTCTTGGTAATTAAAGCAAGTAAGGATGTTGAACTACCACTCTGACTTCTGTGAACCTGGCAATATGTACTGTGTGTGTGTGTGTGTGTGTGTGTGTGTGTGTGTGTGTGTGTGTGTGTGTATGTGTGTGTGTGTGTGTGTGTGTGTGTGTGTGTGTGTGTGTGTGTGTGTGTGTGTGTGTGTGTGTGTGTGTGTGTGTGTGTGTGTGTGTATGTGTGTGTGTGTGTATGTGTGTGTGTGTGTGTGTGTGTGTGTGTGTATGTGTGTGTGTGTAAGTGTGTGCGTGTGTGTGTGTTGTGTGTATGTGTGTGTGTGTGTGTGTGTGTGTGTGTGTGTGTGTGTATGTGTGTGTATGTGTGTGTATGTGTGTGTGTATGTGTGTGTGTGTGTGTCTGTGTGTGTGTGTGTCAGAGCGCGAAAGTATGTACCTATTTCTAACATACCTCCTGTCTCGTATCGGGATAGGTGACCCGAAAAGAAAGAAACACCATCATCATTCATTCAATCGCTGCGTCGCTAGAAACTCGCAACACCTCACCCCTTCAGTCATATCTAGCTACCTAGCACTCCTGAATCCCTCCATAAATGTTGCCTTACATTCCAACACCACATAAAGTCATAAAAAACACTTGCTTTCCCTCCGATTTAACCCACTCTCACAGTAACCTGTAGAATGTTCAAGCCACTAGATAGCCACTAGGTAGATATCATCATCTGGACGATGATGATATCTACCCAACATCTCATCGACTTGAAGGTTTCTGCTGCTGTTCCTATGACGGGTTTGAACAGCAGTTCTTAACTCAGGGAAAGTGGGTGCGCGGTTATTCTTCGTTTGAAAATGGCGTCCTGACACTGGGTTTGGAGAGATCACGACACATTCACTGGTCTTGTAAACCTGGGGTCGTAAGTTCGACTCTCACAGGGGGCAGAGGTCTTTAATTCTAACCTTTAGGGTGTCCCGTAGTTCCTTTGGTAGCGCTCTCAGCTCATTCACTGAGGTTCGTGATTCGATCCCCGGTATGGGTGGAAACATTCAGGCATGTTTCCTTAAGACACCTGCTGTTCCTGTTCACCTAGCCGTAAATAGGTACCTGGGTGTTAGCCGACTGGTGTGGGTCGTATCCTGGAAACAAAATTAACCTAAACTGCCCGAAATGCTCTGCATAACAAGGGGCTTTCTATATAGTATGTTACTGATGTCAGCTAGGTTTGTATACCTATTACATGTAAATAAATATAATCTATTTCTACATATTATTATTAGCAGTACTACTACTACTACTACTACTAGTAGTAGTAGTAGTAGTAATATTAAACAAGTGTGGCACTGACAGTAAGGTTCCACGGTCCTATGGCTGTGGTGCCAGTGATTCGGTGATCCTAACCCCTATGGTAGGGACCAGGTAATACTAGCCTTATGGACGGGGCCCAATGATCCTAAAATTTTAGTTATGCCCCTTGTGATCCTAGCTCTGTGGCTGGGGCCCGATGATCCTAGCCTCATGGCTAGGGCCAGGAATCCTAGCCTTATGGCTGAGGGTCAGATGATTGTTGTCCTGTAGTCGGGTGCCTACGGCTCAGATACTGCAGGTGGCCGTAAACAGTGGTTCAAAACTCGTACAGAAAAAACTGAAGAAAACGAAAGATGCTGTTAGGACACTTCTTTTAACAATGTAAAATGAATTATAGTTTGGTTATTCTGCACTATAAGCACAAGTTGCGACAGTATCGCCAATTTGCGGCTGTCGTAACAATTTACTACTCTAATTACCAATTTGCTGCTTCCGTGACCAATTTGCTGTCATTTGTATAAATCACCATTAAAATGCAATCAAAACAATTCAAAGTCTATTCGTCTCATTCCAGAAAGCAAACCCATAAATAGTTCCAATTCATAGGCAATAAGTCACAACAAATTTCAAGGAAACGAGAAATGTTCCATAATTTTTGTCACAGAAAAATTATGCTTGGTTCTTGGTCAGGTGAGCACCCTGGGGGGGAAAGTGACACACCTTCCTGGGAATAAAGTTCACTCTTCTCCGGTCACAAATATCATAAAAATAAAAGAAAATCTTTATTGTCTATGCATTTTATGTATTAAAAACCTTTACAGTGATGACTTACATGAGTAAGCTATTCTTTATGCGGTGTGTTTATGGCAAACCCATCAAACCTTGCCACTACCTATTCCTAGCATCCAGCATGGAAAGGAGTAGTGAAATATGCTGGAATATGAAAGGTACAATACTGAGAAAAAGAAAGGGAGATTGGAATAGACTTGCTCAATTTTATGGTTCAACTCTTCTTTGGTTTAACTCAACTTTCTTAAACACATCCATCGACAAGTTCCCTTCTAAATATCTGAACACATTTACTTTCTCCAGATTCCATCACATCAGTTTGATATCCAGTCTTTCATTGCCTAGATTTGATTTTCACTCTTATCACCTTGCTCTTCTGCTTTCCCATACCATCCCAAATTCCTCCACCAACGTCTGCAACTTCTCTTCAAAACAACACATTAGTGTCGTGTCATTGGCAAAAAACAACTGTGATAACTCCCTCTTTGCATCAAATTCTTTATCTTATAATTCCCCCCCCCCCTATTTCCAACACCCTAGCATACACAATTTTTACAACCCCATCTGTAACCAAATTAAACAATCATTATGGTATCACAAATCCCTACGTAAAGCCTACTTTTACTGGAAAATAATATCCCTCTCTCTCCTACTTACCCTAACCTGAGCCTATCCACAAAAACTTTTTTGACTTGTTTTAGTAACCTACCAACGACTCTAAACGTTTGCATCATCTGCCGCATTGCTGTCTTACCCACACTATCTTATGGCATTTCTAAATCCATAAATGAAACAGAAAGTTCCGTAACTTTAAGTACTAATCACTTTGACGTTTCAATGTAAACACTTTGTCTACACAACCCCTACACTTCCTGAAACCTCGATTTTCCTCAGAAGTCCTATTTTCTCTCTTTCCCTTAATTGTTTCATTAATAATTCTACCATACACTTTGTCCACTATACTGAACATTCTTATTCCTCCATAATTCTCACGCTCCTTTTATCCTCTTTTCACTTGTGCAAATTAAAAACACATTCTTCCAATCCCTAGGTACCCTTTTCCCTTCATCCATATACTGAACAAATGCACCAACCACTCCAAAATTATGTTCCCACCTACTGTTAACAATTGTTTTGATCCCTTCTATCCCAGCTGGTTTACCCCTTCATTCAATATTACACACACACACACACACACACACACACAGTGAAGATCAGTGAAGAGGCGAGGCCAGGAGCTCGGACTCGACCCCCGCAACCTCAACTAGGTGAGTACACACACACACACTTCTCAACCGTGCAAGTAAGAGTTTGGTAGACAGCAACCACCCAGGGAGGTACTACCGTAATACCTAATGAGTATGAAACGGAAACCTGCAATTGTTTTACACAGTGGTAGAATTACTTTTTTTTGTCTCAAACACACAAGATAACAGAAACATCTTGTTCCTACTCACATTTAGGTCACACTATTCATACATATACACGTGCATGTATAAAAATCGATCTGAGTTTTCTATTTTCTTAATAGTTCTTGTTGTTCATTATTTCCTTTCATCTCCATGCGGAAGCGGAAAAGAATCATTCCAGTGTAAGCCATGCATGTCGTAAAAGACCACTAAAATGCCGGGAGCAAGGGGCTAGTAACCCCTTCTCCTGTATAAACAACTAAATATAAAAGGAAAAACTTAAGTTTTTCTTTTTAGGTCACCCTACCTCGGTGGGATACGTCCAGTGCGTTGATAATATATATATATATATATATATATATATATATATATATATATATATATATATATATATAATGTGTATATGTATATATTGATACCTAGCTCAGAATGCAGAGAAATGGCACAAAATATCGTCACCACATAATTCAGGTGGAGGAATATGTTGATTAAAATGTAATTTGAAGCATCAGGCTGGGAATTTCCTTTACCTGGTTTGGTCAGTAAGGTTTCATTTCAACCGTCTTTATGATTATGATGCAGATGCGACGTATATCTCTCAAATTCTGAGGGGGCTCAGGATAGAGCCCGCAATATACTAAACAACATTTGACTGTATGTATCGTTAATGGATAATGTGATTTGAGAGAAACTTGGTTGCCTGCCGACTCACTGGTCGAGGGAAGGGCGCCACCATTCCATCCAGGGACAAGTTGCGATTGACAACTCATTTTGTGTCTGCCAAATCATGAACTGTTGCTACGATTCACTTTTGACAAGACTCAATGTGAGGCGACGGGAAACACATCCTCGTATATCTCTACAGTCCTGTCAAAACAAACTGGAACTTTACTCTGAAACGAGAGTTTATCACCAACTTTTCTCGACCCACGAATTTTTAAAAACTGGCGGCGGGGACAAATATATTTATATATATATAATGCATTAACAAGAGAGAAACCCGTGTAATTTATCGCTGGAAGGGCATGTGACTTGTCAGGCTGGGACGTAAATCATTCTCTGTTGACATCCAACTTGCACTAGCAAAGGATAATGGGATGTAGTTACAATATTTACGACAATTACAGTGGTGCGGGAGGGCGAGGAATGCGTGCAGGTGTCGCCCCCACACCAACACACACCATGAAATGGTGTTTGTATTAGCAAGGTGGAAAAATTGTTCAGTCTAAATTGGTTGGTTCGAATTGTGTTGTGTTTTGCGTGTGTGCGTGCGTGTGTGTGTGTGTGTGTGTGTGTGTGTGTGTGTGTGTGTGTGTGTGTGTGTGTGTGTGTGTGTGTGTGAGCTACTAGTTGTCAAAGGAACTTGTCATTAGACACTTGGCCTGTTTTGTGTGTGTGTGTACTCACCTATTTGCTCTCACCAGTTTGTAGTTGCAGGGATCGATTCTCAGCTCCTGGTCCCCGCCTGTGTGTGGTGTGTGTGTGTGTGTGTGTGTGTGTGTGTGTGTGTGTTTGTTTTGTTCCCTTGCGTGATTGTTTCTTTCTAATCCAAATATTTAACATAACCCTTCCCCAAAAAAACAACAGCAGCAGCAGCAGCAGTAGCACCGGCGGCAGAAGCGGCCGCAGCAGCAGCGGCGGCGGCGGGGACAGCAGCAGCGGCGGCGGCGGGGACAGCAGCAGCGGCGGCGGCGGGGACAGCAGCAGCGGCGGCGGCGGGGACAGCAGCAGCAGCAAAACTAATATCCTCATTCCCAACTTATCGATGATATATAGAAACCTACGTCATTTGAACAATCTATTGTGAAATTAATAATTTAGATTTGTGTGGTATAAGCCTTCATACTTGCTTATTTCTCTAATTCTACCAAAAAGATACACTCATTTTTTTTTTTTCGGGGGGGGGGGGGGTATTTTGAGGGATAAACATTTAATCGGTGATTAGAATGACGCTCTTCTTTATCTGGTAGCTGAGTGCAGATGGGACAATGGACGACGGCACGCAGCAAAACTAACTGCCCCTCAAGGTGTCGTCGTGATAGACGACTTCACATAACAAAGCTAAGTGTCCTTCAACAGTCGTCGTGATGGATGACTTCACGTAACAAAGCTATGCGTCCTAGATGTCATCATAATGATGAACGACTGCACGCAACGAAGCTAAGTGTGCCTCTGTCGTCGAGAGAAGTCCTGAATATATTCTCCAAAGAGCCGCTTAATTTCTCTGCCTCTTTGTTAATATCAGATTGAGTGTTGTAATTCATTAATGTGATGATCAAGGTGTAGTTTTAATAGCGATGATAAAGTTTAGTTTTAATAGCGTAATGGACAGGAGTCTGATATATATTTTTTTTTTTTTGCGTTACAAAATATTTACTGTGACTCCTCCTATTGACATCATCGCAACCATTAGCATGACTCGAACATGTATAAAATAACCCCGACACTTTCTGTTACGTATACGGCTCATTTACAAATAAATCACAACGGCAAACCATAACGATGAAGCTTAAGCAAATTTACTGGAAATAGTTGGGCTGCCATCTAAGTTAGTAAGATAAGGTGTAGGAACCACATGTAATCTGCATCACTCTTATTCACGAAGTCGTAATAATACAATTGGAAACAAACCACGGAACGGGTGGGGGTTGAATCAATGGAGTTTTAAGACTCACTTTCCATAGGTTCAAAGCCCACCCGTACCCACCTGTACCACCTGCTCGAATGCATTACGTGGAAGACTTTGATGCCGTTCTCCAGTACGCATGATACTGAGGGAGCTGAGAGACCATCATTCCCATTGTAACTTTTGAAGTGTGAGCATAACTGGGTTCTTCTCCGCGAAGGACAAACATAAGATCATTCCGAATCTGAATGACACGTTGCCAATTCCGTTTCTTCCAGAGGATGAACTAAATTCCAGAGACAAGGAAGGTGCGATTTGTTAAAATCAGGGACCTTCTACCGATCTTCAGTAAAAATCTGAAGAGAAATGAAGGATAAGTTGAAAGACCTTAGAAACCTAGCATTCCTTGAAGAGAAAGCAGAGCTTCTTGCATCGATAATCAGGCATTGACGCTTGTCTGAGAATTTCGTTCTAGTGTGTCACCACAGGAAACGAAATATCAATTTGACGATATTCTTATAAGTAGACGGTCCACTCTGCTATTGCCATAATTTCAATGGACTTTTCACGAACTTACCACAGAAACACAGCATCTGACCGGCGTCTTTTCATCGATTCTTCAAAGAAAAGCTTTAAAACTGTGCTCTTGCCCAACTCTCGTTCAAACTCGTTCAAACCAATCGCCTCTTTCACACAACTAAAGTAGTGTTGCGATGAAAATGGTTTAGAAAGCCGACAAGTTGAAGAATGAGCCACTTTTTCAACTTTTGGGAATCTTCATTGAGGAAACGTTTCGCCAACCAGTGGCTTCTTTTCTGGATTGAAATGAAGAAGTCACTGGCTGGCAGAATGATTCCTCAGTGATGACAAGTGTTTCGTTCTAAAGAAGTGTTGTCCAACAGCAAGTGTATGCAACACTATGAGGAGAACGGAACCTCAGCTGGGATAACATGAACGGTCCCTGGGATACAATAGCACTTTGTACCATTCTTTGGTAAACGAATGTTCCATCAGATCTACTTTAAAACTGCATGTCGATAAATTATGGAATATATCATGAATCAAGGACATAACTGCCCAAGCTCACGTCCAAACTAAGCTTCTGGTCGCTCAAAAAGCCTGATCTGGCTTCAGATTACTCACGTCCAAACTAAGCTTCTGGTCGTTCAAAAAGCCTGATCTGGCTTCAGATTACTCACGTCCAAACTAAGCTTCTGGTCGCTCAAAAAGCCTGATCTGGCTTCAGATTACTCACGTCCAAACTAAGCTTCCGGTCGCTCAAAAAGCCTGATCTGGCTTCAGATTACTCACAAGTTAAATGCTAAACCAGAAGCCTCATTGAACTACTTATGATTTTTTCCCCTATTAAGATTACATAAGTAATTCACATGTTTTATTTACATTTTTTATTACTAAAATAAGGTTGTGCTCTACATATCTACAATAAAATGTGAATTCAATATATATTGGAGGTTAATATAATCTCCCTTATTTTACTGTCAAATTAAATATGGGATGGGGCGTTAAATGTTAAATGTCATTAAAAATATATTTTTGATTACATTCACTTCTAGACTTCCTTTCCCAAAAATCTTCGAGAAGCAACAAGTGGAGATAACACCTTAATCACAATATTTAAGATATAAAAAAAAATCACTACCAAAGCTTCTGGAATAAAAACGCCAATGAAAGTGGATGTTTTACCAAGACAATCCTGATAATGTTTACAATAGATACTAATACGATCACTCTTTTAGATTTCTTGTAATTTTTATTTCTGGGCGAGTGCATCCTATGGACATTAATAAGCCTCCTGTTGTGCAGTGCTATATTCAATTATAAGAGTCATTATCTTGTTAAAATTAAAAATATGTGTATATATGAAACAGTCGGAATTTGAAAACTCGACATGCTGGGAAAATATTTGGAATCAGCTTTTGAAACTGGTTCTGAGAAATGTGTTTTAAATCACTGATGCGAAAATAAATAATAAAAAAAAAAGGTTTTATTTTGGTAACTAGCGTTGAAGCGCTAAACTCATGTGGGTCACTCATCACAAGAAATGGAGGCTCGAACCTCGGTGTAACACTTACATAACAATAGTAAAATATTACTTCTACTGCTAATAATAATAATATTACTATTAT
>NC_091347.1:14932353-14944853 GCF_038502225.1 Cherax quadricarinatus | reverse complement strand
GATTAGGTTAAATAAAATTGCGCTTGTTATAATAAGGTTAAGTACGTTTCCTGAGGTTCTTTTGGCACAAATAATTATTTTTTATATCACCATCAATGAAAAAAAAATATATCTTTAAATGTATAAATGAAAATTTTAGAAAGGACTTAATTTTAAACGAGTTTTTGCTAATTGACCAATTTTACCTCTTCGGCACGACAGGAAGCACGTCTTTTCTCTGAATAACCCACACAGGTTTAGCACCTCTCAGAGTATATCTCTCCGCAAGTTTCTGAAGATCTTATTTTATGATTAAGTGAAAAAAAGATAGTGTGAATATGTAGTCTCGATGTTTTCAAATATTTTCAATTTTCATCAGTATTTATTGAACTATTTTTAGGGAAATTTCATTTTTTTCAACTAGACATTAAGATATACAAAGTTTAAAACACTAAATTTAGAGTTAAAAGTGGTCAGAGATTTTAAACTGAGACGGTGTGAAGAGCTGGCCACGAGGGACGCCACCAATACTGCCAGAAATTGGGAACCTCCGATAATATTCAAACTACCTTACTCAAATACAAATTACGTACTCAGTAATATTAATAATAATAATAATAATAATAATATTTCTACAAGTACATGATACAACTTACACCTAGCTAACATCCGTGACATACTGTATAGAAAGCCCCTTGTTATGTAGTGCATTTCGGGTAACTTAGGTTAATTTTGTCCCCCAGGATACCACCCATACCAGTCAACCAACACCCACGTACCTACTGTTAGGTGAACATGGATAGCAGGTGTCTTAAGGAAACACGTACAGTGTTTCCACCCATACCATGGATCATAAAGCCAGTTTCCGCTGCAGCGTTGTACATAAAGACGTGTTTGCAATCAACGTCTTAAAAGGTTAAAAACAAGCACTTTACATATCAGGGAAACATGAAACAAATCAAGATGGTATCTTTTTCTCACGTCTTCGATTAGGGGGCCACGGGTTGCTTCCAGCTGGATACAAAAGCGCTAGAAACTAGTCCAGAGCACTTCCTCCTTCCGCTTGATTGTTGAACTCATTTTCAGAAACAGGTTTAGCATAATACGTTCGACTTGGCTTACCTCTCTCACCCTTTTCAGGATGTGATTATGTGGAGCTTTCACACAGTGTGAGAGCTAAAAGAAACACTATGTACAGTCGTAATATATACATACATAGCGTACTAATAGACATGGTATACAGTTGTAATATATACATATTGCGTGCTAGCAAACACGGTGTACAGTTGTAACACACACATTGTGTACTGACAAACACGGTGTACAGAGAGTTACAATGTAATTAAAATATCAGGAAATTCCAAGACGGACTCAAATGTCTATTAAAGTTTCCTTTCAGAACTGCGAGTCAGTTGTTAATTGTTACAGCCACGGTAACGTGGGTAAAGTGTTAATTGTTACAGCCACGGTAACGTGGGTAAAGTGTTAATTGTTACAGCCACGGTAACGTGGGTAAAGCGTTAATTGTTACAGCTACGGTAACGTGGGTAAAGTGTTAATTGTTACAGCCACGGTAACGTGGGTAAAGTGTTAATTGTTACAGCCACGGTAACGTGGGTAAAGTGTTAATTGTTACAGCCACGGTAACGTGGGTAAAGTGTTAATTGTTACAGCCACGGTAACGTGGGTAAAGTGTTAATTGCTACAGCCACGGTAACGTGGGTAAAGTGTTAATTGTTACAGCCACGGTAACGTGGGTAAAGTGTTAATTGTTACAGCCACGGTAACGTGGGTAAAGTGTTAATTGTTACAGCCACGGTAACGTGGGTAAAGTGTTAATTGTTACAGCCACGGTAACGTGGTAAAGCGTTAATTGTTACAGCCACGGTAACGTGGGTAAAGTGTTACTTGTTACAGCCACGGTAACGTGGGTAAAGTGTGAATTGTTACAGCCACGGTAACGTGGGTAAAGTGTTAATTGTTACAGCCACGGTAACGTGGGTAAAGTGTTACTTGTTACAGCCACGGTAACGTGGGTAAAGTGTTAATTGTTACAGCCACGGTAACGTGGGTAAAGTGTTAATTGTTACAGCCACGGTAACGTGGGTAAAGTGTTAATTGTTACAGCCACGGTAACGTGGGTAAAGTGTTAATTGTTACAGCCACGGTAACGTGGGTAAAGTGTTAATTGTTACAGCCACGGTAACGTGGGTAAAGTGTTAATTGTTACAGCCACGGTAACGTGGGTAAAGTGTTAATTGTTACAGCCACGGTAACGTGGGTAAAGTGTTAATTGTTACAGCCACGGTAACGTGGGTAAAGTGTTAATTGTTACAGCCACAGTAACGTGGGTAAAGTGTTAACTGCTACAGCCACGGTAACGTGGGTAAAGTGTTAATTGTTACAGCCACGGTAACGTGGGTAAAGTGTTAATTGTTACAGCCACGGTAAGGTGGGTAAAGTGTTAATTGTTACAGCTACGGTTGTGGTCTAGCTGTAAAAAGTCTCTGGTACAAGAAGGTTCAAGTTTCAAGTACAAGAAGGTTCAAGTTTCTAGTACAAGATGGTTCAAGTCTCTGGCTCAAGAAGGTTCAAGTTTCTAGTACAAGAAGGTTCAAGTTTCTAGTACAAGATGGTTCAAGTTTCTAGTACAAGATGGTTCAAGTCTCTGGCTCAAGAAGGTTCAAATTTCTGGCGCAAGAAGGTTCACAAAAGTAGCTTTCCCAGAAGCCGGAAACTTGGGTAATTTTCTCCCTAATGTCTGAACTGCCATATTTAAAACTTTTCAGTAGAAATCTGCTAGGAAAAAGAGAGAAGTTGAGAGAGAGAGAGAGAGAGAGAGAGAGAGAGAGAGAGAGAGAGAGAGAGAGAGAGAGAGGGGGGGGGGAGTTGCTCTCTTCTAGCGTTTAATAACACTAAAAAGAGGGGATGGGGTCTTGGTGTTCTGTTGTACACGACAGAGCACAAGAGATAATTCTTCACTCCCTGGCACCTCACCTTGTCTTCCACTACGCTACTCCAGCTCTCAGTTCTCTCGTCATCAAGACTGGGTAATCATGAGAAATTTCGGGGAACTGCGCGATTTAGTTATATGTAGAAGTACCTGGTTTTACGGAGAATTGAATGTGAGCAGAGGTTTTGAAATTTGTCGGTGGTGTTGCTGAGGTTAGTGGTAGTGGTTGTAATGGTGGTAGTAATTGCGGTAGTGGTGGGGTGGTAATGATGGTAGTAATTGCGGTAGTGGTGGGGTGGTAATGGTGGTAGTAACTGCGGTAGTGGTGGTATGATGGTAATGGTGGTAGTAACTGCGGTAGTGGTGGTATGATGGTAATGGTGGTAGTAACTGCGGTAGTGTCGGTGTGATGGTAATGGTGGTAGTAACTGCGGTAGTGTCGGTGTGATGGTAATGGTGGTAGTAATTGCGGTAATGGTGGCGGTGGTAGTAATGGCGGTGGCGATGGTGGTAGTAGTGCTGGGGGTGATGTAAGTGGGGATGGGGGTGGGGGCTGTAGTGGTAGTGATGTTACTGGTGGTACTGGTAGTGGTGATGACGATAGTGGTTGCTCCCTAACCAAACTTGCGCTTGAGCAGCACCTCTTCTTGAGAATCTCACCAGTGTTCAAACTGCAATTTAAAGACATCAATAATCTTTGATAATCACAGAAAAAAAATAGCATCACTCGAGGGACCAGAAAAATAAAATAAAAATTCCTTTTCGTAACTAAATTTCGAAATTATATCACATTAAGCAGTTGCCGAGAAAGTAAAAAAAAAAAAAAACTATTAATATAACTACGAAAGTGAAATTTCCATAATCCAAACACGGAAGTTGAAGGATTTAAAGAGGATTTTTGACCTATGAGAATATTGATGACTTTTGACCAAAATTTCCAATAGCAACACGCACAAAAAGTGGAATGAGCACGTTTCGCTCTTTACGATATAGATCTACCCAGCTCGAAATGCCGTTCATGAAGAGGAACTGGTTTGTATCAGAGGACTTTCTGCTATACCTGTGGGCAGTGCCTGCCGTTCTATGGCAGTGCCTGCCGTCCTTTCGGGCAGTGCCTGCCGTCCTTGTAAGCAGTGCCTGTCGTCCCTGTGGGCAGTGCCTGCCCTCCTTGTGGTTATTGCCTGTCGTTATGGGCAGTGCCTGCCATCCCTGTAGGCAGTGCCTGCCGTCCTTTTGGGCAGTACCTGCCATCCTTGTAGGCAGTGCCTGTCGTCCCTGTGGGCAGTGCCTGCCCTCCTTGTGGTTATTACCTGTCGTTATGGGCAGTGCCTGCCATCCTTGTAGGCAGTGCCTGTCGTCCTTGTAGGCAGTGCCTGTCGTCCCTGTGGGCAGTGCCTACCATCCTTGTGGTTATTACCTGTCGTTATGGGCAGTGCCTGCCATCCTTGTAGGCAGTGCCTGCCGTCCTTTTGGGCAGTGCCTGCCGTCCTTTTGAGCAGTGCCTGCCGTCCTTGTAGGCAGTGCCTGTCGTCCTTGTAGGCAGTGCCTGTCGTCCCTGTGGGCAGTGCCTGCCGTCCTTGTAGGCAGTGCCTGTCGTTCTTGTGGGCAGTGCCTGCCGTTCTTGTGGGCAGTGCCTGCCGTCCTTGTAGGCATCGCTGTCACCACCACCATTTCCATCCCATCACCACGACCACTACCATTTCCACTCCACCACGACCACTACCATTTCCACTCCACCACCACGACCACTACCATTTCCACTCCACCACGACCACTACCATTTCCACTCCTCCACCACGACCACTACCATTTCCACTCCACCACCACGACCACTACCATTTCCACTCCATCACCACGACCACTACCATTTCCACTCCATCACCACGACCACTACCATTTCCACTCCACCACCACGACCACTACCATTTCCATCCCATCACCACGACCACTACCATTTCCATCCCATCACCAACCCTCACCATAACTCCAACCAAATCATTATGATCATGGGAAAAAGCTAAACCCGTAGGAGTCATGCAAGGCCCGGGGAATAGAGGGTAATCAGGTTTGATCCAAGCTAAAGGAATGGTGGCTCAGATTCCTGGAATCAAGAGCTCCTTACCAATATCCCAGTTTTTACCACCATCATTTGCACTTTTTTTCAACAACACAACAACAGCGTTAACAAAATGACAAAAGCAAAAAAAAAAACAAAAAAATAATCAAAACAACAGCAACAAAATAGAAAATTACTACAAAAATCGAAATGAAAGCAATAACAATAAAAGACAACAACAATAACCACAATAACAATAACCACAACAATAACTACATCACTAAAACAATTACCACAACAATAACCACAACAATAACCACAACAATAACCACAATAGCTACAATAACCACAACCACAACAATAACCACAACCACAACAATAACCACAACCACAACAATAACCACAACCACAACAATAACCACAACCACAACAATAACCACAACCACAACAATAACCACAACCACAACAATAACCACAACCACAATAACAACAATAACCACAATAGCCACAGCAATAACAGCCACAACAGCAATAACGGAAACAATTACCACCACAATAACCATAAAAAAAATTGCCACAATAACTACAACAGCAATAACAATAACCACAACAACAAACATCCCCACTACTACCACCACAACCACCATCTCCTCCTCCACCACCACCTCCAACCATCCAACCAAACAATCTATAATTACAGGCTCCACCTATAACTGTGGTCACCAAAACAAACACTCTCAAACGCACCGGAAACGAGACTTCACAAGACGGGGCCGTAAAGGAGTGAAAAATTACCTGTAGGAAGAATGACCACTAATACCCTGATTGAACACGGACCCATTCGCAATTACGGGACGGAGGCTCAAGCCTCCACACACCTCTGAAGCTGAAGTGACTCCTCTGATTCCGCTTTTTATGATGTAAATTAGATAAACATATTTCAGTTGCGGTGCGATCCAAGAATTGATAATTCAGTATTCAACGCACCAGAAAGGAATAGTTCAAAATGCGGCTTAAGTTTCTAATGCAGTTAGATATTGACATTGAAGTTCCGAAGATAAACAGGAGAAGCGGAAACAGACCACCGTATGCTGATTTTTTTGTGTGTCTGTCTTCACACAAATAATATTCAAGTGCCAGGTAACAACATCTGTAATACAACTGGAATACAAAACCTGCAATACAACACCTGGAATACAAAACCTGCAATACAACACCTGGAATACAAAACCTGCAATACAACACCTGGAATACAAAAACCGCCTACGAACTGATCACCAATTACTCTCTCGTGAGAGGCCTGTTGATCACTACCTCCTACAGCTGCCTCCTACTGACAAATTGGCTCAGATGTCTTGTCGTTGCTTTATCACAAGTTCTTCAATAAGTAACGGCAAATTGGCCCTACACGGAGCAAAACCGATTTTACTTTTCAAAATTTATACCCAATATCTCATAACACACCAACTCTAAGTTTGAAGCCAATCTGAATTTGCATTATCAAGTTATCGGCATTATTTATCACATAAAAACCTAACATTCTTAAAAAAAAAAATAGTACCTCCATACTGCAAAATCCATTTTTTCAATGATATAGTAATACACTAGAATTTAGGATTTGAAGCCATTCCGAATAAGCATTCTGCAGGTACTGCTTAGAAAGCAATTTGTTTAATAAAATAAACCAGTAAATAAACGCTTTATATAACCGACAAGTTGGTTTATTTTTATTCTGGAAATGTTTCGCTAGCCAGTGGATTCTTCAGTCCAATACAGAGAGAGAGAGAGAAGTGGAAGATGAGGAGGAGGTTGAGATAATCAGTCCCACTGCTTGAAGTCGATGTGTTCAGAAAAAAATATGAAAATTAGAGCCGAGCGGTAACAGTAGTGGCTGCCGCGAGACAGGTCGCTGGTTCGACTCTCGGCAAGCCTTACCCAGTTTTTCTTTTATTTGACGACATTGTGAAGTTTCATATATACCAAACACGTTGTGCTTAAGTGGTTATACTGGACTAACGTGATGTATCAACTGTGACTTGTTATGCTGGCTTATGTGAAGGTGAGTGAGAGCGAGAGTGAAGGTGACACAGAGAATGAGAACTTATGACGTAGCTCACTGCACCTTCTGTATCCTTGCCTGAGTCGAGATTTAGCTGTTGGCCCAGCCTCTTAACTCTCACTGTCTCACTCTTACTGTCTTTCTGCCTCTATATCTACCCTACCGACAGTTAGTCCTGTCCCACTAACAGTATTCCTGTCCCACTGGAACTATTCCTCTCCCACTGGCAGCATTTGTATCTTGCACACATAAGATTACAGTACATCGTGATGAAAGATTATTTTCAGTTGATCGAAATTCAAGAGGTGGGTCAAAGAGCTAGAGCTCAGCCCCTCAAACTCTGTAAATGCACACACACGTGCACAAACACACACGAGCACAAATACACACACACACACAAACACACACACACACACACACACACAGGGAGGGGACACAGAAACAAGAGGCCACAATTGGAAGTTGAAGACACAAATGAGTCAGAGAGATAGTAGGAAGTATTTCTTCAGTCATAGAGTTGTAAGGCAGTGGAATAGCCTAGAAAATGACGTAGTGGAGGCAGGAACCATACACAGTTTTAAGACGAGGTTTGATAAAGCTCATGGAGCGGGGAGAGAGAGGGTCTAGTAGCAACCGGTGAAGAGGCGGGGCCAGGAGCTAGGACTCGACCCCTGCAACCACAAATAGGTGAGTACAAATAGGTGAGTACACACACACACACACACTGAAGAACAGCTCAACCTCTGGTCGTAATAACATAAGCATATACAATTTAGCAACATTCTTGTAACAAGTGTGGCATCAGCCGCGACGTCTGCGTCTAGGAGAGAATATGAACTTACTCCAGAGTTTCCATCATCTCTTTTAATTATTACTTATTTACCGATACTGGATACATCAGCTGTGTGTTGCTACCTTATTCTGTGTGACAGTTACATAGTGGGAACAGAAACTATGGTTCCCCACTGTCTTATTCTGTCTCACAGGATGAATTACAGAATTAAAATCTGTCAGGGCTAAGTCACTTCAGTAGGGTAATGAAGTTATTGCTCCAGCAGAGCTGGAGCTATCCGGGATGAACCTCAGGATGAACAGCAGCATGCACAGGAGAAATGGAATTTTTATTAAGATATCTCCATCCTGACAGACTGTGGGGATCATAAATTATATATAGAAGATAGGAAAACGAGGGGCGAGGGAGAAGTTTGGATGACAAACGTGTCTGTGCACACATCAATAAAAAGCAATACTGCGGTGTGGCTGGGATTTGAACCTAGGCCCCAGCTCTCCACGAGAGCATCATGCCACAAAACTTTGCGTGGCCAGCAGACCCCTGGCACTGTTACCCACCCAAAGCCGGGCATCTTCGGCGATGAGCCTCAGCTGGTTCATTCTTCTGAGGTTCAGTCTCCTGAGGTTCATCCTCGAATGTGCTTGGCTTTGGGCAGGAAGCATTGCCAGAGGTCCATTAGTCGCCCAAAGTTTAGCGACATGATAGTACATTGAACTAAGACGTCAGGTCAACATCTCCCTGGTAAGGAGAACTAACGCCTGGGTTCGAATCCCGGTCACAACACAGTATTTCTCTGCCTATATCCACCTGTTCCCGTCTGCATTGACACATTAGCACATAACATTACAGAGTCGTTATATGCATAAGAATACACTGGCACTAGCCTCCGGCTCCCCACAACCCTTCAAGGGGTAGGGGATTGGTCGTTACCTTAATGCCAGTGAAGATCCTTTGATCGAAGAAACTGTAGCTGCGAATGACCTTGGATCAATCCTAATCACTTTGCATTCCCCTAGACGCTGTATGACCCCAACAACCAGAGCTCTTCCTCCCATGAATATAATAATATAGCGCTCAGCGCCTCACGTACGAGAAAGTCATCACCGTAATCACTCGCTGCCTCCGCCCAGTCTATCATTACCTCCGACCTTTGTTTGTCAATAGATGAAACATGTGTCGGTGATGAGGAGAAAAAAAATGTAATGTAATCTTCGAGACGAACGAAATGAGAAAAAAAAATTGATGGAGATTGTCGGTTTCTCAACCAATGTTGTATGACGCAGATGTGATTGGATCTTCCTCTTTTTTTGAAGATACACATTACTTTTGTTGTTCGTCTATTTTTGATGGCACATTTGTCACCTTTGTTGGTTGTTTCTGGTGATGTTGCGGATTCGTTCGCATGACTCGGTTAAATAGGTTTGGCTACCCATTCTGTGTGACTGTCACAGATCTCGAGTGACCAACGGACCTTGGGTGACTGTAACGGACCTTGGGTGACCTGTGTCGGGTCTTGAGTGACTATCATCGACCTTGAATGACTGTCACAGAGATCAAATAACTGTAATGGGTTTTAGATAACCGTGACGGTTCTTGAGTGACTTCGATAGATTTTGCGTGATTGTATGATTGGTCCTGAGTGACTATGATAGGTCTAGAGTGCTTGTGATGGATCTTGAGTGAGTGTTAGGACTGTGAATGACTGCAAAAGAATGCTTGAGGTTATTTCAAGGTACAACAAGGAAGGTATACGGTATACCTACACAATTGTTATCGAAAGAGATATGGAAATATATGAAAAATGACAGACGAACAATGTGGTTTTCGAAAAGGAAGGGAATGTGTGGATAAAGCATTTTCGTTGAACATATAAATCAGTAACAATTACAAAAGGTGAACGAGCCGTTTGTTACTATTACAAATTTGTGAAATTCATATGACAGGATGGATAAAGGAGTCATGTGGCTTATGTTGTTAATATGTTGGATAGGTGATGAGTTTTTGGAAACTGTAAAATAAATTATGAGTGAAAGGGAATATGGCTATGAAAGGGCACTTTGACTGTTTAAAAATTACCACAATTACAACCCAAATATGTTGTCTAGACTGCATTTTAAGGGGAAAATAAAGCAAAAATCTATTTATTTTTTATTTGACATTTCTTAATTTCACGTTTGAGGATTTTTCAACAATTACTAAAGGTTTTATTCCAACGTTTTCATACAAAACTTCCATATGCAACTACTGTGAAGAAAAAAAGATTTATAAGTATATTAATGTCACATATAATGACGTGTTCAGATCATCATAACATTACTAAACAATGCAAGTGTTTTTAAGAGAGTTTAGTTTTGTTCTGTCGTCTGTAGGTCTCGACTGGCTGGTTTTAACTACCAATAGAAACTAGCAAGCAGTGATGAACTCCATTTGCCTTTTGTAGTGAGTTGTTATTGCCGCAGCATCTTGATGAAATAATTCTCTACTCTCATCACTCGTGTCAAACAAGTTATCCGGAAAAAAGAATATGAGCGGAGGAAATGCAATTTGAGTGATCCGTTGCAGTAAATGCACTGGTAACTTCGGAGTTGATCTATCAGCGCCTTGTAGATGATGTCTCTGTGTTTATAAAGTAATCCATTGTAGGCATTCCTGAACGAATGCCGAGCTCCTGACTCCACATCTGCCATCTTAAAAAAAAACACTGTCAACGATGAGCTGACAAACTTGTGAACCAACAAATGCACCTTCCATAACATTTGCCACAGCTTAGATTCCCCCTAAAAATGTTCCTGAACCATGGATGATCTTGTCTTTGGTATATAAGAGAGCATTGGCTACACTGAATGAACCTTGAATGACCGAATCATGTTGTGGCCAAAAGATACAGCTTGATCTCAAAGGGTGGGAACAAAACAACAGTAATTGTACATAGTGTGTGATACTCTTACCAAAAAAAAAAATATATTGATATAAAAACTTATCTCCTTCACAGTGAACACCTCTTAAAAGCATATTAATGCTGTTTTGTGTATTTTTCTTTGCTGTATGTTGTAACGAATCCAATATAAAGTGAGGGTTGTCACAACTGCTTTTTGCAATTGTGACACCGTGGCTATTGTTAGTTTTATGAGAAAACCAGACTTTTGATAAAAAAAAAATAGTGTATGTATAATGGTGCCGATTCATATTTATGGGTGTGAGGCATGGACTTTAAAGGTTTCAGCAAAGAATAGGCTGTAGGTAGTGGATATCTCATGTCAATGTGTAATGTGGAAAAAAATATGCAGAAATAAGGAATGAAGAAATTAGTAGACGATGTTGTGGTAAATATGACTCAAAGCTCAAAATAGGGATTGAGATTTGACAATGTAGTGAGGCTAGAGTAAGTTAGGTAGATAAAGCTGAATTAATCCGAGACTGAAGGTGAAGGGGAGGCCTAAGCAACGGATGGAAGAACTATTATTACTTTCTCAGGCTAATGCTAAAAATGTAAAGGTTATACATCGTATGAAAAGTGGGAGGCAATCAGATCTGATCCAGGGAAGGAGAGGGGTAGCTCCATTTTCTTGGCCCATAAGCCTTTTCACTAGCAGGAGGTTTTAAGAAGTGGGAGCTTGAGCATCCAGTAGGTGTGAGAGTCTGACACCTTTGGCGAGAAATGAACTACAGTATCGGCGCGCCTCTGGCAAGACACTGACGGAGTGATGGTGGAAGTGTTTCTTCTTTTTTGGATCTCACTGCCTCGGTGGGAGACGGCCGGTGTGTTAACTAAATGTATATATATATATATATATATATATATATATATATATATATATATATATATATATATTTGTGTGTGTGTGTGTGTGTGTGTGTGTGTGTGTGTGTGTGTGTGTGTGTGTGTGTGTGTGTGTGTGTGTGTGTGTGTCTTCGGGTCTGCGCTGGAAACAAAGGAGTCAAGGTGGTAATTACGTCTCTCTGGAACAGGTATACTCTATCATTTTCCCCGAGGTAAGACGCTACCCGCTGGCAATCACGTCACCCGCCTCACACTTCTACACATCTGTCATTCTCGCCCAGTTATGGAAATAAAGACTTTTTAAATAAAAACGTTTAATACTAAATAACCATCGATCGATTATGGATTAATTGTGTATCTATTGTTATGTTAAAAAATGTAATTGTTAAAATAACTTCAAGAATATTAGTGGACTAGTAAAAGGAGAGGAATAAATGTCTTTAAAAGAGCAAGGAATGTACTGTGAGCGATGTCTCTCTCTGTATGTACACCCACGT
This sequence comes from Cherax quadricarinatus, assembly GCF_038502225.1. NCBI lineage: Eukaryota > Metazoa > Arthropoda > Malacostraca > Decapoda > Parastacidae > Cherax > Cherax quadricarinatus. The sequence goes on along the minus strand of NC_091347.1, from coordinate 14,932,735 downwards.
ATACATAAAGTCAGAGACATCGGTAGGGGGTTTGTCTAAGTGTGTGCACATTGAGAGGTATGTATTCCGTGTGCGTGTGCGTGCGTGTGTGTGTGTGTGTGTGTGTGTGTGTGTGTGTGTGTGTGTGTGTGTGTGTGTGTGTGTGTGTGTGTGTGTGTGTGTGTGTGTGTGTGTGTGTGTGTATGCGTGCGTGCTCGCGCGCCCCCCGCTTTTCCAACTCATCCTTTGTTCACCCCTTAAGTGTAAAGGAAGCGAGAGCAAGAAACAAAGATTATAACGCTCTAACTGGTGATTGGAAATTGTTAATCAGTGTTAAACAATCAGACAATCAAACAATGTTTTTGAGAATTACTTAATAATCTATGATAAAGGACCAGCCATG
>NC_091347.1:14912353-14927353 GCF_038502225.1 Cherax quadricarinatus | reverse complement strand
AGTATTTTATATGTCGCTATCATGTCTCCCCTGACCCTCCTGGCCTCCAGTGTCGTCAGGCCGATTTCCCTCAACCTTTCTTCGTAGGACCATCCCCGTAGCTCTGGGACTAGTCTTGTTGCAAACCTTTGCACTTTCTCTAATTTCTTGACGTGCTTGACTAGGTGTGGATTCCAAACTGGTGCTGCATACTCCAGTATGGGACTGACGTAAATGGTATACAGAGTCTTAAACGAATCCTTACTGAGGTATCGGAACGCTATCCGTAGGTTTGCCAGGCGCCCGTATGCTGCAGCAGTTATCTGATTGATGTGCGCCTCAGGAGATATGCTCGGTGTTATACTCACCCCCAGATCTTTTTCCTTGAGTGAGGTTTGCAGTCTTTGGCCATCTAAACTATATTGTGTCTGCGGTCTTCTTTGTCCTTCCCCAGTCTTCATAACTTTGCATTTGGCAGGGTTAAATTCAAGGAGCCAGTTGCTGGACCAGGCTTGTAGCCTGTCCAGGTCTCTTTGTAGTCTTGCCTGATCCTCATCCGATTTGATTCTTCTCATTAACTTCGCATCATCTGCAAACAAGGACACTTCTGAGTCTATCCCTTCCGTTATGTCGTTCACATATACCAAGAACAGCACAGGTCCTAGGACTGACCCCTGTGGAACCCCGCTTGTCACAGGCGCCCACTCTGACACCTCGTCGCGTACCATGACTCGTTGTTGCCTCCCTGTCAGGTATTCTCTGATCCATTGCAGTGCCTTTCCTGTTATGTGTGCCTGATCCTCTAGCTTTTGCAGTAACCTCTTGTGAGGAACTGTGTCGAAGGCCTTCTTGCAGTCCAAAAATATGCAGTCGATCCACCCCTCTCTCTCGTCTTACTTCTGTCACCTTGTCATAAAACTCTAGTAGGTTTGTGACACAGGATTTTCCTTCCCTGAAACCGTGCTGGTTGTCAATTATACACTTGTTTCTTTCCATGTGCTCCACCACTCTCCTCCTGAGATCTTCTCCATGACCTTGCATACTATACACGTTAGTGATACAGGTCTGCAGTTTAGTGCCTCATGTTTGTCTCCCTTTTTAAAAATTGGGACTACATTTGCCATTTTCCATACCTCAGGGAGTTGCCCAGTTTCAAATGATGTGTTGAAGATCTTTGTTAATGGCTCACACAATATCTCTGCTCCCTCTTTAAGGACCCATGGAGAGATGTTGTCTGGTCCCACCGCCTTTGAGGTGTCAAGTTCGCATAGCAGCTTCTTCACCTCCTCCTTGGTTATATGTACCTCATCCAGCACTTGCTTGTGTGCCCCCCTGTTCTGATTTCCTGGAGTCTCACCTGTTTCCACTGTAAATACCTCTTTAAATCTTGTGTTGAGCTCCTGACATACCTCCCGGTCGTTTTTTGTGAATTTCCCATCACCCTCAGTCTGATTACCTGGTCCTTGACAGTTGTTTTCCTCCTGATGTGGCTGTACAACAGCTTCGGGTCAGTCTTTACTTTTGATGCTATGTCATTTTCATATTGTCGCTGAGCCTCCCTTCTAATCTGTGCATATTCGTTTCTGGCTCTTCGGCTAATTTCTTTATTTTCCTGAGTTCTCTGTCTTCTGTACCTTTTCCATTCTCTAGTACACCTAGTTTTTGCCTCCCTACACCTTTGGGTGAACCAAGGACTCGTTCTGTTCTTCCCATTATTTCTGTTTCCCTTGGGAACAAACCTCTCCTCTGCCTCCTTGCATTTTGTTGCCACATATTCCATCATTTCTTGTACTGGTTTTCCTGTCAGTTCCCTCTCCCACTGAATGTCTTGAAGGAAGTTCCTCATGCCTGAGTAGTTCCCCCTTTTGTAGTTTGGTTTTTCCCAGCCTATTCCTGCTACTCTCTCCACTTGGAGCTCAACTATGTAGTCGAAGCACAGAACCACATGATCACTAGCTCCCAGGGGCCTTTCATACATGATACCCTCGATGTCCGAACTACTCAAGGTGAATACAAGGTCCAGTCTTGCTGGTTCATCCTCTCCTCTCTCTCTGGTAGTGTCTCTAACATGTTGATGCATGAGGTTTTCCAGTACCACATCCATCATCTTGGCTCTCCATGTTTCGGGACCCCCATGGGGCTCCAGGTTTTCCCAATCTCCTTGTGATTGAAATCACCCATAACTAGTAACTTTGCTCCCCCCATGTGTGCTCTCCTGGCCACCTCGGCTAGTGTGTCGATCATTGCTCTGTTGCTCTCATCATATTCTTCTCTTGGCCTCCTGCAGTTCTGTGGTGGGTTGTACATTACTGCAATTATCACCTTATGTCCCTCAGACTGGATTGTTCCTACTAAGTAGTCCCTTTTGCCAGTGCCATCCATTCCTTCCATTTTCTCAAAACCCATTGGTTTTTAATGAGCAGTGCAACTCCTCCTCCCCCTCTCCTCCCTCTGTCTTTCCTGAGGATTTGATATCCGGATGGAAAGATTGAATCTGTTATTATTCTGGTGAGTTTTGTTTCTGTGAGTGCTATTATGTCTGGGGATGTCTCCTTGATTCTTTCGTGCTACTCCTCATACTTGTTTGTTATTCCATCTGCATTTGTATACCACACCCTCAACTTCTTTTCTAAGACTGTGGTCTGGGAGGTATATTGGGGTTGGGGAAGTGGGAGACCTGGTGAGGAACTATGGGTTGTTGCTGTGGGGGTGGAGTTTGTAATGTAGTGGGTGGGGGCATTGGATGTGGCATGGGTGTTTTGATTTAGAGTGTTTGGTTGCACTGAGGTTGACCTGGTTGGGAGGCTTCTATAGGAAGTTGGAGGGAGGCTGTATTTGATCTTCTTCCTGGGTCTGGGATCTCCTGTCTGTCTTCTCCATTCCCTCTCTTTCCTCCTTTCGCCTTTGTACCATCTCTCTCAGTTTCTGCCTTTCTTCTTGTGTTCTGTCACCGTCGAGATACACCTTCCTGTATGCCAGCATGTCCCTTAATCGTGCTTTCTCCTGCAGGATCCTGGTCCGAGTCGCTTTTGCCTTGAAGGTCACTTTCACTGGCCGGGTTCTTTTTTTTACAAACCCCCCTATTCTCCGAAAATTTTCCAGCTGGGTCATGTCGTCTTCTCCTATTGCTTTCATGATGCTTTCAATTGCTTTTTTTCCCTTGTTTTCTTGCTTCATATGTTTCCCCTTCAACTTCCTGGGGCCCATACACAAAGACTGACCTCACCCTTTCATTCTCCCACTGCATATCCCTGTGTATCCCCTCATTTAATTTGGTTTCCTCCACTGCAGCTTTCCTTTCTTCAGTTTCACTGGCTAATGTACTTGGGCTAAGTGGCCTGTCATTTTCCCTTCTCGGTTTTCCTTGGGCTCTGTTGTTGTCTGTTAGGGCCTCCACATAAAGCTTAGCTCTTTCATTTACTACAGTCTCCTCTAATAGAGCTTCTCCATGCAGTTGTGCCCCTTCTTTCCCTACTGTCCCCTTATTTGTGGCCGAGGTAGCAGTCACTGTTGTCAATCCCAAAATGTTCCTTAGTTCTTTAGGCTGTTTCAGATTTTTCAGTGTGTGTGTGTGTGTGTGTGTACTCGCCTAATTGTACTTACCTAATTGTGGTTGCAGGGGCCGAGACTCAGCTCCTGGCCCCACCTCTTCACTGACCGCTACTGGGTTCTCCCTCTCCCTGCTCCATGAGCTTTATCATACCTCGTCTTAAAACTATGTATGGTTCCTGCCTGCACTACATCGCTTGCCAGACTAATCCTCTTCCTAACAACTCTGTGGCTGAAGAAATACTTCCTAACATCTCTTTGACTCATCTGAGTCTTCAGCTTCCAATTGTGACTGACCCCTTGTTTCTGTGTCCCATCTCTGGAACATCCGGTCTCTGTCCACCTTGTCTATTTCACGCAGTATTTTGTATGCCGTTATCATGTTTCACCTGACCCTCCTGTCCTATGTGTGTGTGTGTGTGTGTGTGTGTGTGTGTGTGTGTGTGTGTGTGTGTGTGTGTGTGTGTGTGTGAATGTGTGTGTATATGTATGTGTGCGTGTTGAGAGAGAGAGAGAGAGAGAGAGAGAGAGAGACAGACAGACAGACAGAGACGGTATATTCACTTCGCCTTGACAACAGTAGTAATATATAATTTTCACGCCTCCTCACAGGAGTAGTGATTTAGTTTTTTGCACTACACGGTGCTGCAACAGTTAAGACCAGATCCCCTGCATTTACTACACAAAATAAGAGCTGTTATGTTCATGAGAGAGAGTGTGAGAGTGAGAGCGCTGTACCCTTCTCCAGAGCATCACTTCATCTGAGATCATTTATCCCCAGGATGACTCGAGTATGGAACACATTCGTACAGCATCATGATGTCAACGAGATAAAATCAGCTGATCAAATGAAAATACTGGCCCACAGATGGCTCCAACTTTATCCTGCCCCCTACTTGTATGTCTCATAACAATAAAAACACTTTCAAATGAGCTGATGTAGGTAACAGCTCATAGCTAGTCAATAAAGTTAGAAATCCTTAACTTGTACAAAGCTTATCAATAAAGTTAGGAATCCTTAACTTGTACAAAGCTTATCAATAAAGTTAGGAATCCTTAACTTGTACATAGCTTGTCAATAAAACTAGGGATCCTTAACCTAACCTTATCAAACCCTGTGCAAAAAAAAAAAACAAAGAAAGAAAAACTGAAACCAAGACTGAAGCAGCACTAACATGTTGTAAGAACTAACAAGGGTTGTAGTACCTCGAGTCATTTCAGCAACACAGGGAGAACTGCTCATCTCTAATTCTATTGTTCAACAGAAAATAATGGAGTTTTCGTATATTTTGTGGGAAACACAATACAGTATCAAGCCTAATCTCTGGCACTGATCTGACATCTGTAAATTGGACGATACAGGAATACATTAAGTTTTAGTTTTGTATTTGTTTAAGATGCATCAGAACGATATTATATATAGTTAAAACAACCACGGAGGGAGTAGAATGATAGCTCTAGGTCTCTCGTGTTGCAATCAACACATCAAGAGCTTGCACTGTTGCAGAAAGGAGGAGGTCCAAGCAAATATGATCACAGGGAACGCCCTTGGTGGAGTCACTCCACCAAGGGCGTTCCCTGTGATCGTATTTGCTTGGACTTCCTCCTTTCTGCAACATTGCAAGCTCTTGATGTGTTGATTGCAACAAAAAAGGCCTAGAGGTATCATTCCATTCTTCTTGTGGTTGTTTTGCATCCTGTGTCGCTTTTTCGCGATATTTGCACAATATATATGTCGTGCCGAATAGGTAAAACGTGCGATTTTCGCATAAATAACAACGCTCTTCTTGCCGAATAAAGCAAGCGAAAATTTGTGCATGCAATAATTTCGCAAAAATCATCCTGAACCTAACGAAAAAATACATTTCATTGCATTTTATTATTAAATTGCAAAGTTATCTAAAATAAATTTAGTTGGAATAAGCTAAATTAAATTGCGCTTGTTATAATAAGGTTAGGTAAGCTTTATAAGGCTCTTTTGGTACAAAATTATTAATTGTTACATTAACATAAATAAAAAAAATATATCTTTAAACGTATAAATGAAAATTTTAGAGGGGACTTAATTTTTAAAGAGTTCTTGTTAACTGACCAGTTTTACCTATTCGGCACGACACACACACACACAATAATTTATATATATATATATATATATATATATATATATATATATATATATATATATATATATATATATATATATATATATATAAACATTACTTTTTGCATTTGAAAGCAAGTTAAGTGAATGTACGTGACAATCAGATACGGGTGAGCTGCTGTCAACCTTGGTGAATGAACCTGGCAGGCACCAGCACCTTCACGCTACCTCCACCCTCTATCTATGGACTCGTGTATACCATGTGTATTTTATTTTTTAGAGTCCAGTTATACCTGAGAAATTGCTAAACTCGAATACGCACACGTACATGCACGCTTATATACACACATACGCACATGACTGAATTATCAGGTGTGATTTATGTGTATGTTATCAACGTAGGATCCTAGATAGGATCTGATCTCATATTATGTGTGGGAAGAGACGGATCTAACTGCCTTGACGGTGCTGTTGTAATAGCACTGTATACTTCTGCTTGAGAGAGAGGGAGAGAAAGAAAGAGAGAGAGAGAGAGAGAGAGAGAGAGAGAGAGAGAGAGAGAGAGAGAGAGAGAGAGAGAGAGAGAGAGAGAGAGAGAGAGAGAGAGAGAGAAAGTGTTATTTTTTTTTTCAAAACAATTCTTGAATTATTAAAATTAAAACTACTATGAATAAAAATCATTGCATATTAATATTGAAAATTACATGTTGCCATAACCCCCCCACACACAGGAGGGTCAGGGGAGACATGATAACGACATACAAAATACTGCGTGGAATGGACAAGGTGGACAGAGACAGGATGTTCCAGAGATGGGACACAGAAACAAGGGGTCACAATTGGAAGCTGAAGACTCAGATGAGTTAAAAGGATATTAGGAAGCATTTCTTCAGCCACAGAGCTGTTAGGAAGTGGAATAGTCTGGCCAGCGATGTAGTGGAGGCAGGAACCATACATAGTTTTAAGACGAGGTATGATAAAGCTCATGTAGCAGGGAGAGGGAGGACCCAGTATCAGTCAGTGAAGAATCTCGGCCAGGAGCCGAGTCTCGGCCCCTTCAACCACAATTAGGTGAGTACACACACACAAGCTAATTAATTTATCGGCTGTACGCAGGTCATTAAGGCTGGAATTCACCTGTGCAATAATGCTCAAGAATACGCAGATCAAGGGTTGACTTCAGTGTACGTACAATGAGAGGTGTTTACATACACCGAGAGGTGTGTCTCAAAGAGATATACATCTGTCCTTATATACGCATGGAGAGTTACACGTCTCTGGTGTATTATGTACTGTGATATTCACACGCATCTGTATGTTTAAGCGCCGAGATATAAGAGTATACACCTCTTGGTATAAATGTACATAGATACACACTTCCCGGGTATATACAATGTGCCATACACTCTCTATGTATATATGTTGAATGATTCACACCTGTTTGTGAATATATACAGATATATCGAGTATCTCTCCACATAAACTCACCTCTCGATGGGTATATACGGAGAAAAACACACCTCTCGGTGCAAATACATAGTATATATGCAGCGAGAGAAACTCCTTTCTGTGTATATACACCATAACAGAAGCAATAACTAACCAATATAAAACACTGAAGTTATTATCGTACGCTAAGAGACCACTAAAAGAGTCTTTATCCTCTACCACAATTGTTTGTGGTTGCCCTCTACCACAATTGTTTGTGGTTGGTTGCAAATTTAGTAGACAACACCAGACGTGTCTCGTTCAAGATGTTTTTCAAGGTGACATTTCCTGCAAGTCTCTTCTACTTAGCCTGTGAGATGCGTGGCTAATGTGTATTGTGAGAGGGAGGGGTGATAGTGGTAGTAGTGGTGATTGTGGTAGTATTAGCGGTGGTGATTGTGATGGCACTTATGGGGATGTTGGTAGTGATGCAGGTGATCATGGTGTCAGTAGTGGTGGTGGTGATGGTGATAGTAGTAGTGATTGTGGTAATATTAGTGGTGGTGGTAGTAGTGGTGACTGTGGTAGTATTGGTGGTGGTGATTTTGAGTACGCTTATGGGGATGTTGGTAGTGATGCTGGTGGTGATCATTGTGTCAATAGCAGTAGTGCTGTTTTTAGAGATGGTCATAGCAGTAGTAGTGGAATTAAATCTCTATCTGCATTAATAAGGTAGTGGTTATCGTGGTGGTTTCGGTAGAGAAGATGTGTTGAGGTGGGTAGTGATAAGGTCGATGAGGTTGCATGTTAGAGGGAGGATTTTTGCAGTGATAGTATGTAATAGGTATTAGTGGCTATAGAAGTAGTAATAGTAGCAGTACGAGTAGTAGTAGTAACAGTAGTAGTAGTAGTATCAGCAGCAGAAGTGGTGGTGGTGGTGGGGGTAGTGGAAGAATTGACACATACGTAAGTTCTAACTAATGATAGACAACTGTGCCCTTGGGTGTTGGTGGTGAAAGTGGGTGCTGGTGAGTGATGTTAAGTGACTGTGACATGTGGTGAGGAAATGTGTTGTGTGTGTGTGTGTGTGTGTGTGTGTGTGTGTGTGTGTGTGTGTGTGAGAGATTACCTATTTGTACTTACCTATTTCTGGTTGCAGGGGTCGATTCACAGCTCCTGGCCTCACCTCTTCACAAGTCACTACTACATCCACTCTCTCAATGCTCCATGAGCTTTATCGTATTTCTTCAATCTACGTATGGATCTTGCCTCCACTACATCATTCTCCAGGTTGTTCCACTTCCTGACAACTCTATGGCTGAAGAAATACTTCATAACATTCCTGTGACTAATCTGAGTCTTCGACTTCCATTTGTGACCCCTCGTGGTTGTGTTCCTTATCTGAAACATTTTGTCCCTATCCACCTTGTCAGTGCCCCTCAGTATTTTATATATCGTTGTGTCACATACAAACGTACGTACGTGTGTGTGTGTGTGTGTGTTTGTGTGTGTGTGTGTACTCACCTATTTGTGGTTGCAGGGGTCGAGTCATAGCTCCTGGCCCCGCCTCTTCACTGATTGCTACTAGGTCCTCTCTCTCCCTGCTCCATGAGCTTTATCATACCTCGCCTTAAAACTATGTATGGTTCCGGCCTCCACTACTTCACTTTCTAGGCTATTCCACGGCTTGACTACTCTATGACTGAAGAAATACTTCCTAACATCCCTGTGATTCATCTGAGTCTTCAACTTCCAATTGTGACCTCTTGTGTCTGTGTCCCATCTCTGGAACATCCCGTCTTTGTCCACCTCATCTATTCCGCGCAATATTTTATATGTCGTTATCATGTCTCCCCTGACCCTCCTGGCCTCCAGTGTCGTCAGGCCGATTTCCCTCAACCATTCTTCGTAGGACAATCCCCGTAGCTCTGGGACTAGTCTTGTTGCAAACCTTTGCACTTTCTCTAATTTCTTGACCTGCTTGACTAGGTGTGGATTCCCAACCGGTGCTGCATACTCCAGTATGGGCCTGACGTAAATGGTATACAGAGTCTTGAACGAATCCTTACTGAGGTATCGGAACGCTATCCGTAGGTTTGCCAGGCGCCCGTATGCTGCAGCAGTTATCTGATTGATGTGGGCCTCAGGAGATATGCTCGGTGTTATACTCGCCCCCAGATCTTTTTCCTTGAGTGAGGTTTGCAGACTTTGGCCATCTAAACTATATTGTGTCTGCGGTCTTCTTTGCCCTTCCCCAATCTTCATGACTTTGCATTTGGCAGGGTTAAACTCAAGGAGCCAGTTGCTGGACCAGGCTTGTAGCCTGTCCAGGTCTCTTTGTAGTCCTGCCTGATCCTCATCCGATTTGATTCTTCTCATTAACTTCACATCATCCGCAAACAAGGACACTTCTGAGTCTATCCCTTCCGTTATGTCATTCACATATACCAAGAACAGCACAAGTCCTAGGACTGACCCCTGTGGAACCCCGCTTGTCACAGGCGCCCACTCTGTGTGTGTGCGTGTGTGTGTGTGTGTGTGTGTGTGTGTGTGTGTGTGTGTGTGTGTGTGTGTGTGTGTGTGTGTGTGTGTGTGTGTGTGTGTGTGTGTGTGTGTGCTCGTGCGTGTGCTCGTGCGTGTGCGCACGTGTGGTAGTGGTGTTGGTGGTGGCAGAAACAAGTGATAGTATTAAGAGGTACAGTGGATTTGGATGGTAGAAATGAATGGTGTATTAACGAATGGTGGTGGCAACAAACGGTGGTGGCAACGAATGATGATGGCAACGAATAGTGGTGGTAACAAATGGTGATGGTAAAACAAATGATGGTGGCAAAACAAATGGTGGTAGCAAGGAATGGTGGTGCTGGCATTTCGGCTGCTCTGTAACCTTCCTCTTATTTATAACAGTTTCACCACACGCTGAGAAGAACAGCGAGTCACAAAGACAGACGCAGAGATTTTACGCAGAAAACGCCATAAACAAAGCACATCTTTGTCACCAATTAATTACTGCATTACAACTTTAGATCCGTAAAGGCCATACAGCTCCTGGGCTACGGGATGCAATATTATGGGAGCTTAGCCACAATTCCCTGGACCAAAAGATCTTCGCTAAAATCGCGAAGATGCACCACGATTCGGCTACTTACTGATGCAAGAAAACGGTGTTTTAAATTTACAGGCGTGTCTCTGGTTTACTTCAGGTCTCTCAGGTAATTAGGGAGTTTTAGGACTCCCTCACGTTGGGTTTAATCCCCACCCATTCAGTGTTTTTTTTTTTTAATAGAGTCAAGTGACGGAAGAGTAAGAATTAATGTGTTACGTGCTGGTTGGTCTGAATGGGTACTCGACAAGTTGTATGTACAGGGTAAGAGCTGTTATCCGACTTCAGTTCACATAACTCAGCTCTATCTTGGGTATACTACTCAACCCCCTCCTCATCCATCCTTCCCAGGATACCACCCACAACAGTCTATTTACGCCTTGAAGACCAAAAAGGTACAATACCGTGACAAGAATATTATACAAATAACCCACGCATAGGAGAGAGAGAGAAGCTTACGACGACGTTTCGGTCCGACTTGGACCATTTACAGTCACAATTACACCTTAAGCCGACTTACGGCGCGATATCGTGCTGCTGCCACAGCTGTTGGTGGTGAAGTTTGAATTTACACAGAACGGCTGCTTCTACGAAATTTCTCACCAAATCGCAAATAACGCAGTGCATTCTTCACTTGGGTTACCATCGTACAGGTAAACAAGCGCCTCTTTTCGAGCAGAGATGAACTCATCTGTGATCGCAATAACAGACTGCACACACACATAGAAGCTGCACGTCTGTGGACCCATAACACTACCACCAGTCAGTGTTCATATTATTTTCTGAGTCTCGTTAGATAGTTTTTGTATAACCTAATGAATAGATCGCTGAGGTCCTTGTCCTTTCCGAGGATGGATGTGGCACAGGCGAAAGCAGATGTTACAACTGTTTGTACAATTAATAAGCCGGCATCGCCTCTGCATGAACAGTCCAGCATCATCTTATTTAGATCCTCCAGCGTGATACAAATTGGTCCTCCTTTCCTCGCCTACTTCCTTTGTTGTTTAGGGAAGTCTAGGGCAAATGTTGTAATATCCCTAGTCCAGTCTTTCCCGTCTTTTTGTACAACTTTACACTGAGCACATCTGTATTCTTGACTAAGCCGTTCTTCTCGTTCCTTGACGGGCATTTCCTTCCCCGGAATTCGCTTGGAGACAGGTAGTGCCTCTTGTTGGACGATGTGTTGCATCCTTCGTGAATGATGCGGCTACACGTCCATTAGAAACAATTATGGGATATTTATACCACTGAGCTTATGGGTACTGAGCCTCGTTCCCGCCGACCCATTATTTTCCACGACACTTCGTTGTATACAGTGGGTCACTGGAGGAGTCACCTCCCGCTTCCCTCTCCTTTCATCCAAACAAAACTTTGATATATTATCATACAAAATCTAAGGTAAATTAGGTTTATCAAGTTATTTTACATTATAGAAATTTTTGGAAAGGTTAGAAGTGCGTGTGTTGTGAAGATAAGTGTGTTGTTTAGAAGTGTGAGTGCGTTGTAGCGACAATAACTGTGTATGTTATTGTGTAGTGTATATGTTGTAGTGAAGTGTGTGTGTTGTAGGACGCTTTGATAGTTTTTTGTGCAGAATATATAAAAAAGTTAACATGAAAAATCTCATACCTTTATTTCACTCTGTCTTTTAAGGCAGAAATGTAGCAGCTTAAAGGCCAATATTCGTGTGATCTGTAAGGTAACAGGACACAAGTGCAACCAATGCGATATTTTTATTGTGACAACGTTTCGCTCTCCAGGAGCTTTGTCAAGCAGTTATACTGTCGGAAATTTCTCCAGTATTTTTCCACGTGATCTGATGCATTTCTTAACATCTCTGTGGCTCCTCTGAGCTATCAGTTTACATCTATACCCCTTCGTTCCCTATGCCTCTCATTTCAAGTATCTTTCTGCCTAGCCAGTCTGTCAAGTCCAATGAATATCCTTCACGTCGTTATCATGTCTTTCCCGTTACCTCACTTTTCTGCGGATGATAAACATTTAGTCGCAAGTCTCTCTCTCTTCTCCATCTCCTCTCCACTTTCCACTCATCCACTCCCTTTCTCACCCACCCACTGTAATGATGATATCCTTATAAACTCCATTTTACCTCTGGGTGGGATAGGCAATTCTCAGAGATGGTAATTTCCACGTAATAATGGCTCCAGCTTTACTGGAAAGAAGTTGAAGTTGGTATAACCACTTAACCATTATGTTTAACGATTTCCTCAACGTTGTACAGAGAGTATTCCAAATCAGTAAGACAGATATCCTCCCCTGATGTACGACACCCGTCTTGGGTGGTGGAATATGACAGGGAATGTGATAAATAGTTTAGAACCCCGACAAATTGGAGAATTAGACACTTATGCAGCATTGGCTTCATCAGTCCAATACAAAGAACGGTGGAAAAGAGAGTAGTAGTTTGAGGTAATCAATCCTGGGTTCCAGGCTGAGGGACTGATTACCTCAAACTACTCTTTTTTTTTTTTACACCGTTCTTCTTTGCATAAGACTGATGAAGCCACTGTCTGGCGAAACGTTTCCTCAGAAAAGATTCCCTAAAGTTGCATAAGTATCTTATTCATGTTCACCATAACAGGGCATCACAGGGGACTTCTGTTTTCTCTATTGAACAATCAGCAGAATAATGATGTATCCAATTTTTTAAATAAAAGCATTCTCTCTCTCTCTCTCTCTCTCTCAGTACCAGACAGTGGTTCACCCCGTGACAGCTGTGTTGGAGAAAGTCAGGTGACGCCCCGCGGTGGTGAGACCACCGTAACAGTCACTCCCCGCCCCCCTCACCTCTGTCTCTGTGTATGTCTGCTTGTGTGTGCGCGCGCGCGTTTATTTATATGTCTGTGTCTGTCTGTCTGTCATACGTATACTTATTTATAGCCTCCTATTAGTTGCAGGGATATTGTCTGAGCTTATTAATTAACTAACTTGTCTCTTGCCTGTTTCACTTCCTCTTAGCCTCGTCGGCCCTGCCATACATATTCTTAAAACTATGTATGAAGCCTGTCTCCACTAGTACTTCGTCCAGGTCATTCCACTTCTTGACCATCCCAAGACTTAAAAGATACTTATTAACATCCCTCGACTCGATTTTGTAATTGCGCCCTCTTGTACCTGTTACCCGCCTCTCGAACAGTCTATTCCTGCTTTTCCTAAGAAGCCCTCTGAGTATTTTGTGTATTGTTATCGTATCTTTGTTCGTGTTTCCTCTAATGTCTTCAGATTTAGTTGTTTTCACCTCTCCTCATAGCTAAGTCCCCTTAACTCTGGGACTAGCCTCACTGTGTACCTAAGCACTTAATTTGCTTTATGAGGCGTGGGCTCCATGCTGGTTCTGTATACTCCAAGTTGCCGTATATATTGTAGGGCTGCAAAAGACTACTTTTCCCTGGAGAGTTAATCTAGGTACTCCTGTAGCCTTTGTTTGTCCTAATCAGTTTTTTTATTCTCCTCAACAATTTTCTGCAAACAGGGAAACGTCTCACCATCTCAATGGTATGTCATTTACATATACCAGAAATGGTTGCCATTCTAACATCTCTTCTAGGACAGTCACTCGTTGTTGTCTTCCTGTAAAGTACTCAGTGACACACTGTATTTCATTCACTGTTATTCCTGCGTGTTCTTCAAGATTTCTTTCTATTCCCTTGTGAAATAAACTATCAAATGCCTTCTTGCAGATCAAGAATGTGCAATTTCTCTCTCCCCCCCCCCCTGTCTCACTTCTGTTATTTACCATGGAACTCCAGCAAGTTTATGAGACAAGATAGGTTATCTCTATTCCAATGCTCATTAATGTTTACGAGACTACTACTGTGTTCCATAGCAAGTGTTCCACCACAAGTGTTCCATCACAAGTGTTCCACCACTCTCCTCCTGTTTACTGCTTCCATTAACTTACAAAGCGAGGTTCAAACAATGCTTCTGCTTCCTCTCGCAGAATCCGTGTTTACTCAATGTGGAGTCCTATCATCTCTGATGTATCCAGCTCACCCGTTCCCTTTTATATGCATTTTTTTTTGGGGGGGGGGGGGGGGTTGCTCATTTCCACTAAGACCGCCTTCTTTAATCGTTAGTTCAGCTCCCCACAAATTTCCTCGTTTCTCATGAGATCTCCTCAATTCTTCATTTTTTATTCTCTTTATTTTGTGTAGCAGTTTTTTTTCCCGATTTCTCGCTTGGTTTTATGTCGTTTTCAATTACCCTCCGGGTTTGCCTTCTCGTCTTTGTATATTTGTTTCTGTTTTCTTCTATCCTTTGTGTCCTATACTTTTTTCATTGCCGTTGCATTTCTTTTTTTCCTCTGCCTCGTTATTTCAACAAGCTTTGTTCTCTTATGTTGCCTCTTCTCAAGAGCATGAAGTTCTCCTCATTCTACACAGACGTGCTAACTGGGTACTCCATCTTGTTAATTGTCTAGCTTTCCAGTTTCCTTTCCCATTGTATTTTATTCAGGAATGCTTTCATCCCAGAATTGTTTCCTTTTCTGAAATTTGGTTTCGCCTGTTCCTAACCTGCTACTCATACCACAAGAAATTCGAAACTCAAGTTCTGCATGGCTGCTGTGGCCAGAGGCCTCATATTCGACCCCTCTTTCTCTCTCTTTTGTTGTGTGTGTAAGCGAGGGGATCTGTGAGTGTGCTTGTACGTATCCTACTGTTCCATCCTGCGTTATTGTTAGTACAAATGCCTGCGTGCGTGCGCACGTGCTGAAAATTTCCAGCAAAGACAGGACTCGCAGCAATGGTTTCAAGTTGGAAAAATTCAGATTCAGGAAGGATATAGGAAAGCACTGGTTTGGTAATAGAGTTGTGGATGA
>NC_091347.1:14878901-14912253 GCF_038502225.1 Cherax quadricarinatus | reverse complement strand
CACTGCCTAGTATAGTCTAAATGGCCCTCTCTATGGAAAGAGGCAAATGTAGTCCCTGTTCACAAAAAGAAGAGCAGAGCAGAAATCAGCAACTACAGACCAGTGTCACTCCTGTCAATCACTGGTAAGATCTTTGAGACAATAATCTCAAGACAAATGACAGAGTTTTTTGACTATCACTCACTACTTTGTGATCGTCAATATGGCTTCAGGAAAGGTTACTCTGCTGCTGATCTGTTGTTAAACCTCTCCACTAAGTGGCACCAGTCACTGGATGAATCCAAAGTCAGCTGTGTAGTGGCACTGGACATTGCTGGCGCTTTCGACCGGGTGTGGCACAAGGGCCTCTTAGCAAAACTTCAAGCACTGGGAATTGCAGGCTCTACGCTATGTCTCCTCAGTGATTACCTTCATGGTAGATCTCTAAGTGTAGTTCTCAATGGAACGGAATCAGCAAGACATCCTATTGGGGCAAGTGTTCCACAAGGAAGCGTGCTGGGACCATTGTTATGGAATGTCTACTTCAACGACCTTCTTCATCTCATCCCAGAATCACATGCATATGCAGACGACTGCACACTGACATTCACTTATCCAAGAGAAGAAATGCCAGCTGCTCTAAGCTACATCAATCACCAGCTGAGAGCTATATCAGCTTGGGGAAATAGATGGCAAGTAACATTTGCACATGAGAAAACGCAAATGATGATCGTCTCTAGGCACTATGATGGTAATGCTGGGGCAGTAGTAAGGATGAATGGCGAGGGTGTTGGCACCTGGAGAAGTTGATATCCTTGGGGTGAAATTTTACTCCAAACTAACCATGAAGAACCATGTTGTAAATCTTGCAAACAAGGCAGCCAGGAAGCTTACAGCACTTCGCCGTATCTCGCATGTACTTGACAGTAGGGGTTGCAAGATTCTGTACGAAGCACAAGTACGCTATCACCTTGAGTATGCTCCACTTTCTTGGTTTGCCTGCCCCCCCCCCCTCTCATCTGCGACTGCTTGACAGAGTAGAGAACAGAGCAAGACGTCTCATCACTCGCCTGGACCCATCCTGGATAGATCTGTCATTTCAGCAGAGCCTTCAACATAGGAGGGATGTGGGTAGCCTTACTGTTATGTACAAGGCCAATATTGTCAAAGTACCACACTTGGATCCACTTCGAGGACAGCTTGAAACAAGCTTTTATGCCACAAGACGGGCAGAAAGCAGTAACTTCACTCTGGCTGTACCCTTCTCCAGATCACTCCATCTGAGATCCTATATACCCAGGATGACTCGAGTATGGATCACATTCGTACAGCATAATGATGTCAACGAGATAAAGTCAGTTGATCAAATGAAAATGCTGGCCCACAGATGGCTCCAACTTCATCCTGTTCCCTACTTGTATGTCTCATAACAATAAAAATGATTTCAAATGAGCTGATGTAGGTAACAGCTCTTAGCTTGCCAATAAAGTTAGGAATCCTTAACCTGTAAATAGCTTGTCAATAAAGCTAGGGATCCTTAACCTTGTCAAACCCTGTGTAAAAAGAGAGAGAGAGAGAGAGAGAGAGAGAGAGAGAGAGAGAGAGAGAGAGAGAGAGAGAGAGAGAGACAGAGAGAGAGAGACAGAGACACAGAGACACAGAGAGAGAGAGAGAGAGAGAGAGAGAGAGAGAGAGAGAGAGAGACAGAGAGAGAGAGAGAGAGAGACAGAGAGAGAGAGAGAGAGAGAGAGAGAGAGAGAGAGAGAGAGAGACTAACACACGAGGTACTTTACACAGGCAAATTTTTTTGTGAAAAAAACGCGTTGGCAGCGCTAGAAAAAGTTTACTAATCCAATACGGAGTATTGGATTAGTCCTGGCGATCCATGGTACCTCGTGCCATTGCCTACCCAGCTATGGTAGGAGTAACTATACTAGGGGGGAGAAGAAGAGGGGTTATTGTAGGGAATATGGTGGCGGAGGAATACGATGGAGGGAAGAAAGATTTTCCGCAATTTAATATTGAAAGTAGTAATGTAATGATACAATTCATTCTCTCTCCCTCTCTCTCTCTCTCTCTCTATTGGAATCCCAGGGTTCCGTGGAACAGTTTGAAACCCTCTCTGCCTTTGAGCGTTAGTATCTCCACACACTCTAAACTGGGTGACACGCAACAGAGCATGGGTATCCCCACGCTCGCTGTTTTAAAGATATATGGGATGCTGGGAGCGAGTCTTTAGAGCTAATCTCAACGCCATCTGTCAGACGTGATCGCGAGCGTCGAAAACACACACAAGAGCGACGCAGAGACAACGGGAAACACTGTTATTTGTTGGTTCAAACGGCACTTAACCCGTGGCGGAGCTCTTCAGGTGGTTATACCCGCATTAGCCGAGTAATTTGGGAGTATTACAGCCAATTGTTCGGCAGGGGAGTCGCTCCTGCCTTGCTTGCGTCCTGTCGCAACAGAAATGGACAGCAACATGCTCTCTGTTGGCTGACTGGCTGAATGAATGACCGGCTGACTAAATGTTTGGCTGGTGTACTGTACTTACCCATTTGTATTCACCTATTTGCGTTGAAGTGGTCGAATCTGGGCTCCTGGCACTGCTCCACTGCCAGCTACTGGGTTCACTCTCTCCCTGTTGCCTGAGCTCTACCATGCCTATTTTTAACACTTTCTAAAGATCCTGTCTCTACTTTAACCCTCTCAGGCTAAAGAAACATTTCCTAACATCACTGTGACACGCCTGTGCTTTTAACTGCCATCTGTGACCTCTTAGTATTTTGTATGTCATAATCATGTCACCCCTGTTTCTTCTGCCTTCTCCTATCGTCAGGTTTAGCTCCTCTGGCTTCTCGTCAAAGCTTATATACATCTCAGCTCTGGGACTAGTCTCGGTGCAAACCTTTACACTTTCTCCAGCGTCTGTACATGCTTTATCAGATGCCTGATACATACTGGTGGTAGGTGGATGAGTTCCTGCTTTACTGACTGGCTTGATATCTGGCTTATTGGATGAATTCCTGGCTTTCTTTCACCCGCTATTACAGGTGTGGATACCGATTCATTTGTCACGTGTGTCTGATGCTGTATACATCGTAAGTGCTGGATGTACACACAACACCCTTGATGTACATATTACATGTCTGTACATATGATATACTTGTACACATGCTTGATGTACACATGACACGTGCTTTGTGTACACAGAACACGTTCTGGATGATGTACACCTGACACGTTCTTGACGGTGTACAATTGAAACGTGCTTGATGTACACGTGACACGAGCTGGATGATGCACGCAGGACACGTGCGTGATGTACACCTGACAGGTGCTTCCACCACGTGTCATCACTCTCTAGCTGTCTCGTCACTCCAACATAACGTCAAATCCTGCATACTGACACGTTTCCCTTAACTACCTAAACCTTTGCGTAGACGATAGGTGTACAGAGCAAGATTCAGGTTACAATACGGTCCGCTGGAACAATTCACAATTATTTTTTCTAGAGGTTATTATAATCGTCGACCTTCATCAAACACCATTTGAGCTTAACAGTAATTTGATAATAGTCGAAGGCCGATGTTTGGGGGTTGTTGTAATGGTACAGATCTAGCCATTATTTGGGAATCGTTTTGCTCTGAGAGCTTTCCCAACTCATGAAAAAGCTATACCGAGAGAAACAGTCTAAATAAAGACTCGCTCTGCGTACTTATGTCTACACAAATGTCGACGTTACAGCCATCAAATCAGTCAAGCTCCTTCACACGAATCTTCCAATTCTTCCTGGGACGTCCCTTACTCCTCTTTCCACCAACCTCAATTTTTTTTACACCCTGTTAACCATCCCATTTTCCTCCTTCCTCCCTAAATAACTATGAAAATAGCACCACTTCCTATTATGCTATACTTGCAAATTCAAATTTAAAAGACACGTAAGCAAATAATGGGATATATTTACCAGACAACCTTTTCGAATTTTTTCTAGCATATATATCCTAGTGTGTTTTATATCACTTGTTGGTAATAATTACCAAGATTTAAATCAAATTTAAAATTATCCTTTACAATGCATCGAGGGTAATATGCTGATTTTTTTATATATCATATCAGACGAAAATTAGAACACATGACTGTGATATGATATCCATGTTCTGATATTCCTAATTGTTAAAATACAGTATAAAGGTATGCAAGAAAACTGATTCCAGAGGTAAATGTTAACTAGGAACTGCTGCTGACAACACTGATGAGAAAAATGTCTTGGTAGCAGAGGTAGACCCAAAGAATAGTCAAAACTACAAGAAAATACAGAAAAAACACTCTTTCGTGTGTATTTTGATAGCTGGAATGGGGTTTAAAAAACAGTAATGTGCTACACTGCTGGAAACTTGAAACACGTGCACTTTATATCTGTTATACTATACGGGGTCTGGGAGTGGACATTACGCCCAGTTTGTCTACAAAAGCAGGAGTAAAGAAAATGTGATATATTTGTGGGCAGCTTTCAGGAACATCAAGGAAATATTCAATATCTTGTACACAGTGAATATCAGACCCATCTTGAAGTACGCAGCGCCAGTATTGAACCGGTATCTATTAAAGTGTATAAAACTTGAAAAAGTGCAAAGTTTTGCAGTAAAACTAGTTCCAAAGGTGAGGGTTATGAATTATGAGAGGCTAGAGCTCAACCTGACAATATTAAAAAGTGAGAAGGACCAGAGGTGACATGATTACAACGTACAAGAATTGACAGGGTAGACAGAGTGAGGCTGTTTGATAGGCTGGTCTTATTAAGTATACGAGTTCGTAGTTAAAAGCAGAGATGAGTCACAGGGATTGAAACGATCTAGATGGCAAAGTGGTAGAGCTGGCAGAATCTTTGCATACCTTGAAGAATAGGTATGAAAGGGCTCACGCAACCAGGAGATAAGGGAGTCCAGGAACTTAGACTTGATCCCTGCAAGAGGCGGGGGCCAGAAGCTATGAATCGACCCCTGCAACCACAAATAGGCGAGTACAAACAGGTGAGTGAACACACACACACACACACACACACATACACACACACACACACATACCACAATCAACAACAACAATCTGGAGAGTGAATCCATACATAGGTTTAAGAAGAGGTACGATAAAGCTCTTGGAGCCGGGAGAGTGGGGACCAATAGCGACCAGCGAAGAGACTGGGCCAAGAGCTGTGTATCGACTCTTGCTGCCACAATTAGACGAGTACACACACAAAGGCGGGTCCAGGAGCTATGAATCGACCCCTGCAACCACAATTAGGTGAGTACACACACACACACACACACACACACACACACACACACACACACACGTACTCATATACAACAGGCCTAGTGTCTAATCGACATGTGCCTAGGACAAAATGGTAACACACACACACACACACACACACACACACGATGTAGTGGAGGCAGGATCCATACATAGCTTTAAGCAGAGGTACGATAAAGCTCATGGTTCAGGGAGAGTGACCTAGTAGTGACCAGTGAAAAGGCGGGGCCAGGAGCTTGGACTCGACCCCTGCAAGCTCAACTAGGTGAGTACAACTAGGTGAGTACACACACACACACACACACACACACACACACACACACACACACACACACACACGTACTCATATACAACAGGCCTAGTGTCTAATCGACATGTGCCTAGGACAAAATGGTAACTAACACACACACGCACACACACACAATAAAAATGATCGCGCAGCATCCGCAGATTTTATCCACAGGAGCCTCGGTATCCCTCCCCAGTCTGACAACACGCGTGGTTATAATAGTAGGTAAAGCTAGCACTCAAGGGTTAGAGGGGGAGGTCAAATTACTTGTTAAGATAAAAGGTGGAGGGAAGTAAATGTATCACTTAGAGTTGTACTTTTAGATAACACCCACGAATTAGAGGTGAAGCTATCACTCAAAGATTAGAGAAAGAAGAATATAATTGCTCACTTGGGCACGAAAGAAAGAAGATAAAGTATTAAGTGGTAGACGCGTACAAATAAATGATAACGAAACATTTTGATTGCTTGTACAATGTGATCGTGACAACGAGATCACTATTTAAGATTATAGCCAGTTATGTTGAAGCCTATATCCAATGTAATCTTGATATCCAGGACCGTAATTTAGCCTATAGACAGTCATCTTATGACTAAGACTTTTGTTTTAGGCCTAGCCAGTGTTTTCTTGATAAGATCTGTAATTTAGCCTTATAGACAGTGTGATCATTATTGTCATTGTTATAATTTAGCCTATTGCCAGTGTTGTTTTGATAACAAGGTCAGTGTTTTAGTCAATAGCCAAGATGACCAAATCGCTGTTTCGAGAAAGTGAGATCTTGTCAGCTTTGGTCTGCGTTTTGTCCTATAGTCACTACTATCATGATCCGCTATTTTAGCCTATAGCCAGAGTAATCTTGGTGAACAGGTCTGTGTTTTTGTCTAAAGACTGTGTGATCTGGACGACCAGGTCTGTGTTGCATCTCACTGAACAACTGACCATCTTTCCTTCTGTCGTCTATGAGTCTATGCAATACGACACCTATGTTCAGCTAACTTACAAAGTGTTGGGAAAACACGCAGGTGCAAAGAAAGATTATCTTGACTTTTCGCCCTGTGAGAGCTTCATGAAGTCACTATCAAGCCAAGTCACTGACATAAAAAAGCGCTACACAGAGCGAAACGTTCTCACAATAAAAGCTTATTCAACAGCTAACTCTCTCTTTTCTTCACTTCAGTAATCAGCACGCCTCTATATCCAACTTACGAAGCATGTGTCATTTAGCTAACTATTTTCCGTCGCAGCTGCCACTGAGGGAGGAAAGGGAGTCTCAGACACCACCTGGCCACAGCTCTCATCAGTGGTACACAGCTTGCGAAGGCAAAAGATGTAACTTTTCATGTTGTGATGGTGTGTGTGTGTACCTCATGATGGCTTCCCGCAGGCACAGTGAACATTGTTGAGAGCTGAATAGTCTTCCAGCACGCAAGGGCGTGGTTCATGACTTATGAATAATATATATATATATTATATAGTAGTGGTCACTGGCACAAAGGTATAGAATATAAAATGGTTATTTTTTTAAGAAATGCGAGTTTGTTTCGACGTTTTACTGAAACAATCATCGGGAAACTAAAGAATGTACATGTGATAATTTTATGTACTAAAAATATATCACGTGACCTCGAATGTACACATCGGTAAAATGTTCATGAGGAACTCGAAGCACCTCTAGCGACGCAACACGAAATATTTAGCCTTGATGTTGGTTCAAGTTTTGAGAAATCCACTGTTGTCCGTATTCTGTTTCTTATTTATGGGGAAGCAGTGAACGTGAGAGCGTTCAACGCTGGGAACGGAAAAACAATCAAATATTGTCACGGGAAGGAGATGCTGGTTCTAAATGTCTTGGTTCAAGATACCTTCGCCAGCATTAAAGACACCCGCTTCGAAAGATCAATTTTCAGGCAACAAACTTTTGCAGTGCCAGATTGACATGACGCTTCCCGTGCCCAGAATTAATGCCCTCACAATGCAATATATTCCCACCAGTGTGTTTTTTTTCCATGATGAATTCTTTGGACTAAAGATATAATGAAGTATAAGCATCTTACTTCCAGTGGTCATGTCTAGGTTCAACATGGAATATTCTTCACGAAATATATTACTAATGATGCAGTCTGAGGATGTGGTATCTTTTCTCCCTGGTAAGAGGACTGGGGATCCTGCTTGGAAAATTTAAATGGTCTTAATTCTTGCTATATATTTTATACTGGATATACAGTGTTTGTACCACAAGGTAATCCAGTCATTAGAATTTAAGTTTGCCATTAGCCTATACATCATTAAGTTTAATCTCGTGTTTGTGCTGAATGTACACTTAGCTGTATGCCATTCCGGTACCTCTAGAGATAATCCTACTCTCTCTCGCTACCAGCGATAACTTTACGTTATCGCGCCGACAGCAATAATCCTACGATCTCGCGCTACCAAAGATATTTGTACCTTTTTTTACGCTCCATTCTTAATTTTTGCCGCCTCGTTGCCAGACGTATCACTTCCGTACATTTATATACATTTTTTCTCGTCGTTTAATATACGCTTTAATAGTTCCGTGTATGTACATTCAAGACATTTAATAAATATTTTCTCAGTAAACGATTTGATTGTATATATGTCTCATTTCCACAATCCTTCGGTAGGACCTAATTTAACCTCAACTTAGCTTCGAATATATAAAAAAATATTCAATAGTTTACAGGAAGCGTTGAGAAATTAACGTTGAAGCCTTCGTAAGGGTGTATTTAACTGAAGACGACTACTGTGTAGACCAGTGGTTCCCAAACTTTTTCAGCTTGTTACCCAATTTAACATGCCACAAAGCATGTTACCCCTTTCACAAAATGTTGTTATTATTGATATATATGGCTAAACGTGAACGTATACAGCCTCGCATACTCTGCTAATCCTAGCAAAACCATTGAAAACGTAAGAACCACACATACATTATATATAAAATTAATAATAGCTACAAATTCACAGTAACAGTGGGTAAATACTAACTATATACTGCACAGGGCAGTACACATACATACCAGCTTATGTCTACCTCGGCTGATGCTCACAGATAAACTGACAGTGTGAAATAGAGGCAGCCTCAGGAAGTGAGTGACGCGTACTGGACAGGTCGATCTGGGCTACTGAGTGACTTTTGTCCTGAAGCATACTTGTCAAAATACTTTTGGGTTTCCACACACTTAGCTATATATTTCTTCTTTTCTAATACTGTATATTAGTTTTTGATGTTTATTGTTATTTGGTTTAACTTTATTACTTACTTATAATAGGTTTACTTTACAACTTTATATACTAAGACAAAATTAACAATAATCCTCATACCGGGTACCGCATTGTTTTCTTGATTTTCAGAATTCATAACTTTTTTCTGTCACCCCTCCATTACCCCCCAAAAATGGTTAAATTACCCCCAGGGGGTAATTTACCCCCAGTTTGGGAACCACTGGTGTAGACGAAACGTTTCAACAATAAAGATACCCATGTATCTTAATCATCGATTTGTAAGTATTTTATACCATTTTCAATAAAAACAGTTAATTTTTACTTTAGTTTTCCCTCTCGTCTGCCACCAGCCATCATATATTTTTGAGATATCAAAATTACAAACATTCGTAGATTACCTCATTGCCAGCCATCATAATGCTGATGAATGAGGGAGGGAAAAAACCCATAATAATCAGTCATTTCTCTGTCACACTGACAACTAAAACGTCGTCCGTGAGGAAAAAGGGTATAACTGTGTGAACGCTGGATGAGGACACAACTTACTCCACCAGAGTGAAACTGACTGTCAATCTGTGTGTTTTCGTTAACAGGTTTTGGAGTAACCTGTCTTTATTATTTTACGTGAGTCCCGCGTCACTTTATTTACTCTTCCCCGTAAACTTACAAATGTTTTTTTTTTTAAAGTTACGTTAGATTATGTTAGGGTAATTTAGGTTGTGTCAGGCTAGGTTATACATAAATAACCCGTACATAGGAGAGAGAAGTTTGCCATGACGTTTCGGTCCGGCTTGGACCATTTACAGTGTGACTTTGTAAATTGTCCATTTCGGACCGAACTTTTGTCTCCTCTGTGCGGGTTATTTGTGTATTGTTCCAGTCACGGTATTGTGCCTTTTTATTTTTCAGGTTAACTTAGGTTAGGCTGTGTTAGGTTAAGCTAAGTTTAATAAAGAGTAGGTTATAATAGGGCTGGTTAAGTTAGGCTAAGTTAGGTTGTATAAACCTATGAAAAACGTGTATTTAACCACAAATAAGCAATTTTTATAAAGTAAGATGACACGCCTGAAAACGTTCAAATTTGCACGATTGTCATTAACAGAGTTTGAATAGTCTGCTGCGCTGTGCCATGATGCCAGCTTGCTTGAAGTCACACTGGCGTCGATGTCCCCCTGAACCGTTTCACAGGTGGACGTCACTTACAGCCTGACGGGTCGCAGACAGCTGCGTCCTGACAGTCTCTGCTTCCTTGTCGGATTTCAAAGGACAGAACCTAATAACGTTACATTCCACCACTTCTTATGCGAATTTAGAGCTTCACGAAATGGACTGTAACTGCAAAAGAAAGACTGTAACCTGAGAAAGTTATGATGAACCAGTCTGGACTGTTAGACTAACTCAACCTGATATTCACACTTCATATATTGTTTTACTCTAGGAGGGCCAAGAGTTCTCTCAGCTCTTCAAGGCTCACAACTTCTCTCCAAGATGTTATTGCCTTACCTGGAGTTTACCTGGAGAGAGTTCCGGGGGTCAACGCCCCCGCGGCCCGGTCTGTGACCAGGCCTCCTTAGGTCAGTGTCCCAGGATGCGACCCACACCAGTCGACTAACACCCAGGTACCCATTTTACTGATGGGGAACATAGACAACAGGTGGAAAGAAACACGTCCAATGTTTCTACTCTGGCTGGGAATCGAACCCAGGCCCTCACCGTGTGAAGCGAGAGCGTTAACCACCAGGCCACCAGAGATAATCGAGATTTTGTACATCAGTTGACCGAGCACAATGAATGGGTTTCCAACCCTGTCATTCCCTGTGTTCCAAGTTGATCGTTTCAACATAGATCTTGATAAAATAAATAAATTTCCCAAATTCAGCGATGTATTTTTCAAACAGCTTCGGTATATCCTGCCACCTTCTTCAGTTCACATTTTTATTCTGAGACTTTTAATATCATCCTTCAGGGAAAAAATCTCCTGACCCAGATCTTGCTAACATGACCCATTCAGTGATGCTGGTCCTGTGGCAGAAGCACAAAAAGCAACCGCTGGCGTGCTGTATATGTATGCCAGAGTGATATTCGCTGTGTGGAGGACTGCTTAATGAAAGTAGAAAAGAACTGACATTATGTAGGCACTGACAGCCCACTGATGAGTCACTGGCAGGTTGTTGATGAGTCACTGGCAGGTTGCTCATGAGGCACTGGCAGGCCGCTGGACATGACTCCGGTCATGACCCCGTCCGAGAGACACCGTGGTACAACAGGTCACGTTTTAATTTTTCTATCATATGCGTTTTCGTTGCTGAATTCGCACACACGATGTCCCAAAAGCCTGGAACCACACAACATTAAGGCAATAATAAAGGCTAATTCACAGAACGTTTTCAATGTGTCCACCATTATTACTAATACACAATGGAGACGAGAGATATCAACTCAACAAGTTCACGAGGAATGGTATTAGGATTAATGATATTACAGGCGTCGATGATGAGTTCACTAAGGTTATATACAACAATCAGCTGACATCCCAACAGATAAAATTATTTTTCGTGCAGGATGAAGAAATTAGCACTGACAGCCTAACTAGTGATGCACCCACCAGCACGCTTCACATGCTGATCTCATGCTGATCAAGTTTTTTTTCTTTTTTTTTTTTTTGCTTTAGCCACTATTGATGCTGTACCAGTACTTGTACTTACAAAAGTGTGGTCTTACCACCGAAGCATGTTTGTATACGTTAAAATGAGTACCGTACATTCCTCCTTCCGGTATACACAAGGCCATTTTTTCAAATGACATACAATAAACGAATGTCCTTTATTGATAAAATGTTTATATATATATATATATATATATATATATATATATATATATATATATATATATATATATATATATATATATATATATATATATATATATATATTCTGCCATGATTTGCGAAAATGAGGGACATAAAACGCGGTGTTGCCTAGAGCAGGTTTGCATGAGTCTGGCCTGCAGCCCAGAGCAGAGCCTGGGGCTCCCGCTTTCTATGTTTCAAAAATTTCCTCAAGAAACCCTGTCTCCTCCACGCTCTAATATACGACTCTAACTGTCGTATTTCCCTTTTTCTTTGATGCATATTTGTATCTTCATCTCTGTCTCTCTCTTGTTCTTCAGCATGTCTCAACTCCTTGTCTTTTATTCACAATTTTGTCTCCCCGTTTCTCAGGGTTGTATTTCCCCGTCTCTTATCCAGTCTTATCTCTGTCTCTCACGCCTCACTGTGTCTCGACCATAGCCAAATATACAATTTTCTCTACCAAAGTTTTACCTCAATGTGTCTGTCATATCTTCCTCTATCTCGGTCATATCTCCTTCAGCCAGAAATCAGTGTTTATGTATATTTCGCCTGCTCTTGCGAATTCCTTATATATATATATATATATATATATATATATATATATATATATATATATATATATATATATATATATATATATATATATTACACATATATATATATATATATATATATATATATATATATATATATATATATATATATATATATATATATATATATATATTACACATATATATATACATATGCAAAACAACCACTGTGAAAGAATAGAGAAATTCCAAATAATAAATTTTAAAATTCTTAATTTTTGGGTAGAATAGTTTGTTGGTGGGTTGTGTGAAGGACCTGTCTAGTTGGGCCAGCGGGCCTGCTGCAGTGTTCCCTTTCTTATGAGTCGCGCGTCAGGTGTTGGTTTGTTGTGGGATGTGATAGTGAGGTGTAAGCTAGACCCTTTATATGCCTTCCTTTGATGCATTACTTTCATTGCTCCCTGATAATGTGAGTAGTCACGAAAGCGCTTGGAATTTCTCTATTCTTTCACAGTGGTTGTTTTGCATATTCTAAAATCACCTGTTTACTGTGATCTTAATGCATGCATATATATACATATATATATTTTTTTTTTCAACAAGTCGGTCGTCTCCCACCGAGGCAGGGTGACCCAAAAAAGAAAGAAAATCCCCAAAAAGAAAATACTTTCATCATTCAACACTTTCACCACACTCACACATTATCACTGCTTTTGCAGAGGTGCTCAGGATACAACAGTTTAGAAGCATATACGTATAAAGATACACAACATATCCCTCCAAACTGCCAATATATATATTGCATATATATATATATATATATATATATATATATATATATATATATATATATATATATATATATATATATATGCAATAAGATCACACTCAAATAATATATATATATATATATATATATATATATATATATATATATATATATATATATATATATATATTTATGTGAGTGTACGTACTCACCTAGTTGTACTCGCCTATTTGTGGTTGCACGGGTCGATTCATAGCTCCTGGTCCCGCCTCTTCACTGATCGCTATTATTATAAGCTAAGAATTGAATATTTAATTTAGGGATCAATTATTATAATTGATAGAGCGTTAAACCCATAGGATTATACAGCGCCTATGGGGGGGGGGATGGAAAGCATTCAGACTTAATTCAGGGAACTGGAGCACAGACCCAATTCCCTAGATCAAGAGCCCCTCGCCAGAATCAAGGAACCTCCCTTGAGGGGATTTAGGGATTAAACTACCATTGGTAACTGATTAATAGGTGACTTGCTACCTCTATAACCATTACGTAGTCGATAAGTTTAGTCCGGGAGAGAGTGGATCCCTCCAATGCAGCTTCCACGCGAGGGAGGGACCTGTTGGCATGCCTCCACATATAGGGGCCAGGAGCTACGACTCGGCCCCAAGTAACCACAAATAGGTGAGAACACACACACACACGCATTCTGCCATACATAAGCTACCTAGCAAACGAAAAAGAGCCTTGAATACTGCTGACAGCGCAAGGTTGAAGATATAAATAAAAGGTTTTGACAAAAAACCTGCAAGACTGTTTGGACATACAAAGGAAATGTTCTAACAAGGCGCTACTGGATTTCAACGCCTCTAAATGCAAAGTCACGCGGCTTGAGGGATAGGGAAAGCTGAGAAGCAACTGCAAGCGCTGAAAAAAAGTGTGGCCTCCGGAGGGTTGATATTGCGTTACAGCTTGTCCAGAAACGCAAATGGAGCGTATTACATCAGCAGTGTATACTGGGCTGGTAAATACGAGAGCTGCTTTCAGGTGCTGTGTCTGCCAGGTACGTCTTCGAGTACGCGTAATTAGAGTGGAGCCATCAGCTTAGCAACAACGGGCAGAAGCACGAAAAGAAGTTCAGAGATTTACTACTGAATTATTCTCGGGGCTTAAAGGCTAGACGAAATAGTAACGTTCTTCCCGAAGCCATAAGTGTGAGGAGTATAATAAATGCGTTTAAGTTTGTCATCTGGAGCCGTGGCCCCATTTTACTATCTACTGACTGAGGAGGGAGGAAAATAGAGTCAAGAGAGGCTTTAGGCATCATCTTGGATACTGAAGGAAGTGGCAGTAGCTCTGTGCAAACCTCCTTCCCAAATTTTCTATAAAACAACAGACACCGGAAAACAGCCAGACATCTAAAATAATAGTGAACATAATTACAGTATTCAGAAAACAAGACAGGAAGCACTTAACTTCAAACCAGTAACCCTAACCAGTTCTCCTTGCAAGGTTAGGGAGAAAAATGTTGATAAAGAACTCTGAGTTTCCTTTAGAGCTCTTGATTCTTATTCTAGGAAAAAGAAAAGCTTTAAAGAATATGGAATTCTGTTCTGCAAACTTAAAAAAAACCTACGGTACTAACACAGATGTGATAGAAAATATAAGGGTGGGAGGACTGCATATTTCTCGACTGTAAGAAAGTCTTTGATAATGTACAGTACAGAAGCTGTTAAACAAAAAGCCGAAGCTACATTTTTGTACATAGTAACAAAAGGACACCTACAATAGAGAACTTTTATTTACACAAAGTTATGCTCACTGGGAGCATAATTTAAACAAGTCGCCAGCGGGTGAAACATCAACAAGGAACTATTCAATGTTCACCCATAAATTTAATAGGACATTTTTGAGAGCGTTCCGATCTATCCAAGATCATTCTCAAACTTTCATTAGAACAACTTTTCGCTAAAAAAAAAAGCTTCTAGTGGGGTAACCTTACGTTTGGCTCCAAGAACTTTTCCAAGTCATGATCTGGAAAGGCTGTCTTCAGCGTGAAAATTCTGCAACAATGAATCGTTTTTCTGCTGTTTGTATATTTACATTGACTCTTGTAGGCAGAACGACCATCAACTCATAAGTTTAATCACGACAGTAACTTCAAATTTTTGTCCAATATGGTGTACATTATATATATATATATATATATATATATATATATATATATATATATATATATATATATATATATATATATATATATATATATATATATATATATATATATATATATATATATATATATAAATGCGAAATATACACAAACACTTATCTCTGACTGAAGGAGACTCGAACCTACGAACCTTAGGACAAGGTACGCAGTGCTTTACCAATCTACCCACACTGGACAATACCCTGGCGTGTAGCATGCGCTACACGTTTGATCCAAGGCAGCCAGCTTTCAGGGAGAAGGCTTACAGCTTTTCATATATATATATATATATATATATATATATATATATATATATATATATATATATATATAAGTGAACAGTATTTAGATAAGGCTAAAGAGGTCTTTGTGGCATTTATGGATTTGGAAAAGGCGTATGACAGGGTGGATAGGGGGGCAATGTGGCAGATGTTGCAAGTGTATGGTGTAGGAGGTAGGTTACTGAAAGCAGTGAAGAGTTTTTACGAGGATAGTGAGGCTCAAGTTAGAGTATGTAGGAAAGAGGGAAATTTTTTCCCAGTAAAAGTAGGCCTTAGACAAGGATGTGTGATGTCACCGTGGTTGTTTAATATATTTATAGATGTGGTTGTAAGAGAAGTAAATGCGAGGGTCTTGGCAAGAGGCGTGGAGTTAAAAGATAAAGAATCACACACAAAGTGGGAGTTGTCACAGCTGCTCTTTGCTGATGACACTGTGCTCTTGGGAGATTCTGAAGAGAAGTTGCAGAGATTGGTGGATGAATTTGGTAGGGTGTGCAAAAGAAGAAAATTAAAGGTGAATACAGGAAAGAGTAAGGTTATGAGGATAACAAAAAGATTAGGTGATGAAAGATTGAATATCAGATTGGAGGGAGAGAGTATGGAGGAGGTGAACGTATTCAGATATTTGGGAGTGGACGTGTCAGCGGATGGGTCTATGAAAGATGAGGTGAATCATAGAATTGATGAGGGAAAAAGAGTGAGTGGTGCACTTAGGAATCTGTGGAGACAAAGAACTTTGTCCTTGGAGGCAAAGAGGGGAATGTATGAGAGTATAGTTTTACCAACGCTCTTATATGGGTGTGAAGCGTGGGTGATGAATGTTGCAGCGAGGAGAAGGCTGGAGGCAGTGGAGATGTCATGTCTGAGGGCAATGTGTGGTGTGAATATAATGCAGAGAATTCGTAGTTTGGAAGTTAGGAGGAGGTGCGGGATTACCAAAACTGTTGTCCAGAGGGCTGAGGAAGGGTTGTTGAGGTGGTTCGGACATGTAGAGAGAATGGAGCGAAACAGAATGACTTCAAGAGTGTATCAGTCTGTAGTGGAAGGAAGGCGGGGTAGGGGTCGGCCTAGGAAAGGTTGGAGGGAGGGGGTAAAGGAGGTTTTGTGTGCGAGGGGCTTGGACTTCCAGGAGGCATGCATGAGCGTGTTTGATAGGAGTGAATGGAGACAAATGGTTTTTAATACTTGACATGCTGTTGGAGTGTGAGCAAAGTAACATTTATGAAGGGATTCGGGGAAACCGGCAGGCCGGACTTGAGTCCTGGAGATGGGAAGTACAGTGCCTGCACTCTGAAGGAGGGGTGTTAATGTTGCAGTTTAAAAACTGTAGTGTAAAGCACCCTTCTGGCAAGACAGTGATGGAGTGAATGATGGTGAAAGTTTTTCTTTTTCGGGCCACCCTGCCTTGGTGGGAATCGGCCAGTGTGATAATAAAAAAATAATATATATATATATATATATATATATATATATATATATATATATATATATATATATATATATATATATGCAATAAGATCACAGTAAACAGGTGATTTCAGAATATGCAAAACAACCACTCTGAAAGAATAGAGAAATTCCAAGCGCTTTCGTGACTACTCACATTATCAAGGAACTATGATAGTTCCTTGATAATGTGAGTAGTCACGAAAGCGCTTGGAATTTCTCTATTCTTTCAGAGTGGTTGTTTTGCATATATATATATATATATACACACAATAGTTAAATCTGCTTTATTTGAATAACACACAAAGTTTAAGAACATTCTCTCATATAAAGCTGCTTACAGTCAAATTACCTTATCCAGATATAGAAGATAGAGAACAGGGCCCAGATGATGGCCGGGATAAGCTGATGTTTACCTTCATATCAGAGGCAGATTACCTTCAAGTTTACACCGAATGTCTCCATTATATGAAGGTTCTCTTGACAGTTAATAATACACTATAGTCTATTGACGTCACTATTAAAAAGCATAGTCACAACTAACCCTCACTTAATGGAGGAAACCTTAGACGACATCTCGGTCCGTCCTAGACCATTATCAAGCCACGGCATTATGACTTATTCTTCAAGTACATATTATGGCATCTTGGTATATGATATATTATAATTACATTCAGGTTAAAGCATCTTCAGTTTGAAAGTTACACTATAGTTTAAAATAGATTATAGTTTTTATCCCAGTAGCTATATTAAGGTTACGTTTAGGACTGATTACAATAAGAATCTTATTACGTGGATACCATATTATATAAACAGGATGTGGATATATTTAGATTTTTTATATTGCTTTATTATCAGGTTCAGTGACTAAATTACTGCATGTGCATGCAATGAGAGAGAGAGAGAGAGAGAAAGAGAAACAATGTATTTTTGAAAGATTTATAACTTAGGCTATCTGCTGAGAAAGATATACGTAATCTAGACTAAGGACTATCATGTATTATACAGAATTATGGATAGTAATACAGAAGGCTCTCCTCCCTCCCTCCTCTCTCTCCAGCCATTGTAGACATAAAACTTTTGATAAAATGTTTCATGCCATTTTGAAAAAAAAAAAAACATGAAATTTGCAGAAGGGATAGTAATAAATGGCAGGCGCAGGCTACAACCTTCTGAACCTCTACTGTCTAGTATTCCGTATCTACTCTCAGTGTGCAACAGCTGTTCTACATTTAGTTAGCACTAGTTCTACTGTTTGAAACTGTGTGTGTAGATGGATGCTAGCAACTGGATATCATAAATGTTTCTGAGCAAAAGCCCAAATGCCGTTGGCCACTGCAGTGACTGCCGCTATTGCTACTACCACTATTGCTACTACCACTATTGCTACTACCACTATTGCTACTACCACTTCTGCTACTGCCGCTACTGCTACTTCTACTTCGTCCGCTACTAATTATCATTAATTCTGGTTGCTCATTGGTAATTGTTCGTCCCGATGGAGCTGCTGAACAACCATCAGAACGCCTTTGTTTACATTTTGCCTCGACATAACATCATTTGAACCCTGTGTTTGCAAGTGTTTTTTTCCAGCTGTTTCTTAAGTGATTGTATTATGTTTTAATTCAACGAGTATTTTGTTCCATTCTGCTATTATCTTGTCTGCATTAAAAACTTTAACACATGCTCGTGTTGCATCTCTTGCCTCGACTTTTCATTCCATTGTTTTTTTTTAATTATTTGCTTACTTTATATCTCAAATAGTTCTTCAAGTTTGAGTGTGTGAAAACCATTTAACATCTTAATGGCTCGAATGAGAGTTTGAGAGTGTATGAAAACCATTTAACATCTTAATGGCTCGAATGTGATCTCGTTTCTATTTCATAAGAGAGAGGAAAATCTTAAGTGTTTTTGAGTCTTTCTTCATATATATTTCTTAGTGATGGTACGAGATTAGCTGCTCTTCTCTGCACTCTTTCCAATCAAGATGCTATCTAACAAGTGTATGATGGAGAGATGATATAGTTACTAGTGTTTTTCCCTCAAAATTTCTAGTTTTAAAACCTGGTATTTTGTTTCTTTTGCCGGTTGCAGACGGATATCTTTTCATACTTTGAGGCCCTTGTCAAAAATGTTGTTCTTATGTCTGAGATTATCATATCCAAAATGAATTACTGTTCGCTCATCAACACTGAATCTCATCTTCCAAGTCTCTGGCCACTGCACTAAATTATCCACAGCAATCATAATTAGCTCTGGATGCTGCATCTTTAATAATAATAATAATAATAATAATAATAATAATAATAATAATAATAATAATAATAATAATAATAATAATAATAATAATAATAATAAATAAATAATAATAATAATAATAATAATAATAAATAATAATAATAAATAATAATTAATAATATTTATTTCTACAAGTACATGTGCAACATATACAGGCCTAGCTCACATCAGTGACATTACTATATAGAAAGCCCCTTGTTATGCAGAGCATTTCGGGAAAATTAAGTTAATTCTGTCCCCAGGATGCGACCCACACCAATCAACTAACATCCAGGTACTTAATTTACTGATAGGTAAACATGGACAGCAGGTGTCTAAAAGAAACACGTCCTAATGTTTCCACCCTTGTCAGTATTTTATTCTATTTTCATCATCGTAGTTGATAAGAGAATGGAATCTAGATTCATTAATAATTCTGTCAGGCTTTTTTTTTTTTTTGCTCGATTCTTTAATATTCAGCTTTTACAAGAATTTTAACATGTCAACTTTTAACCTGTTAATTTCGTTACTATTTAGTTTATGCCTTCTCTTTGTCGTTTCTTTTGACCTGTTTTCTTTATTTCCTCCACCTTTATGTCTTCCGATTTTTTTTCTCGAGTTTCAGTCCTAGCATAGGCCATTACACCTTCTGCAATGTCTCTCTTTTATCATTTTTTTCCCGTTGTGAGTCCCTTGTGACGTGTGCTAGATGGTGGAGTTACTTGCTTCTCCGTCCCCTCAAGATGAAGATTAGACACATGTGCACCATCTGGGTATCTTTATTGTAGACGTTTCGCCATCAAGTGGCTTTATCAGTATAAATTCAAGGACATAATTGAAAGACAGTAGAACTATAAACAAAAGATGAGGTAATCAGTCCCCCAGAGTACCACAGTCGTGAAGAGTCTGTAGCAAAGGCATCCCAGGTGAGGGACGTAGAGCAGACGAAGGTATTGTCACTGGTAGGCGGGATTTCCCAGTGGAAGTAGGTCATACCCAAGGGACGGGCAGGTAGTAGTTAAGAATGTTGTGGAGGTGCCCTCTACACCAAGATTCCATGATGTTGCAATGTCTGACAAGTTGCACATGTATGGTATACAGTACCGAGAAGATGGAGACTCGGACACAGTGCAACATCTGGGTATCTTTACTGTAGACGTTTCACCATCCAGTGGCTTTATCAATATATAATTTATCACCGTTACCATTACTATTACTGCTACTAATACTATTACTACTACTACCTTTTTTACCTTTCACAATTCACAACCTATCATCTGGTCTTCTCTTACTTTTTCTTGCTCTGCTGTGTCTTGATAATCGTCCAGGACGAATCGAATCCTCTAAACTTTCCTAAGTGTGAATATTCGTGAATTGTTGCAGCCACGGTATTGTGACTTTTCGTTTTCTCTATTGGTGTAATATTCAACTGTAAATATAGACTAGAAGGATGTACCGAGTGTCGAATAAATAACTGTTTTCTTTCATTGTTTTTTCCCACCTCGCTGTAGTCCTACCGTTGATTTTGCCTCCTTATACTGACTTTTTCAAGAATTATTTTGGTTTACCCTACATTCCTGATTACCATATCTAATCTTTCTCTTGCTTTCTCTTCAAAACTTTAAGTAGTTCGAATGGTCTTCGAGGTTATCAATCAATTTATATTTCTTATAAGCATTGCGTTTTGACCACCGCAGACATTTGACTCTCCACGCTAACTTTCTTGGTTTACTATCCCTTACGATATTTATATATTTTTTTATTTCGTATCTGCTCCACGTTTCTTCCATACTGTATTTAGTAGTTCGAGCAAAGTTACATTACTAACATCTCTGTGCTTCTTTTCAATGTCTGCTGATCTGTAGTTGGGAACCGTCATATTATTATTCTGGATCTCAAAGTTTGTGATTATTTTCAAAGCGAATGATTAGCTTCGCCCCTAAATCTCATGATTGGATAAGGTCGTACTCGGTGGTAAGTGTATTACCCCGAGTGGCCGACGTGACAACGTGTTTTAGAAAGCTGTCTTCACTTGTATTGGAAAGTCTGGTGACTTCTTGGTCCCTTGATAGATTGTTCCAGTTTATAATAGGGGTATTAAAATTATTAATTATTATTATAGAGACAATCTAATGGTTACAGTCATAACCATAATTTTTAAAGGAGTAGACGGTAAGCCAGTGGAAGGCTTCGGTCAGATGACCAAAAGCTCCAGTTGTGGGTCATCATATGACGAAGGCCAGCGTCAGGAAATATTTCTACTGTTTCCTGACAAACCTTACCTAACCTAACCAATTACAATCACCTCTGTTATTTTCATTTCGTCACAAAAAAGGGCGTCGTTTACCTGTTTCTTGGAACGATGTATGTTTTTCTCCTCTTGTCATATTCTACTTCATGTTTTTGAGTCTGAGTCGCACCACCACCTACATTTTTGGTTTACAATTAGAAGCTTAATTGAAAGTAAAGTTCTCAGGTGAGTATAAAACTACGTATCATCCTGAGCAATAATATCTGAACTTTTACTGATGCATGTACGGACACTTCCTTTTTTTTTTTTTTTTTGTAAATATACTACCAACAGAGCTCTGTTCCACAAGGCACAGTACTCGCCCCCATCTTATTCCTTATCCTCATATCAGACATAAACAGAGATATACACCACAGCACCGTATCATCCTTTGCGGATGATACTAGGATCTGCATGAGGCTGTCATCTGCTGAGGACGCGGTTAATCTCCAAGAAGATATAAACAAAGTTTTCCAATGGGCAACGGCAAACAATATGATGTTCAATGAGGACAAATTCCAACTACTCCGTTATGGAAAACTGGAGGAGATAATAACTAGAACAGAGTATACTACTGACTCCGGCCATACAATAGAGCGGAAAACTAATGTAAGGGACCTGGGAGTAGTAATGTCTGAGGATCTCACTTTCAAGGATCACAACAGTGCCACGATCGCACGTGCAAAGAAAATGATAGGATGGATAATGAGAACTTTCAAAACGAGAGATGCCAAGCCCATGATGATCCTTTTCAAATCACTTGTTCTCTCTAGGCTGGAATACTGCTGTACATTAACATCTCCATTCAAAGCAGGTGAAATCGCAGATCTAGAGAGTGTACAGAGATCCTTTACTGCACGTATAAGTTCTGTCAAGCACCTTAACTACTGGGAACGCTTGGAAGCACTTGACTTGTACTCGTTGGAACGCAGGAGGGAGAGATATATCATAATCTACACTTGGAAAATATTGGAAGGAATGGTCCCAAATCTGCACACAGAAATCACTCCCTACGAAAGTAAAAGACTGGGCAGGCGATGCAAAATGCCCCCAATAAAAAGTAGGGGCGCCACTGGTACGCTAAGGGAAAACACCATAAGTGTCCGGGGCCCAAAACTGTTTAACAGCCTCCCATCAAGCATTAGGGGAATTGCCAATAAACCCCTGGCTGCCTTCAAGAGAGAGCTGGACAGATACCTAAAGTCAGTGCCGGATCAGCCGGGCTGTGGCTCGTACGTTGGACTGCGTGCGGCCAGCAGTAACAGCCTAGTTGATCAGGCCCTGATCCACCGGGAGGCCTGGTCATGGACCGGGCCGCGGGGGCGTTGATCCCCGGAATAACCTCCAGGTAACCTCCAGGTATTTGTGCGGAGAATATTTCATCCAGCAGGATTTAGTATATAAAACAAATGCTTTAGTAAACCGTCAAGTTAATGAATGACATACTGGTAAATTCTTGGTTAAATTAGGTTAGGTAAGATTTGTCAGGAAACAGGACAAGTGTTTCCCGACGCGAGTCTTAGTCTTGTGATGACCCGCTACTGGGGCTTTTGATTATTTGGTCGAGGCCTTCCACTGGCTTACCGATCCACCACTAGATATGACAGGCTGTCTACTTCCTCAGTCCTAAATTCTCTTCATCTCATCTCTCCTCCACTCTCACTTTCTTTTTCATTTCATCTTACCTTTCTTGTAAGATTTGTTCAAATCTTACAATAGTTCTACCACTTAAAGTCTAACTTAGAGAGAGAGAGAGAGAGAGAGAGAGAGAGAGAGAGAGAGAGAGAGAGAGACAGAGAGAGAGAGAGAGACAGAGAGAGAGAGAGAGACAGAGAGAGAGAGAGAGAGACAGAGAGACAGAGAGACAGAGAGAGAGAGAGAGACAGAGTTAAAGTAAGAGCATCAGGTAAAGTGAAGGAAAAAAGGAAGAAAGAAAAAAAGAGAGAGAGGGGGAAAGCGGATAACAAACATACGGCGGAAAAGTTCACTACCACAACAGAAGCCAAAAAAAAAAAAAAAAAAAAATCAGTGTGGGGAGGAAAGAGAGAAAACGGAGATACGTACCAAGGATAACTAAAAAAGAAAGTGAGTTTTCTTTCCTACCCTCCTCAAATACCCCTCCCTCTCCCCCAGACCACCTTATAAACCCCCTCCACCACCCCATCATTTCCTCGTTCTCCCCCTCCCCTCTACTCATAATCCTTCCTTACTATTATCCCTCCCCTCCTTCCATTCCACAGCTTCCTTCTCTCCTTCCCTCCCAACTTTTACTTCCCCTCATTCTGCTTTCTTCTTCCCCCCGCCTCCTGCTTATATAGTTTCCCCTCTTTATATAATTTCCCTTCCTGTTCTTGTAGTTTCCCCATCTTGTTATATAGTTCCCCTCATGTTTACATAGTTTCCCCTCATGTTCCGTCTCCACCTTCTTCCTGTCTCCTACCCTCCTTTCCTCCTACCCTCCCTGTCACTGGTAGCTGCTCCTGCTCACAACCGGAAGGCCCGGGTTTGATCTTGGAGGTGAGGGAAGCGTTGGACGTCTTTCCTTATACCAACTCCTCCTGTTCATCTAACAGTAAACACTATTTTTTCGGCATATAAGACGCACGAATATACAAATATATGAAGCAATATTTCCAAGCAGATGTTGTAACAAAACGTTAGTAAACAACTGCTAAAGCGTAACACAAACCATACCCTTGATCCTGATATTGAGCATATAAGGCGCAGAGGGATTTTCTAAGACCTTTTTGTGAGAAAATAAGTGCGCCTTATATGCCAGAAAATAGCCTACCTTTGACTAACCTTGAGCATATAAGGCGCAGGGGGATTTTCCAAGACTTTTTTGTGGGAAAATAAGCGTGCCTTATATGCCAGAAAATATGGTAAGTACCTGGGAGTTAGCAGACTGTTGTGGGTCGCACCCTGGGGAAGGGAACCCAAGGAATCCAGTGGAAAATGTCATATTGGCTTTCTTGCATTAACTGAGGTAAGTTGGACTTTGGGTTAATTATCCCGATTTTTTTCTTCTACTCCCTTTCTCTCCCTCAAGACACTCCCATTCTCCCTTCCTTCTTGTTCACTCCCTCCATTCTCTCCTTTGCTTCTTCCATTTTCTCCCTTACTCCCTCAATATTCTCTTGCTTCATCCTTCCCTTCTCTCCCTTTCTTCCTCCATTTTCTCCCTCCCCTCTCTTCTTTCCCTTGCTCCCCTTCCTCTTCTCCCTTCCTCCATTTTCTTCCTCCTTTTCTTCCTCCCTTGTGGAACAAAAGCTAACAATAACTGGGAGATACAGTTTGCTTTTGTTCCCACAGTGTAACCACCAAAGACAGCAGCACTGTTGATGTATCCTCTTCCTCCCTCCCTCTCTATTCCTCCCACTACCCCCCCACACCCCCTTCCTCCGTCCCGCACCTCCCTTCCACCTTCCCTTCCTCCAGTCCCTCCACCCTCCTATTCTCTCCATCCCTTCTCTACCCTCCCTCTCTCTCCATCCCTTCTCCTCCCTCCCCTCCTCCTCTCTCCCCTAATTCCCTTCCTAATCCCTCTCTCCATCCATTCCTCCCCTCCTCCCCCTCCCTCACCCACGGACCACCAGGGTCCGCACCACGAACAATCCCGCCGCGGTAATGTCCGTATTTAAGAGAATTGTTGTATTTTTGCATTGGTGATTTCGGCTTGTTAAATCACGCCCGCAGACCGGAAGCAGTTCTTCTTATTTTTTTTCCTCTTGTTTTTTATGCACTCTTAATGTCACCTGCTCTCCCATAAGAGTTTAGCGACAATTTAACAAAACGTTAAAACTTTATGTCTTCTTGGTTGATTGTTGTATGTGTGTTTATTTCGTTTTTTTTTTTTTTGGGGGGGGGGGCTTTCCTGTAATTTTTGACCACTGGAGTTTAATAGTTTATCTTGTATGATTATATTGTTTTTGTTAATATGATTTTGATATAATTATTACTATTAGAGCTAGTTTTAGCGAGAGATCTATTTGTATTACTAGCAGTAGTAATAGTAGTTGTAGTCGTCGTAGTTGTAATAGCAATTGTAAAATTAGTAGTAATGGTGGTGGTGGAGGTAATAGCATCACTATACCGGTAAAATATCTTCTCAACATTTGAAAATTTCTTGAAAATAGCTCCAAGAATGACATATCTCGTCTACTAGCAGAGAGTTCCACATGGCAGTGATATCCTATTGACTGCCTCTAATTCCTGCCCTGGTATTCACTTAACTTTTTAGATAATTCACGCTGAAGAACTCCCTCACCCAGCTACCCTTATCCTCACCAAACACATGCATATCCGAAGCAGTTCAACGATAGGATAATGCAGTTTCCACGTTCTTCTTCTCTGTAATTCAGAGGTATAGAGCGCCAGCGATATCATGAGAAATATCGCCAAAGTTCGTTTTCCCTATCTCACAAGGAACTCGAGCTATGCAGATTTTTCGGTAGTCTGAGGAGTCTAGAGGGAGTCGCCATGTCACTACACAGAACAAATTGATAAGCAGATCGTGTGGAACAACACAAGAGTCTCTACAATGGCCGATACTAGCCTTCGACTCAG
Organism: Cherax quadricarinatus; assembly: GCF_038502225.1. Lineage (NCBI taxonomy): Eukaryota > Metazoa > Arthropoda > Malacostraca > Decapoda > Parastacidae > Cherax > Cherax quadricarinatus. The sequence goes on along the minus strand of NC_091347.1, from coordinate 14,886,209 downwards.
TGAATCTGAAGGTGGTGGTGGCGATTCAGGTTTCAGGAAGACCCGGAAAGGTCCTCAGATACAGTGACGTCTTACATTACAGATTCGTTCCGAAAAGCTCTGAGGCCCTTTAAATCCCTAGCAACAACCACACACCATCCTTAAAGAATAGAAAAGGCACAATATCTATTCCTTAAAAAATAGAAAAAGGCACATAGGAGACAAACTTATGACGATGTTTCGGTCCTTCTTGGACCATTAACAAGTCAACAGTTAATGTGATGAATGGTTTTGAAAACCGACAAGTTGAAGAATTGAGACACTTATGCAACACATGGGAATCTTTATTGAAGAAACGTTTCGCCACACAGTGGCTTCATCAGTCCAATACAAAGTAGAAATGGGTAAGGAGAGTAGAAGTATGAGGTAATCAGTCCCTCAACCTGGATTCGATGTGTTCAGTCCATCACTCTTGTAGTAAGTGCAGCATAGGGCCAGAGAGGTGGCTTATATACTGCGGTGAGATGAGTTGAAACAGGAGGAGGCGGGATCTTAGTGGGACCTGCCACTAATGTAAGTAGGTCATCGTCCAAAGGTTTGGGCAAGCGTTGAAGTCTTTGTACCAAGATTCCATGATGTTGCAGTGTCTGACAGATGTGATGAATGGTTTTGAAAACCGACAAGTTGAAGAATTGAGACACTTATGCAACACATGGGAATCTTTATTGAAGAAACGTTTCGCCACACAGTGGCTTCATCAGTCCAATACTGGACTGATGAAGCCACTGTGTGGCGAAACGTTTCTTCAATAAAGATTCCCATGTGTTGCATAAGTGTCTCAATTCTCCAACAGTTAATGGTCTAAGTCGGACCGAAACGTCGTAATAAGTTTCTCCTTTGTGCGGGTTATTTATATATTGTTCCAGTCCCGGAATTGAGTCAGTTTTGTTCCTACACCCACGTCATCTGCACGTCCCACGGTCTCTCGTTGCTGCTGCAGCGCATGTCATGTACGTGCATCTCATTACGTACCTAGACCGTCACGCAGTGAAACCCACGTATCACTAAATATACGTCAGCCATTCCTAAAATATATACGGAATATATCCATATTTATTATATTTTTTCACGTCAACACAGAAGTCTATAATTTAACTTGTTAAAATCAACACACATTCAATATATAGGCAGAATTTTTGCTAAAAAAAAAAAAAAAAAAACGAATTTGAACTATAAAGTTAAATTCTAAACTATTTATTCGGACAGCTCAAATCAAAACAAAAATTTTTCAACATATAAATGTTGGGGAATAAATCTGGGTATTTTTTCCTCGCATGGATTGTGGATTTGTTTTTGTAATGTTCTTGTTGGATAGCTGGTAGAGGTTGATGGTGTGGTTATGGTAGAAGTTGATTGTGTGGTTTTATAGTAGAGGTTGATGGTGTGGCTTTTATGGTAGAGGCTGATGGTGTGGTTTTATAGTAGAGGTTGATGGTGTGGTTTTATAGTAGAGGTTGATGGTGTGGTTTTATAGTAGAGGTTGATGGTGTGGTTTTATAGTAGAGGTTGATGGTGTGGTTTTATAGTAGAGGTTGATGGTGTGGTTTTATAGTAGAGGCTGATGGTGTGGCTTTTATGGTAGAGGTTGATGGTGTGGTTATGGTAGAGGCTGATGGTGTGGTTTTATAGTAGAGGTTGATGGTGTGGCTTTTATGGTAGAGGTTGATGGTGTGGTTTTTATGGTAGAGGTTGATGGTGTGGTTTTATGGTAGAGATTGTGTGGTTTTATAGCAGAGGTTGGTGGTATGGTTTTATGGTGCATGGTAATGATAAGGGGTATTGGGGTTTTTTGGTGTTAATAGTGGGGTGGCGTGAGAGTGTATTGCAGAGATGGGATGATTGGTGCAAGCTTTGTGGTACTAGTGTACACACTACGTCTTTAGGTGCACACACCTGATTCTTAAGTGCACATAAGACGTCATTAGGTGCACACACCTCATTCTTAAGTGCACATAAGACGTCTTTAGGTGCACACACCTCATTCTTAAGTGCACATAAGACGTCATTAGGTGCACACACCTCTTCTTGAAGTACACACACACACACCTCTGGCCTTACATGCACACGCCTCGTCCTTAAGCAAACACACCCCGTCCTTAAGTGCACATACCTCGTCCTTAAGCACACGCACCCTACCCTTAAGCACACACACCCTGTCCTTAAGCACACACACCCTGTCCTTAAGCACACACACCCTGTCCTTAAGCACACACACCCTGTCCTTAAGCACACACCCCTCGTCCTTAAGCACATACACATCCTTCAGCACACACGCTTGGTCATACACACCTCATTCTTCAGCCCACACACCTAACCTTACGTGAACACACCTTTTGTTTTAGTGCACACACCTTGTGCTTTAGTGCACACACCTTGTGTTTTAGTGCACACACCTTGTGCTTCAGTGCACACACCTTGTGCTTTAGTGCACACACCTTGTGCTTCAGTGCACACCTCGTTCTGAAGTGAAAAACAAGAGGGAAAAAACTATGGATTTTATTTCGAGTCCTTCTAAAGGTCCTAAATCATGGTTTAAATTATGCACAGTGTTGGTAACAATTTTGTGTGCGCGCGTGTGTTTTCGTTTTACACAATCGATAACAGCTAGGCGTAATGTTAATGTGTCAAGCTGACTGATTTAATGTCGTCAACATGCACCCCAAGCCATTCGTATGGGTGCTTGCCGAAAAGTTACAGAGGCACATAATAGCCCTGGGGACACGACGCTCTTTTGACTAAGCAAATTGCAGTGTTAGTGGAGCTGCTTTGAAACGGGCAAAATAAGGATCCTTGGAAAGGAATATTGGTATCATATTAAGAATGAAATATTTGGAAATGCCCCGAACATTATTTTTAAGAAGTGTCCGTAAATTCTTGGATTAGTTCACATTTAGTTACATAAAGATGCAAAGGTTTGAGAGCAGTTTGGCTGGCAAATTTTGGGTACGACTCAATTTACTTCAGTTGGTGGTGTAAACGCCGAGATATAAAAGTAACCTCAGTAAAGTAAGTGTGGCAGTAATACCTAAGAGTCCGCTAATTTTGGAGGACGAATCTTGGACGCGTCTCTCTCCATGCATAATACAACTAGAGTATAAATAGGTGGCGCATGTGTGTTTTCAAATAAACAAACAAACAAATAAAACTCGACTGTCAGTGTTACACATTGTAACACTGACAGTCGAGAATAGTAATCAGTCGATTCCTTTCAGAATATAGGCTTCAGTTACCTCATCATGAACTGTCATATGTCAGTCCAAAATGAGACTTAGTCTATACATTATATATGTTTTGACTCCATTAATAATTCTGTTGGAAATATAAACACACATGCAGTATAATGTGATCCATTATTGACAACGTTTCGCCCACACAGTGGGCTTTACCAAGTCACAAACAGATCTGTTTGTGTCTTGATAAAGCCCACTATGTGGGCGAAACGTTATCAAGTCCCAAACAGATCTGTTTGTGTCTTGATAAAGCCCACTGTGTGGGCGAAACGTTGTCAATAATGGATCACATTATATTCAATTCAAGATTGGTGGACCTACCACATCGACTCAAGGCTGAGGGACTGATTACCTCATTCCCCTCCTGTTCTTCAAGATTCTCCTTTGTATGGACTGACGAAGTCACTGTGTGGCGAAACGTTTCCTCAATGATACCCAAGAGTTGCACATGTGTCTAATTTATCAACGTGTCGGTTCTCTGAACCTTTGATCTGCAATACTTCATAGGTGTTTATATTTCCATTGTATCAGTATTTTATACCATTTACAGTGGACCCCCGCATAACGATTACCTCCGAATGCGACCAATGATGTAAGTGTATTTATGTAAGTGCGTTTGTACGTGTATGTTTGGGGGTCTGAAATGGACTAATCTACTTCACAATATTCCTTATTGGAACAAATTCGGTCAGTACTGGCACCTGAACATACTTCTGGAGTGAACAAATATCGTTAACCGGGGGTCCACTGTATTTCCAGTAATTCTGTTACACTCGTGTTTGGCTTCAGACACAGGTAACAATCGTAACATAAGTACGTGGCAATTTGAGACAACAGAGAATCGCTTACAGTTACTTCAAGTTGTCACTGTTGGGTGTGTGTACATTATCATATATAGAATAACAATATAAAAAGTGTTTTCATTACATATCTCGTCGTTTACTGACATATTTGAAATTGTACACATATCGAAGTGCGAATACAAGGCTATGTTTGTCATTCGTCAGTTCAGTCAGCCAGACTGAAGCTTGAGTTGAATGCTTAATAATTTTTTTATGGGGAAGAAGCAAAGGGAAAAAATCCTTTAGAAAGAGTTTGAAGGAAAATTGTGAGTAAAACACTCGGGTTAATTCTAAGTTGAGTCTCTCGCCTCACTGAATGATATTATTGACACTCTTACTGGCCGTTGTTTATGTAAGAACATAAGAAAGGAGGAACACTGCAGCAGGCTTGTTGGCCCATGCTAGGCGGGTTGTTCACAATTAATCCCACTAACAAAATATTTGACCAACCCGATTTTCAATGCTACCCAAGAAATAAGCTTTCATAATTCTATTTACTCGTGTGCAATTCCCATTCAAATCCAACCACTCTCACTCGTGTATTTATCAAACCTAAATTTGAAACTACCCAAGGTTTTAGCTTCAATAACCCTACTGCTGACCTGCAGGACTTCGTGAAAACCACCTCCACCACCACTCACCACCACCACACATCACCACTCACCACCACCACACATCACCACTCACCACACATCACCACTCACCACCGCCACACATCACCACTCACCACCGCCACACATCACCACTCACCACCGCCACACATCACTCACCGCCACCATACATCACTCACCACCACCACACATCACCACTCACCACCACCACACATCACCACTCGCCACCACCACACATCACCACTCACCACCACCACACATCACCACTCACCACCACCACACATCACCACCACCACACATCACTCACCACCACCACACATCACCAATCACCACCATCACACATCACCACTCACCACCACCACACATCACCACTCACCAACACCACACATCACCACTCACCACCACCACACATCACCACTCACCGCCACCATCACACATCACTCACCACCACACATCCCTCATCACTACCACACATCACCACTCACCAACACCACACATCACCACTCACCACCACCACACATCACCACTCACCGCCACCAACACACATCACTCACTCACCACTACCACCAACACACATCACCGCCACCACACATCACCACTCACCGCCACCATCACACATCACTCACCACCACACATCCCTCATCACTACCACACATCACCACTCACCACCACCACACATCACCACTCACCACCACCATACCACCACTCACCACCACACATCACCACTCACCACCACCATACCACCACTCACCACCACCATGCACCATCCACCACCACCATGCACCATCCACCATCACTTATCACTTTCACGATACTATAACTTCATGTAAGTTTACCACACACCCGTTCCACCAACACACCTCTCTCGCGACCACAATACAGCCACCACACACCCCTCCCACCACAAAACTACCACAACACACCTTCCAGGTACACACCAACACACACTCCACCACACATCCTCAGACACACCCCAAGATACCCTCACACCCAAAGATATCCTCAAGCACACCCCAACACACCCTCAAGCACACCCTAACACACCCTCAAACACACTCCAACACACCCCAACACACGCAAACGCACCCTCTCTCACCCCAACACACCCATACACACCCTCAAGCACACCCAAACACACCCTCAAGCACACCCCAACACACCCACAACTACACCCCAACACACCCTCAAGCACATTCCAACACACACCAACACACCCCAACACACCCATAAACACACCCTCAAGCACACTCCAACACATCCCAACACACCCAAACACACCCTCAAGCACACCCCAACACACCCACAAGTACACCCCAACACACCCTCAAGCACATTCCAACACACACCAACACACCCAAACACACCCACAAACACACACCAACACACCCTCAAACACACACCAACACACCCTCAAGCACACCCCAACACACCCACAAGTGCACCTCTCCACCCACTCTAACACACCCCAACACACGCAAACACACCCTCTCTCACCCCAACACACCCACAAGCACACACCAACACACCTTCAAGCACACTCCAACACACCCCAACACACCCACAAACACACCCTCAAGCACACGCCAACACACCCTCAAGCACACCCCAACACACCAGTACGGTACGTACATTGAGCACCCTGTACAACCAATCAGAATATACAAGTTCTTGTGGTACAATTAACCCGGGCTAATTATTCCCCCCGAAAGGTATAATTGATGCCTAAATCCCCGCCTGTCCTCCACGACTCATTTTTCAATATAATTCCGAGAGTTTCCAAGTGCAGGAATACACAATAACAATATTCACCGTTGTATTTTTTAGTGGTTTACGGAGGTTTAAAATTACAACCCAAACCTCTTGTGTTTTATAATTATTCATTCTTAATTTTAATCTGGATCACATTTTTCGATTTTTTGTGGCTTAATTTTTTTTTTTCCGCTGAAATTATTGGGATTTTGTTTTAACCTTAATTGCGGTAGCTATTAATGATTCTGCTTTTAGTGAGAGTCTTTTATTGTTGCTTTTTTGTGGTCTGTGTTCTTTTATTTTTCCCTCTCGTTTTTTCCATCTTTCTTTTCGTCTCCTCCTCTTTCTCCTCTCATCTTTTTCTCCATCTTTCTTCCTTTCTCGCCTCTTCACCCCTTCCCTCCTCCTCCTCCCTCTTGTACCGCTCCTCCTCCTCCTCCTGATTTTGCTGTTATTACTGATATTGCTGCTTCTGTTGCTACTATTGTTGCTGCTGCTGTTGCTGCTTCTGTTCCTGCTTCTGCTGATGCTTCTGTTGCTACTGCATCTGGTGATTCTTGTGATGATGCAGCTGTTGTTATTCTTCGTACTTGTGCTATTGTCGCCACTGCTACTGCTGCCTCAATAATTTTGCTACCGCTATTGTTATTTTTACTGTAATTATCTTCAATGTTTTCTGTAGTAGGTAAACAAAAAAAAAAGTAATTTTTTATTGAAATTAAGGTAATTCCTGCCAACCAGTCGTGCAGTAAGCTAAACCGAGGCTATTGTTGTCCTAAGAATTTTAGTTACATTAATGAAAATTTCATTTCCATAAAAAATAGACGTATATCTTTC
>NC_091347.1:14871401-14873901 GCF_038502225.1 Cherax quadricarinatus | reverse complement strand
AAGGGAAGCACGATCAACATCACAAGCAAGAACTGTGAAATGGTAGCCGGACGAAAATGCTTATTGAGACGGCCTTAGTGTTGTACCGAGAGAGTCCAGATGGTCTCGGTGGAATAGCATAAAATGTGAAAGCTGTCGGTCGGGGGGTTGTAAGGTTACATACCTATAGCTTACCTGTAAACTCACCCTACCTTGGTGACAGACGGAGACGGCCGGTTTATTGAAATAAACACCTGTAGTAGGTAACTTACAATGATACATGTAACAGATTACCGAGAGCATGCAGAATTTAAATGCTGCATCTTCTGAGAATATAATTACCCATCAGGAGGAGCAGCATCACGAATCAAATGTTAAGACACTAATAGGCAGATCATTGAAAAACTATCACAATGTACTGATCCAGTGACTACTGAAGACCTCTCACCTATTCTTGTGAAGAGTTTCTGAACGTACAGTATATGCCTAGAAGAGGTAAATGTGTATGATGTAGATGTGGGCAAAATGCAAAAGGTACGAATATGCAGGAAGGAGGCAAAAACAAAGCAAGAACAGGTCCTGCTCGACGGTCTGAATTTGGACTATTGTTTACAAGGACTGTGGCACTATTCAAGTCGCCTGATGCTAGTAAAATGAACATAATGAGCTATGAACTAACACCAGTTCAAATTTCAGTGTTTGTTGATAAAGATACATACGAATACCTAAATTCAAATCAATACTGAAGAAAAAAAAGATGGAGTGGAGCAGTCAGCCCGTGGAAAAGGGTAGCCTGATGACTTTGTCTTAGTCCATTGGTCAAGTGAGGGCAGGGTAAAAGACCTAGTTGAGAATTTTGGTAAATATATTTCTACCAAAGTTAGAGAGAGCATTACGGTGCACATAATTTTTAACCCTTACCAAAAGCTTAGTATTAGAGTTGCAGATGTGATCGTGATTTTTCAAGAATATCAGCTGCATCTTAACTCTCCTCTTTCCCGTCAACAGGTTGTGCTGTGACGTTCAACAAGGCAGAGTTCATTAAAATGGTAAATAATGACGTTTCACTACAACGGAACAGTGAATCAACCGTAGAAGTCCAGTATTTATATGGACATAATCTATGCCTACAGAGATATGCAGTGAGTGTTACTGGAAGCCATGATCTGAAGACCGTGCATGGGGAAGCTAATGAAATCTTTCCTCTCCAAGTGGAATCACTGGCAGATGTCGGAGTATCAAAGTTATCAGTGGTGAAAATGACAACTTTCCCTTGTTAGTGAATTACTATGTAGACTGACAGCTGACCACGACAGTTTGGATGGTCGCGCAAGTCAAGGACGTTCGTCATTTAGCAAAGGTGCCACAGTTCCTAAATATTATGTATACACATACACCAGCAGAAAGACCACCGCCGGTGAGGGGGGTGGGGGTGGGGGTCTTAGCTGCCTATTCAACGCGGCTACCACACCTCAACCCCCTCTCTACAAGCGTCAAAGTCGCGACTAGCCGGGGATCGAACCCCAGTATATTAGCACACCTCCCGAGAGGCCCGTCAAAATTCCCAGACGCCTTGCTCCACTTGGCCATCGATGTTTGATACATCAGGTGCCCAGTACTACTATACATGATGGTGGCGGTGGTATTAGTGGTATTTGGTGTTGGAGGTGGTGTTGGTGCTAGTACTCTTATAGCGATGAATGTATTAGTGTTGTTGGTTTCGTTGTTGTGTTTGTAGGTGGCTGTGGTATTGTTACAGCTGTCTTTGCTGTCCCTGTTCTTTTGTTGGTAGTATCGTTTTAGGAATGCTGTGTTTATTAGTAGTGTGTTTGTTGTTTTTGTTAGTGTTGCTGTGGTTGCTGGTGTTACTGTTGGTATTGCTGAAGTTTATTGCTGTTGTTGCTGTTTTTGTAAATAAGGGTGTTGCTTATGCTCCTTTTTCTTAATTATATTACTGAGCATTTTTTGACTCTGTTCCTGGTGGTTTTATAGTCTTTTTTCTTTTTCTTTTGTTGTTGTTGCTGTTGCTGTTGTTGCTACTGTTGTTGCTGCTGCTGCTGTTGTTGCTACTGTTGTTGCTGCTGCTGTTGTTGCTGCTGTTGTTGCTACTGTTGTTATTGTTGTTGCTGCTGTTATTGTTGTTGCTGCTGTTGTTATTGTTGTTGCTGCTGCTGTTGCTGCTGCTGCTGCTGCTTTTTTGCTGTCGTTGCCGCTGTCTTTGTTGCTGATGCTGTAGGCTTCTGTGTTCTTGTTACACTGTTGGTTGTAGTAATATCTACAGAGTTGCGACATTAGTTTTAGTTTTAGTTGTTGTTCTTTTGTTTCTATTGTTGATGGTTGTTATGGTGGTAGTTACGTCAATTTTTTTTGCGTTGCTTTTGTTTGTTTGGTTTTTTGTTGCTTTCGATACACTTATAAGTGGTTTTTGTCTTTTTTGGCTGTTATTTTTGAAGATGATGCTTTTGTTGTTGCTGTTAATAGTGTTTATGGTGATGTTGCTACTGTTTTGCAGCTTTTGTTG
>NC_091347.1:14836401-14868901 GCF_038502225.1 Cherax quadricarinatus | reverse complement strand
GAGGCGACCATTCCCTCAAGCCTAAGTTATTGTGAGTCAATAACTCAAGCTTGATGTGTTGGAGGCTCGATCATCCTTTCGCTGAGTGCTAAGAGACCAGCTAACATTCTACAGTTTGTTTACAAGTAATCACGGGCCAGCAGCACAAAATGAGAGCTACGATAATCATACACATTACCGACAAGATTAGGGACTGATTATCTCATCTTCTACTGTCTTGTGTGTGTAGTTCTGCAAGGTTGAGGGATTGATAACGTCGTATTCTACTGTCTTGTGTGTGTAGTTCTGTGAGGTTAAGGGACTGATTATCTCATTTTCTACTGTCTTGTGTGTGTAGTTCTGCAAGGTTGAGGGATTGATAACGTCGTATTCTACTGTCTTGTGTGTGTAGTTCTGTGAGGTTAAGGGACTGATTATTTCATTTTCTACTGTCTTCCGTGTATAGTTCTACAAGACTGAGGGACGGATAACCTCATCTTCGATGTCTTGTGTGTATAGTTCTACAAGGCTTAGGGAGTGATTAGCTCATCTCCCACCGTCTTCTGTTGATAGTTCTGCTCTAAAAGACTGAATACCTCATTTTCTACTGTCTTCGTATATCTCTGTAGCGAGTTAAAAAAAAATTTGAACAAGCGTCTACTTCCTCAGCACAGGAAGTCACAACCAAGATCAAAATATCAAAGTCTGAAACAACTGATAAGGACGTAAATTATTGTTACTATTATATTTAAAACAAGAGGTAAACATACATGAACTACAGAGAAAGAGACAAAAAAAAACTGATGATGGAACTTGAGATATCAAAGGAATTAGGACCAGAGAGATCACTACAAGTTCCAAAAGACGGTAATTATTCGTTTTACATTATTCGTTTTCTTTCCAGGCATCTCCAAGCGTCAGTTACTGGAAGGTTCGTGCATTCGTAATTTTTCAACTGTTTTAGGTTAGGTTAAGTTGAAGTAATTATAGATTAAGTTGTTTTAGGGTAGGTTACGCATATCTGTGCAATTGTATTTCCACCTGCAAATAAGCAAATGTTAAAAAACAACTATGGTTTAAAAAGACAGGTAAGAAAACACTAGAACATGTTAGAAAACATTTCGGTCCTGGAACCTTGATCTCTTCGAACACAGAGATGTTAAAATGATAGTATATGGCTAGACACTACACTAATGTGACTTTGTAAATGGTGTAAATCGAACCGAAACGTCGTCGTAAGCTCCTCTTTACGTAGGGGTTGTTTGTGTATTGTTCCAGTCATGGTATTACGCCTGTTTGTTCTTCATGGCTAGACACGTCTGGCAGCAAGGGAACTCGGTGAGCCCAAACAACGTACTGTGAGGCTGAGGCGACGTAGATTAAGTATTGTACACACCACTCACACAGATCTTAAACAAATCATTAACGATCGGGAAGGTTTAAGAAGGTAAGTTCACTTACTTAGATCAAGAGCCCCTGATGTATCAAGGGGGAAAATAGTGCAATAAATAAAAATAATAATACACAATTTCTTTTTAAATAACACGGAAAAAATATAGGAAAATTAGAAGACAAGAATTACCCCCAAAAAAAACCGTGTCATTACGATTTCGTGAGTCACGAATAACCCCAAGTTTTCCTATCAGACTCACCACTCACTCCTTCCCCCTCCTCCTCTCCCACTTAGAATACTATTCCCTACCTACGGCTACAACCCTCAACTACCTCGCGTACTCCCACTATCTGTAGCATCCTTTAACCACGCCCAGGAAATCCCTTCTCCTCGACTTAAGAAATCGTAATGACACGATTGCAAATAAACCATACCCCCGGCCGGGATTGAACCCGCGGTCATAGAGTCTCAAAACTCCAGCCCGTCGCGCTAGCCACTAGACCAGCTAGCCACAATAAGATTCATCCAACTAGGTATATTTCTACACCATAGGAAAGTTAGCACAGGCACCTCTGTGACCACAAATGCAAGTTTTTACAGACGAATCTCCAGCTAGCGTGGCCGTGACGAGCTCTAGCTCAAGTCCCTTCACTGCCGTCAACATGACTTAAGAAATCGTAATGACACGATTGCAAATAAACCATACCCCCGGCCGGGATTGAACCCGCGGTCATAGAGTCTCAAAACTCCAGCCCGTCGCGCTAGCCACTAGACTCTATGACCGCGGGTTCAATCCCGGCCGGGGGTATGGTTTATCCCTTCTCCTCCTTCCACCCTCACCAACTTGCTCCCACAACCCAAATTCCCATCCACACCCTATAACAGCTCAAATATTCTCCTGATCCAGACACGCCCATGGAGTCACCAATTCAAGTCATCAAATAATATTCTCTTTCTATCCATCCAAAGAACAGAACTATCCCTTAGGGAGGAAAGGCCCCAAATCCTACCATTTTCCCACATCTGCATTGACCCCCTGCAATCTCTCCACACGAAGCACTGGCAGAAATGCAGCAGTTACAAGGGACGATGATCACGGGAATGATAGCTAATGCTATATTCCTTAAGGGATATCACATAATGAGGAAAGCTAAAATAGAGGTTGGAGAATTTTGAAGAAATGACTCCACTGCGATGAAGACATTGGAATCTATGACTCTCCGGGGTGAAGACATCAGAATCTATGACTCCACGGTGGTAAAGACTTCAGAATCTATACAGTGAGACAATGAAAAACAGCAGATTGTAGATAATAATAACACTTGTTCACAACTACCTGTTGAAGGTGAGGCTGAAGAGAAGCAAGGACAGTGATATCCAAGAATATTTAGATTTGATTTTTTTTTCAACGCACTGGCCGTCTCCCACCGAGGCAGGGTGACCTAAAAAGAAAAACGAAAGCTTTTATTTTTTTCATCTTGTAATTTATACATGAGAAGTGGTTACTAGCCCCTTGCTCCCTGCATTTCAGTCGCCTCTTAAAACACTCATGGCCTGTGGAGGAATGATTCTTCAACTTCCTCGCTGAGACATAATGATGATAATAATAATAATAATAATAATAATAATAATAATAATAATAATAATAATAATGTTATTATTACAAAGTATAACACAGGAGCGTGAAAGTGATTCAGCGCAGATAGTGCTTAAGGCTCGATCCTCTGTCTGCTAGTCTCGGCGATCATGGCATGTTTTGAATGGATCTCAGTGGAAAAAAAGAAACGGAATGCCGACATTAGATTTGCAAGGAAATCACAGAGAGATTAATACAGGTGAGGGAGAAAGGGATAGAAAGATAAGGTAGCGCTTAGGAAGGCAGAAGCTATGCGTATAAGAACGTGACAAACACTTAAAAAAAGGGATGATAGCAAAAAATTAGAGAAACATAAGAGCTTGAAATGAATATGCAAAGGTAAGAAGAGAAGCAGACAGATAATTTGTAAACGACTTAGCAAATGTCAAAACCTATCTGTTGCATTTTCTCACAAAACAGAAGTAGACAGTAAAAGACAATGTAAGAAGTAAGAGAATTGATAATGAATAACAAGAAGCCATGCAAAGAATTGAATAGCAGGTTCAGAGAAAACCTCAACGAGATAATGCGAGGATAATAAATAGGCGACCAACAAAGTCTCAAAGAAGTTACAGTAACAAAGGGAGAAACGAGAGAATATCACTTTCATATTGTGGATACTGTGAGAGAGCAGAGGAACTGTGCAAACCTGAACACCAATCAACTTACGACAACACAGAGCAACCGCCAGACAGTAGAAAAGCTAAAATGGTAATGTCAACACGGGAAAAAAGGAAATGGACAAAAAGAGCTGAACTTTTGGTCAGTTCCACTGAGTTACTGTTGATCCCTCTAACTGACGGAATATAATGCAGAAAGTATTAGTTCTGATTCCTTTCTATTAGAAGCCCAGCGGCCGAGGTGGCAGTGTCGCACCGTCAACTTACTGACTGCGGTTAGAGCCCCTCGTCCATCCTTTTCTTTATTCATTGATAATTTTATTATATATATATATATATATATATATATATATATATATATATATATATATATATATATATATATATATATATATATATATATATATATACCCACCACGCACACACACTTCAACATACATTTCATTACCCTTAGAGTTGTCAGAAAGTGGAACAATCTGGAGTGAAGGAGTGGAGGCAGCATCTATACATAGCTTTAAGAAGACGTACCAGCCTGCAGTAACGACTAGGACAGAGGCGGGGTCAGGAGATGTGAATCGACCCCTGCAACCAGAAATAGGTGAATACACACAGACACAGACACACACAGACACACACACACACACACATGCACAGACACACACACACACACACACATGCACACACACACACACACACACATGCACACACACTATATTGAAACTACCAGCCTGCAGTAACGCAAATCTTGTTTCAATGGCGAGGACGTCACTGTTTTAGCATCCAAATGGCCGCCAGAACGCCCTGCTGAAATCCATTACACATATAAATTTGTCGATATAAAGTGCCCAAGAGGTATAATCCGAGTAGAGTAATATATGGCAAACTATGATTATAATGCAGCGAATTATTCCTCAGTCGCTGCCCCCACTAATTATTATGTATGCGAGGTGGGCTATGTAATACTTACCTGGTCTCCTTACGCAGGAGTGCGGCTGATGGGGTTGGAGGGAGGCAGGGAGGGTAAGAGATTTGGAGGGGAGGGGAGGGAGGTTTGGAGGGGAGGAAGGATGGGGAGGAGTGAAGAAGAGTAGGAGGGACATGAGAAAGAGAGAGAAGGAAGGGAAGGAGATGAGGAAGGGAGGGAGATGGGGAAGGGAGGAAGATGAAGGAAGAAGATGTGGAGTGAAGATGAATGAGGAAAATGAGGGAGAGAGAGATATAAGAAATGGGAAATGGGAGGAAGGAAGAATGGGATATGAGAGATGGAAAGGAGGGAGAAAAATGGGATATGAGAGACGGAAAGGAGAGAAGGAAAGAGGGAGAGAATTAAGCGTATGAAATAGGAAGAGAAGGAGAAAATTCCAGAGAAGTGGAAGCAGGAAATGATAACGAAAAGGAAAAGGACAAGACAATTATAAATAAGTGGCTAGAAAAGGAGTGAAACGGGAAGAAGGAAGAAGGCTTACTAAGGACTATACCCTAAAAAAGAGACAGGGGACTAAACAAATATTAAGCGTAAGAGAAATATAAGGAATAAGTGATAAGGATGAAAAGATATAGAAAATATATGGGAAGTAAAGATGAGACATAAAAGATAAGGCAATCCAAAAAGAAGGAATGCGAGAGTAAACACGGGAAGTAGCAGACGGTGGATAAACTTAGGGAAAGAGGAAACGGAATCCAGAATGATGTTTGAGCAAATTGTCAGAGAGGAAGATGCTGTCCAGGGAAAGATGCGACTAAAATGGAGATGGGAAGAGAAAGGATGAATATAAATGGAAGGGAAGGGAAGGGAAGGAGGATAGAACTAGTATGGGTGGAGGGAAGGAGGAGGAGATGAAGGGCCAACATAGAACCTCTGACCATACCTGCTCCACAAATTTATAGTTTTTATCCATATTTATGGAGCATATCTTTAGATAAAATTCAGTTTTTTTTTTCCTACCTATATATTTTGTCTGAAAAAACTAATTTTTTTTTCAATCTGTCTTTTAACTTTACACATATATTTAACAAGTTTTCTCTATCTATATGCTAATGCTAGACAAAAATAAATAGAAACCTAGTATTTTTGGGTACGAATTTAGCCTCAATATACTTAGCAGCACTTTTAAAGAAAAAAAATTTGAGATAGCCAGAAATCTTCAGTATACTTCAACGATTATAGCGAAGAGGTTCTACAGCGAGATATCAATTCAGATTTGATTAATCGCGGTGATGAACGCAAGACATTAGTGTCCCCGGGACGGTGGTGGCTGCAGTGATGATAGTGCAGGCAGCTAGTGATACATAGCTCGCCCAGATACACATCTCTAGCCAATAGAGATAGACCAAAGCCTGGCCCAACCACCGCCTTCAACCAGGAGAGTTGCTGCTTAATGGGTCACTTGCCCAGCCTCCGTGTGTGTGCTGGGGGTCACTCCCTGGGTATGTTGTGCTCGCTTCCTGGGTATATTGGGTCGCTCCCTGTGTTTGTTGGGGTTGCTTCTTGCATATGTAGGGGTGACCTCCTGGGTATATACTGGATCACTCTGTGTTGGGGTTGCTACCTGCATATACTGAGGTCTCTTATCCAGGCTCTCCGCGTATGTTGAAGGTTTCTCCATGCATAGGTTTGGAGTTATCACATATTTCGACACTCCATGCACATGTTTAACCACGGTCTGAACCCATGGGTTCAAATTCCACCCTTTCCGTCGCTAGTTTGAAATCGTGTTATTACGATTTTGTGAGTCACATGTGTAGAGTCGTTCCCTATAAATGTCTGGAGTTCTTCCGGGCTTGTGTTTGGAGCACTTCTACGCGCACCTTTGGAATCTCTGCCTTCATATACTTGAAGTCCCTATTTACATATGTTCAGTCGCTACCCACATATTTTGAATTGCTCTTGCATACATTTTAAGACGTGTCCATGTGTAGTATCGCTTCTACATGGCGAGTTTTAATAAGTCATTCTGTATGTCGCCCAGAGGTAAAACAGTGCCTGAAGAACGGGAGACAAATCAGATTCGAACCAAGGAAGGGAAGTTCCAAGTTCTTAGAACAGCCCTTCACCAGCATCAAGGTTCACTCCCGCATATCCATCTATCCAAAACATACTGATGACTTGCTGCTGTACTGCAGTTCTATAACCCGTATTTTTTTTGTTTGTAGCTTAAGGCGGGCTTTTAGAGACGTCAGTGCCGCTACAGAGTTTATTTCACTGTATCATTGCCATTACAGAGTTCAACTAACGATGTCAGTGCCGTAGCTCCATTGCTTTTGCACTCACTGAGGTCAGGGGCTCGGTGCCCCGTACTGCTGGAAAACATTAGGACGTGCTTCCGTAAGACACATGCCGTCATTGTTCACCCATCAGTAAAATAGATACCTGAGTGTTAGTCGGCTGATGTGGGTCGCATCCTGGAACAAAATTGACCTAATTTGCCCTAAATGCTCTGTATAACAAGCGGGTTTCTATAACGTAGTTTGTCATTGATGTACGTGGTATACCGTCGTAGCTGACATGTAGAAATAAAGATTATGATCCGGCCGCTACACATCTTGTTTAGCAAAGCCTGTGATCTCAGTGTTTATGTTTTATTTGAGAATGGGCAACCATTTTCCGCGTATTTGTATGCTTCTGACGTTTGTACAGCGGTGATTTTTAAGAGTTAGTAATTGTTCACCGATGTCTGCATCTGAAGCTTTTGTTCAGCGATGTTTGTATAAATAATAATAATTATAATAATAATAATAATAATATCTGGTTTATAAATCTTAATACAAGTCAGTGAGATAATGATAAATGTTGATTCCTCGAAGCAGAATTCTTTGTGACCTAGTACAGCGAGCACCAACAGCCTGCCTGATCAGAGCGTTGATCATCTGTACCCGCATGCTGGAGACGACACTGAGGAAAGTAAGAAGTTCACATTTGCCATACTGATTCCTTTAAATCCCCCAAGTGTGAGTGAATGTGTGCGTAAACGTACGTACGTACGTGCGTATGTGTGTCGGGGGGGAGGAGGGAAGAGATTCTGTATCAACTTGTGACAACCCGCAACAGCTGATTAAAACCCACGTAATATTTACATCTAACTGAACAAAGCAACCAGGTGTAAGATTTGTCCATACCTTTCGTTCCCTCCCAGCAACTGAACCCGGGTTTCTTGGGTTGTGAGCAGAGCGTTGAATCACCGATCTACAAGATGTTTCTTGTAATTTCCTCTAATCTGCGTGCTTACAGCGACGTTCATCGATGCTCAGGGCGCTTGTTTCATCACCTAGCGTGTGAACTGTGTGCCCGGGGTAGCCTTGCGTGCCTCCAGTAATGTTCAGCCATGTTTTGCGTGTTAGTAAACACGCTTACTGCACAGCACTTGGGGGAATCTGAATGTAAGTCTACGGACTTCAACTGCAGTACATCGAGTCGGTTCATGACTCGGGACTCTCTAAATTCTAGCCGCTAACTCGATGCTGGTGAAGGGCTCTTGATTCAAGGAACTGGATTTGTCCCCCACCCTCCTCGTATCATATTTGATTTCCTCCCTTTTCCCAGGCCCTGTATGACTCCTGCGGTTTTAGCGCTGTCCCTTAAAAAAAATAATCGGAATCCGTACCAAGCACCTCTGTGATACAAGATTTTTTTTTTAAGAGTAACGTAAATCTTAATGATGTTTACGTAACTTGCGACTGTGATTTGTCTGTTTTTTATAGAGATTATGCACCTCCAGGTGCCGATTTACATATATATTTTGATTCGCGTCGTTTGACAGTGGTGAGCGTCAGGAATATGTTTATTCCGATGCTCACTTGAATTGAGTCAATAAGCTTAGGATTCTTTAAGACAGAGATTATATGAAGTTGAAGATCTATAAGCCTGGTGTTCAATTACTCTGGGGTTCCATAAGTTCGGGTTCCATTTAGACTGAGGTCGCGAAGCGTAGTATAAGAGATTGTTATATAATAATAATAATAATAATAATAATAAAATTATTATTATTATTATTAGGTTTTTCCATGTAGGAAGGCTAAACCCGTTAAGGTTATACAGCACTTGGGAACTGGAAAGGGCAGGCTATCTTGAATTCTCCAAATCAGAGTCATTAACAATCATCAAAGCACCTCACTAAATGTGTGTGTGTGTGTGTGTGTGTGTGTGTGTGTGTGTGTGTGTGTGTGTGTGTGTGTGTGTGTGTGTGTGTGTGTGTAGTTATAATTACAGTTAAAACTTTCAATGGGTTATGGAGCACTTTTCTACTTTTCACTGAGGATACTATTGTTTTCTCCAGGTACTCAAACTAGGATTCGTGAGGAGGCGAATTCGTTCTGAAAACGCAAAATGAAAAAAAAATCTTATTTCGAAATAAAAAAAAACTAGAGTTTCCAATTTAAACGTCTTGACCATCTTTCGTTACTCCTCCTCCTCTTTATATTCTTCATAATAATCTTCTTTATTTTCAACTTTTTCGCCCATTTTATTTTTAGACTTTTTCTTCAACTTTTCCTCTACTCGGCCATCATGTTGGCTGACCCCTTCTTCAGAGTGCTAAAAATTCCCTAGCGAGTTGCCTAGCCTGAAGGAGGTCCTGACCTAGCCAGGGCCATCCATCACCGGCGACTGACGGAGAACATCAAATATATAGCTAACAGGAGAGTGGTGGGGAA
Source organism: Cherax quadricarinatus (assembly GCF_038502225.1). Classification (NCBI taxonomy): domain Eukaryota; kingdom Metazoa; phylum Arthropoda; class Malacostraca; order Decapoda; family Parastacidae; genus Cherax; species Cherax quadricarinatus. Next base: position 14,859,624 of record NC_091347.1, on the reverse strand, counting down.
GGTAGAGGGTGTGTTGGATAAGAACAACTTCATATATATATATATATATATATATATATATATATATATATATATATATATATATATATATATATATATATAATTTTATATAATATAATATATATATATATATATGATATATATATATAATTATATATAATTATATATATATATAATTATACATATATATATATAATTATATATATATATATATATAATTATACATATATATATAATTATATATATATATAATTATACATATATATATATAATTATATATATATATAATTATACATATATATATATAATTATATATATATATAATTATACATATATATATATAATTATATATATATATAATTATACATATATATAATTATATATATATATAATTATACATATATATAATTATATATATATATATATATATATATATATATATATTATATATATATAATTTAATAACAATGACAATAACTACATGGAAATTACCAAGAAAAATTATGTTGCTAGGTAAGAAAAATAACTACGTGTGGTTTATAAATAATTCACTTTAACAAAATGATAATGCATTACTAAGTTTGACAAGATACTTAACCCGACGAAATTCAGCAGATAAAATAACTCACGTGATTTACCATAAAAAATAACCTCGTGTTTAAATAAGGAAACAACTCAAGCGACTTAATCAAAATAAAACTACGCGTGTTTTAGAAAAAAAGAAACCACTCCATGCCTTTAGCAGTAAATAAAATGATATTCAATACAAATTTACCCAAACAAAGAGTTCAGGGAAACTGTCTTGCGTGTACTTGAAAAAGAGGAATGTTCTTAAAGTCTAGTTCAGCATCTCAGACCCCCTTAACTCTTGGTGGGAGTTAAGAGGCATAATTTCAGAGCAGACTCTGTCTTGAGCACACATTGCAAGAGCTCTTCATGTCTAGGGTCACTTAGAGGGCTTGCAGCCACGTGCAGCATGCAACAATTCCAATATTCGCTTCCTCAGGGCGATTATTGCAGCAAGCGAGTGCCAGACTATAACCACCTCTAAAAGTCCCTTGCCGTGAGTGCCACTTTTCCCTAGACGAGGCACCGCTTGGCTCGACATTCAGCGAGGCTGTCATGTCAGGGCTTAGTATATTGTTTTCCCGTTTGTAATATTCAAGTCAATCCTGGGATATTTATTGGGGGATAAATATTGCATGTACGCAGTGGTAAATCTACTCTGTGTCCGCCTCCTGGGACTGTGTATCAAATTATTTGGAGGGACGATTGACTGCTGGCCCACTGGTACGGGACTACATCATAATCTAAATCACAATCTCGTTTGTAATTAGTTGAAAATTGCTGACGGTTGTGAGGAGATGGAATGCTCGCAGAGGGGGATTTGTGAAGACTACGGTACTACATTGTACGTATCACAAAGTGACGCAGACATACGCTGAAGAGGGCCTCAGTTGAAGGACGAAATATAGAGAGCCCTATTATTTCGTTGCTTCATTTCTGCCTGCAAGTGGAATAATATACAATGGTCCAGTTATCGGATATTACTATCTCGTCAAGGTTTAACGTACTGTTATCTTATGTGCTCATATCGTTACCGTTATACAAGGGCCACTGCGTCAAGGCCTTCCTCACTTTGTCTAGTTCCGTGCGCTAAATCCGTGAGAGTCATTCAGCATACAGGGGTGTTTAATAACTGGATTCAGCTACCAGACTGAACCAACATTGGTCTACTAATTCAATCATTAATCGCATTTCCATTTACTAATTTCTACTTACTATCTCTCCGCACTCTGCCACATTACTCCCATCATATTCCCCCTCCTCTCTCTCTCTCTCTCTCTCTACCCATCACTCAAGACCTTCTCAACCCCTACAATTTATCGGCTCTATCCCATCCCCCCCACTGACCTCCTCAACCCCCTACAATCTAACCCAAGCCTTCACCCTGGCATCGTTCCTGCTACCACCACATACGTCAAATACTACGTCAAATACTACAAAAAATCGCAAACATCAAAAGGTGATAAAAAAAAAAATTCACCCAAAGAGTTTCTTCGATTTACCCATAAAATCCGAGTAAACGGCACATCGTAAAGTTCCCCGTCTATTCTGTGGCCGAAAATACGACAGAACAGCGTAAGAATCATCGACTCACAGTTCAGCGTTGATGGTCAGGATGGACAGAAGGTGGAGGAGGGAACAACGCGGCTGCGTAAACATGACTTCGTGTACATGCCATTGGGTAGTTCTCACGCCGCTCTTACTGTACTCTTATAAGCACAGATTTAGGGGTAACCCCGATGGAAGTCACTTTGTCCGCCCGTTATTTTTGGGTTATAAGTTAGGTTGGTTTGTCAGGAAGAAGGACAAGTGCTTTCTGACGTAGAGATTTTCACACATGTTAATATGTATGATAAATTGTGTAACTGAACCTATACCAGCTTACCCTGGCCTATATATTCACAGCAGAGTATATTCTAAGGGCGACATACATCCTGGGACTATACTGAAAGAAATAAACTGCAAGAATATACCACATTTAATATGCACCACTGAATATTTGCAAGGACTATATTGCAAGGGAATCTACAGCTCAGAAATACGCAGCTCGAGAGTATACTGGAAGAGAATATACCGCAATGGGATATACTGAAGGCGAATATACTGCAAAGAAATTTTTTGCTGCAAAATAAGCTTCATTGAAATATACCGCCACAGAATATACAACAGTGGAGTACACTGCTTGAACACTGAGATGAAATTCTGCCTGTAGTTCATGAACTACGTAAGTAGAATTCAATGTGAATATACTTTACGTATGTGCGTATGTTTCTCTGTATGTGTGAATGTTTACATATATAAGTATCTACATGTGTGTGTGTGTGTGTGTGTGTGTGTGTGTGTGTTTGTGTGTGTGTGTGTGTGTAAAAGAAATCACAATAAAATATGAAAAAATACCACAGTGAAAACAGGAAACAAAACCTGAGCACTTTCATGTGTTTTCATTCATTCCTCTGAAGATGTGTAAGCACATGAAAGCACTAGGGTTATATTTCCTATTTTCACTGTTGTATTTTTTTTCGTGCCAAGTGGGTTGGTCTTCGCTATATCGCTATACGCAGTCCATCCTCGTAATCATCGTCTGTATATGTATTATTTCATTTATTAGCATTAGTTAAATTAAATTTGTTACTTTTTCCCTACAGAGGACAACCTAACCTAACCTAACCCAACCCAACAGCCGTCGCCATTTTTGGCAGGGTCCTAGTTGATACCGAATACATATACGTGGTTGAATTTGGACATCCTGGAAATTCCCGTTTTTGGATATGCTTCTATCGGAAATGCCCATGACGGAGCCGAGGTCCTCTTGATACCCGTCTTGGACGCGCCGAAAGGAATGCGAACTTCCATATACGTTTTGTTTTTCTTTTGTGGTTCTCAGATCCTCACACAGAGAAGAACATTGGTCTTACAGTTCTTAGAAATTATTTGGGAACAACATGGTTCATTTCTTGAACTGTTATTTAGAAGAAAAACAACATTAAACCATTTCTAAACCTTCACTCGGGAAAGAACATTGCAGTTCTGAAATCCTCACCCAGGGAAGAACATTGATTTTTTGCATTTCTTAAGTTTTTCTATGTTCTTCACTGCATCTTCTTTACAGATTTCACTGCATTTTTGTCTTCTTCCATTTTCCTCTTAGGGTGAGGGACGGTGTTGTGTTCCTTAGGAAAGTCTCTCACAGCGCGGATCTTTGTCAGATTATAATAATGTCGCGTTTAGCGATAACGATGCATCACGCATTGGCTTACCAGAGCTGAGGGGGTAACCCATGATTAAGCCCCTCTGGCTTACCGATGTTGCGTAGTCCTGGTTAAGGACAAGTGGCTTACAGACGCTGGGTTTTCCACGCCACTAAAAAAAAATTACTTTTCATTTTCCTTTGACCTTTTCTTAAGGGCATTTCCTTTTCTTAACATAGAAATAGCGAAGATAAGAGGAATATTATATTATTCATTTTTAAGAACTAAACCCGTAGGGGTCTTACGGCACTCGGAAAAATGGGAGGTAATCTTGTTTGGTCCGAGAAAAAAGATGGGGAATAAATTTTTATTAAAATAGGGATTATATATATTTTTAATTTTTTAACAATAAATTTTTGAACAGATTTCTCAAACTTTGTCGCTGTTGTGAATATGCATGAAGTGGAAAGTTGAAATATCTGGTAAAAGTGTTTTCATTATGGGCCAACATCATGAGAGAGAGAGAGAGAGAGAGAGAGAGAGAGAGAGAGAGAGAGAGAGAGAGAGAGAGAGAGAGAGAGAGAGAGAGAGAGAATGTGTGTGTGAGTGATGTAGCTTGTAAATAATGTAACCTAACCTTGTAAAACTCCGTGTTAAAGAGCGAGAGAGAGAGAGAGAGAGAGAGAGTCAGACTTGCCATCCGTCTGCTTACGGTTCATCAGACTGTTGGTAAGTGTCAGTGAAGGAGTGGGAAGGTGAGGCTCCCACCGCCACGGGCATCAGTCCTGGAGAAGGAACATCAGACTAGAAAAAGTGGCAATAAATCTTCTTGAAACGTGTGCGTTTTATGCTTATGATAGTACACAGTGCAATAAATACTGCACAATGTATATGTTTGCAGTTGCACATGATGTATAAATAACGATGCTAGTGGCAATAATTTAGGAAGGAGGCAGGGGGCCAGAGTCTGTTCGAAAACTCTTATGTATACATTGTGTGTTCTCCCGGAGTGAACACGAGGTATTACTGGTCACCCTTATGCAGACATTACAACAGGGCTGTGGGTCGCACGTTGGATATTATTATAATCAAAGGGAAGCGCTAAACCCGGCGGATTATACAGCGCCTGGGGGGGGGGGATGTGGAAGGCATTCAGGCTTAATTCGGGGAACTGGAGCACAGATCCAATTCCCTAAATCAAGAGCCCCTCCCCAACATCAAGGAACCTTCCTTGAGGGGTATACGTTGGATAGTGTGCGGCCAGCAGTAACAACCTAGTTGATCAGGCTAGCATATGTAAATGTAAGTCAGAAAACACATCTTGAATAGATTATATTCTTTGAATGCTTTAAATAGCTGATAAATTATGTATTATAGGCGATAATTTGATGACTAAAGTATTTCGTAATAATGCGTGTGATTTCGTAATAATGCGTGTGATTTCGTAATAATGCGTGTGATTTCGTAATAATGCGTGTGATTTCGTAATAATGCGTGTGATTTCGTAATAATGCGTGTGATTTCGTAATAATGCGTGTGATTTCGTAATAATGCGTGTGATTTCGTAATAATGCGTGTGATTTCGTAATAATGCGTGTGATTGTGGATTGTGATCTGAATGTAGAATGTTACTGCAGTTTGAAAAGTGTATAGCTCAGTTATTCACTTTAAGTTATACAACAGTGATTATTTCTTGCTGGTTTCTGCTTGTTAGTAACTCTAGCTTGTGCTGCTGGGTCTGGTGCCGTGCTCCTTCCTTGAGTGGAGGTGACCAGACTGGGTGGGTCATTGGGCTAATCCGGGAAGGTGGGTCATTGGGCTAATCCGGGAAGGTGGGTCATTGGGCTAATCCGGGAAGGTGGGTCATTGGGCTAATCCGGGGAGGTGGGTCACTGGGCTAATCCGGGAAGGTGGGTCATGGAGCTAATCCGGGAAGGTGGGTCATTAGGCTAATCCGGGTAGGTGGGTCATGGGGCTAATCCGGGGAGGTGGGTCATTGGGCTAATCCGCGGAGGTGGGTCATTGGGCTAATCCGGGAAGGTGGGTCATTGGGCTAATCCGGGAAGGTGGGTCATTGGGCTAATCCGGGTAGGTGGGTCATTGGGCTAATCCGCGGAGGTGGGTCATTGGGCTAATCCGGGAAGGTGGGTCATTGGGCTAATCCGGGAAGGTGGGTCATGGGGCTAATCCGGGGAGGTGGGTCATTGGGCTAATCCGGGAAGGTGGGTCATTGGGCTAATCCGGGAAGGTGGGTCATTGGGCTAATCCGGGGAGGTGGGTCATTGGGCTAATCCGGGAAGGTGGGTCATTGGGCTAATCCGCGGAGGTGGGTCATTGGGCTAATCCGGGAAGGTGGGTCATGGGGCTAATCCGGGAAGGTGGGTCATGGGGCTAATCCGGGAAGGTGGGTCATGGGGCTAATCCGGGAAGGTGGGTCATTGGGCTAATCCGGGAAGGTGGGTCATTGGGCTAATCCGGGAAGGTGGGTCATTGGGCTAATCCGGGGAGGTGGGTCATTGGGCTAATCCGGGGAGGTGGGTCATTGGGCTAATCCGGGGAGGTGGGTCATTGGGCTAATCCGGGGAGGTGGGTCATTGGGCTAATCCGGGAAGGTGGGTCATTGGGCTAATCCGGGAAGGTGGGTCATTGGGCTAATCCAGGGGGGTGGGTCATCGGGCTAATCCGGGAAGGTGGGTCATTGGGCTAATCCGGGAAGGTGGGTCATTGGGTTAATCCGGGAAGGTGGGTCATTGGGCTAATCTGGGAAGGTGGGTCATTGGGCTAATCCGGGGAGGTGGGTCATTGGGCTAATCCGGGGAGGTGGGTCATTGGGCTAATCTGGGGAGGTGGGTCATTGGGCTAATCCGCAGAGGTGGGTCATTGGGCTAATCCGGGAAGGTGGGTCATTGGGCTAATCCGGGAAGGTGGGTCATTGGGCTAATCCGGGAAGGTGGGTCATTGGGCTAATCCGGGAAGGTGGGTCATTGGGCTAATCCGGGGAGGTGGGTCATTGGGCTAATCCGGGAAGGTGGGTCATTGGGCTAATCCGGGAAGGTGGGTCATTGGGCTAATCCGGGAAGGTGGGTCATTGGGCTAATCTGGGGAGGTGGGTCACTGGGCTAATCCGGGGAGGTGGGTCACTGGGCTAATCCGGGGGGTCTACATGGCCCTGCTCCACATGGGTCAGTAGGCCTGCTGCAGTGTTCCTTCTTTCTTATGTTCTTACCTTCTATAATTATTCACTGGAAACCATAATTTTTATTCATCCTGTAGAAAGTAAGCTTCGTAATTTATATTAATAATACTTAAAGTATATGAATAATCCTACAGAAATCAGCTTGTATTCTTCCTGTAAAAAAAAAAATATTTTTATTCATCTTATATCAGTAAAAACTATATGCCATGAATGTATCATTTATTCTATAGATATAAGATTTTGTTGTTATTTAAGCTGACGCTCTTAAAAGAAATCACTTGAGGATTGAAAAAGAGTCGTAATACTATAGTTTTAAGAGTCAAAAAAGAGTGTATGAGGTGAGCAACGACAGTTATAGCTTTACGTATTTGTTGCGCAATGACACGTGGGGCTCTGGTGGCCTGGTGGTTAACGCTCTCGCTTCACACGGCGAGGGCCTGGGTTCGATTCCCAGCCAGAGTAGAAACATTGGACGTGTTTCTTTCCACCTGTTGTCTATGTTCCCCATCAGTAAAATGGGTACCTGGGTGTTAGTCGACTGGTGTGGGTCGCATCCTGGGACATTGACCTAATTTGCCCGAAATGCAGAGCATAACAAGGGAGTTTCTATATAGTAGTATGTCATTGTCAGCTAGGACTGTATACCTTGTACTTGTAGTAAATAAAGATAATATTATTATTATTATTAACTAGTAAATAACAAATAACCCGCTCATAAAAGAGAGGAGCTTACGACGACGTTTCGGTCCGACTTGGACCATTTACAAAGTCACAAGGGTTATTTGTGTATCGTTCCAGTCACGGTAGTGTGCCCTTTTTTTTTTTTTAAGTAAATAACGACAGTCACACCTTTGCGTATTTGTGGCAAAAAATTTCGATTATGTTCCTGCGAGAACGCTACGTCCAGTGCTTGGGGGAACGGTATAAGGTGCTGAATGATTAACCTTGATCCGAGGAAGGGAAGAGGAGCTCCAGTTCCTTGCATAAGGAACCCTTCACTTGCATTAAGGTAGACGAAGGGTTCAAAAGTTCGAACTTCATCCTGGACGAGTCAAGGTCGACCAGTATTCCAGAAAATCTGAATCTCTTCTTGTGAATGTACCTGTGGACGGTTTCGAGAGGTTTTCCTCTAGAAGCCCTTATTTAAGATCAACTAGGCTGCTGCTGCCAGCGGCTCGCAGGACAACATAGCCATGGCTGATCTGACAACTAAGATGCTGGTCCATTTTTTTCCGGAAAAAATCATACCCTCGTTCCTACACGAATCAGATATTATCTACAAGGAACAGATGTAGCACTTAATAAATTAAATACGAATTACTACATGTATTCAGATATCCAGATTATGTTAGCGCATTTTCTTTTTTTTTGGATAAGAAGCGCTGTTGAAAGTAATAGATTCTTGTGGTTTACAGCGTGACTGGAGAGTCAGTCCTTGTAAATGATTTCAAAATTTCCATTGATTATATATATATATATATATATATATATATATATATATATATATATATATATATATATATATATATATAGTGCCGAATATGTAAAACTGGTCAATTAGCAAGAACTCATTTAAAATTAAGTCATTTCTGAAATTTTCTCTTATACGTTTAAAGATATATTTTTTCATTAATGTTAATGTAAAAATCTTTAATTTTGCACCAAAAGGAACCTAGAAAACTTACCTAACCTTATTATAACAAGAACAATTTATTTTAGCCTAACCCAACTAAATATATATATACATATATGTCGTGCCGAATAGGCAGAACTTGCGATCTTGGCTTAAATAGCAACGCTCATCTTGCTACATAGGACAAGTGAAAATTTGTGTATGCAATAATTTCGCCAGAATCATTCTGAACCTAACGAAAAAAATATATTTCACTGTGTTTGTTTAGTATTAAATTATTGTAAACAAATCTAAAATATATTAAGTTGGGTTAGGCTAAAATAAGTTGTTCTTGTTATAATAAGGTTAGGTAAGTTTTCTAAGTTTCGTTTGGTGCAAAATTAAAATTTTTTACATTAACATTAATGAAAAAATATATCTTTAAACGTATAAGAGAAAATTATAGAAAGGACTTAATTTTAAATGAGTTCTTGCTAATTGACCAGTTTTACATATTCGGCACACATTATATATATATATATATATATATATATATATATATATATATATATATATATATATATATATATATACAGTTTTTCTTCTCTTTTTTAGTAAATGTCTACAGGAGAAGGGGTTACTAGCCCATTGCTCCCGGCATTTTAGTCGCCTCATACGACACGCATGGCTTACGGAGGAAAGATTCTTTTCCACTTCCCCATGGACAATAGAATAAAGAAGAACAAGAGCTATTTAGAAAGAGAAAAACCTAGATGTATATATATATATATATATATATATATATATATATATATATATATATATATATATGCATGTGTGTGTCTGTGAAGTGTGACCAAAGTGTAAGTAGGAGTAGCAAGATATCCCTGTTATCTAGAGTGTTTATGAGACAGAAAAAGAAACCAGCAATCCTACCATCATGCAAAACAGTTACAGGTTTCTGTTTCAGTCATCTGGCAGGACGGTAGTACTTCCCTGGGTGGTTGCTGTCTACCAACCTACTACAGTACAGTGCCTGCACTCTGAAGGAGGGGTGTTAATGTTGCAGTTTAAAAACTGTAGTGTAAAGCACCCTTTTGGCAAGACAGTGATGGAGTGAATGATGGTGAAAGTTTTTCTTTTTCGGGCCACCCTGCCTTGGTGGGAATCGGCCAGTGTGATAAAAAAAAAAATTATATATATATATATATATATATATATATATATATATATATATGTGTGTGTGTGGTCCCTCGCTTTTCGTAGTTCTCGGCAATCGTAAATTTCGCCAATCATAGGGGTATTTTCGTATAAACATGGACTCGCTTTTCATAGGTTGACTCGCGAATAGTAGTTTGTCCGGGACGCGTAAGCACGGTGTGAGCCGGGGAGGCCTCCCTACCCAGCCAGTCTGGCATTGTTTACCAGTGAATTAAGGTCCCCTCAAGTGCTCCTACGAAATATTTCATAATATTCCACTCATTTTAGTGCTTGCAAGTACTAAATTTAAGCTACCATGGCTCGAAAGAAAGCTCCTAGTGCCAAGCCTGTGGTAAAGAAGGTGAGAAATATGTACAGTGACAAAGTCTTGGGCCATTTTAGGGAAGTGTTAAAGAGACGCCAGAAACAGAGCTCTCTCCACAGTTATTTTGCGAGACAGGACTCCAGTGGCTCTCATGGTGGTCCTAGTGGCATTAAGAAACAGAGAAGAGAAGCACCCTCAGAGAAGCAATTGGTACCTGAGGTGTTGCTGGAAGGGGATTCCCCTTCCAAACTGTAAACAATCCAATCTCTCTCCTCCTCCAGTCTCCCATACACTAAGAAGAATCTCCAATAAAGGTAAGCGTTATGCTGTTAATGTTTCATTCATCATTTCCCATTGTATTGTTTATGTACTACATGTATATTTCATGTAAAAAATTTTTTTGTTTTAATACTTTTGGGTGTCAGGAACGGATTAATTGTATTTACATTATTTCTTATGGGGAAAATTGATTCGCAAATCGTAAATTTCGTTTGTAGTAGCTCCTCCAAGAACGGATTAATTACGAAAAACGAGGGACCACTGTATATGTGTGTGTGTGTGTGTGTGTGTGTGTGTGTGTGTGTGTGTGTGTGTGTGTAATACTAAGGATGTATCTTAGTGTTTATGTAAAGACCAAAGGTAAAGACATGTTATGCCTTCGTTATCAGCTTACCTCTAATGTTCTCTCTCTCTCTCTCTTCCTCTCCCTTCAACTCTGTTTCTCGCCCATCCAGATAGTATGGAAGGTATCTGTCATCTCTCAACCGTCAATTCTACTGTCACTCCATAACAAATATTCGCCTCGTCCATGTCCATCCTGGGGACGGTCGGCGTAAAGGGCATCAATTTGCGGGACCCGACTCATTTATGGTTTAAAAACATAATTGATGGATACCATGAGAAGAGATTACACTGCATGGTGGAGTCGCTCTCTCCGCCTCTGTCCTGACTTACCCTATGTTATCTGACGTTAGGAGACGCTGGTGCTTGGAGGGGTGCTATAGATTGAGATAAACAGAGACAGGGAGAAGTTTTCTGGCATTATTAAGTAGGAGACAGAGACAGGGAGAAGTTTCCTGGCATTATTAAGTAGGAGACAGAGACAGGGAGAAGTTTCCTGGCATTATTAAGTAGGAGACAGAGACAGGGAGAAGTTTCCTGGCATTATTAAGTAGGAGACAGAGACAGGGAGAAGTTTCCTGGCATTATTAAGTAGGAGACAGAGACAGGGAGAAGTTTCCTGGCATTATTAAGTAGGAGACAGAGACAGGGAGAAGTTTCCTGGCATTATTAAGTAGGAGCCAGCAAACTGTGTTCAAATAACGTGTTGGATACTGTTAGACACCAGTTACAATTACTTTTATTTTGTGCTAGGGGGAAATTTAAATCTGATGCTTTTATTAGAAATAGGCTAACGTTGGAAAGAGGGAATTAGTTTTTTCTGTTGTTAGCAGAGACTATGTGATAGCTAGTATAGCATGGGAACTAAAAATTGCTACAGAATGAGGAGTTAAGGTAGTCCTCACTGTCTTCTATTGCGACTACCACGGTACTGTTGAAGGCTTCTAGCCGTCGGCCAGATGATTAAAAGCTCCAGTGGCGGGTCATCGTAAGACCCGCATCACGGAACACTGGTCCTGTTCCCTGACAAATCTTACCTAACCTAGCTTCTGCATTTACCAGCAAGTTCAATGCTTCTTTTTCATGTAAGCATTTAACAGTACTGACTGAAGCATCATCGAGAACCTTGTCCTTCTGGAACCTGAATTAAGTAGTTCCTTACGTTACTGTTCCAGAGGCTTAGTAGGTTCAAAGACAATACTGATTGTCTACAGTGCAGTGCAATTTAATATGCAACAATAGTTTCGAAAAATAGATTCCTACACTGCAAAAAATAAGGAACGATAATTATGGTGTCATCTATGACAGAAATTTCGAAGTAATCTACTTACGTGAATTATGGTAGTTACTAATAAAATTAATTGATAAGTAATTAGCCTACTACTATGTAGTAGACTCTACTATGTAGAGGTTAACTTTCCTTCCACTCAGAGCTGCCAGTATTGCCGTGAGTGCAAGAAATTTCAGTATAAAGTTAGATTAGACTAGGCTTGGTTAGATTACTGTATGTTCACGTATATTTTCTTATAACTGCTCTGTAGTAACGAAATTAAGACAGGCGGGTAACACCTAACAGGGGGTGGAGCGTACTCTGAAATTTCGTTTATACATTTTCACCCTAAGGGTAAGAAATGTAGAGGACGGGGTGATGGTGCGCCGCCATTATAGCTCGCGAAATTCTAATAGCATAAATGTAAACAAATCGCGTAACGGCTTGAACCCATGACAGGTGGTTAACGCACTGGCCTGTGACTTTCAGGACTCGCCTATCATGGGTTCAAGACGCACCAGTTGCATGATTTGTGGTGCAGCAACAGCAGCAAGGCACAGCAAGCAGCACGCAGCAGCACGCAGCAGCAGCAGCCTCTGCCGCCATTTGTCAAAGGCTCTTGTCAAATAGACATTTGGCCTGTTTAGTGTGTACTCAGTTATGGTTGCAGGGACCGATTCACAGCTCCTGGTCCCGCCTCATCACTGGTGTGTGTGTACTCACCTAATTGTGGTTGCAGGGGTCGATACTCAGCTCCTGGCCCCGCCTCTTCACTGATCACTACTGGGTCCACCCTCTCCCTGTTCCATGAGCTTTATCATACCTCGTCTTGAAACTATGTACGGTTGTGTGTGTGTGTGTGTGTGTGTGTGTGTGTGTGTGTGTGTGTGTGTGTGTGTGTGTGTGTGTGTGTGTGTGTGTGTGTAAGTAGTAGTCATCCATCCAGTCACAAATCTTCACAAGAGGTGATAAAAACTCACGTTACCAAAAGGTTAAGTGTATTTCAATAATTACTCTTAACAATAGTTACCAGACATTAGTTTCAAATACATTCAAGAATACACACATACAAAATACACAGCGAGTATAAAAACAACAGGTGATTACTACAATTGAACTTAGAGTGAAACCTGTTTAAGAGTTTAACACGACACACACTGTAACTAGAGAATGTAGGTAAGACATTCTTTGAACATTAAAATGGTATAAAATACCGACAGGTTGTTAGGTAAGACACATATGCAACAGTTAGGTATCTTTATTATGATTACATCGTCTTCAAGTATCTTCTGCTTCTATCAACTTTTCTGTACTTGACTGAAGAAGCATACTGTGTAGGCGAAACGTTTCATAATAAAGATACCTAACTGTTGCATATGTGTCTTACCTAACAACCTGTCGGTATTTTATACCATTTTAATGTTCAATCTGTCAGACACTGCAACACAAGGGTATCTTGGTACAGACCTGCAATCAACTTCGACAACTTCCACTAGTGAGAGGGGCTGGATTTGAGAGGGACCTGACCTCTCAACATCTGAGTTCTTACCTCTCCTAGTGGCCGACCACCTCAAAACTTTAAGGGTGATGGACTGATTACATCGTCTTCAAGTATCTTCTGCTTCTATCAACTTTTCTGTACTTGACTGAAGAAGCCTACTGTGTAGGCGAAACGTTTCATAATAAAGATACCTAACTGTTGCATATGTGTCTTACCTAACAAGACATTCTTTACGTAACATTCCGTCATTCCTTTAAACACCCAAATTGTGTGTTTTAGAAATGTCAAAAAAAAAAAAACAAGGGTAATTACTTTGACATAAAATAACTGTGAAGGTGGTATTGTATATATAACTGTTATAGACACGTGCATTATAACCATCATCGGCGTTGTAGTATAATACTTGGTAATTATATTTGACAAAATTTCGATACTCACGTTCATAACTAGTAAATATTCAATATTTTTTTTGGGTTGGGGGGGAGAGTGGGAGGTTAAAGTTATCGTTAGTGCATGTGTGTGTTGGTTGTCACAATCAACATAGGCTCAACAACTGTGTTGATTGTGACACTTTCAACAGGTGTCACCCGTTGGAGAGTCACCCACTGAAGGGCTCACGTATTGAGAGGGTCACCCCATTGAAGAGGTCACGCGTTGAGGGGTAATTAACTAGCTTATTATATATATGGGAAAGCGCTAAACCCGGAAACATAATCCAGAGTCTGGGGAATGGGAGGTTTTTGGTAGGCAGGGGGGAGGGGTTGATCAGCGTTAATTCCTTGAAGTAAGAGCCCTTTACCTCCCATCAAGAGCCCTTCACCCCCATTAAGAGCCTTTGAAGATCATCAAGCGCCTTTCATCCCACCAAGAGCCCTTCACCCCATCAAGAAACCTTCAACCACATCAAAAAGCAATTCACCCCATCAAGAACCCTTCACCCACATCAAGAGCCCTTCACCCACATCAAAAGTCTTTCACCCCATCAAGATCCCTTCACCCCATCAAGATCCCTTCACCCCATCAAGATACCTTCACCTACATCAAGAGCCCTTCGCCCCATCAATATACCTTCACCCACATCAAGAGCCCTTCACCCACATCAAGAGACCTTCACCCACATCAAGAGCCCTTCACCCACATCAAGAGCCCTTCACCTCCACCAAGAGCCCTTCATCTCATCAAGAGCCCTTCACCCCATCAAGAGCCCTTCACCCACATGAGCCCTTCACCCCATCAAGAGCTCTTCACCCCATCAAGAGACCTTCACCCACATCAAGAGCCCTTCACCCACATCAAGAGCCCTTCACCCACATCAAGAGCCTTTCGCCTCCACCAAGAGCCCTTCACTTTCATCAAAATCCCTTTACCACCATCAAGAGCCTTCCTCTGAAGGGGAGCCATTAATGGGTCACTGCGTCTCACTAAGCTAATAGCAGTTACGTGAGAGATCAGTGGTGCGCCAGTAGCAACAGCCTGGTTGAACAGGTAGTTAACAAGGAAATCTTTACTCAGGCCGGTTCCAAAGACAGAAGAAACCCTAGAACCGGTTACAGCCGTGAGAGAGGGGCTAATCAGTGGGGATGATAGTCTTTAAGAAAGTGGCGAATGGAAGGGTGATAAGGGAATGAAGAGGACAGAAAAGGGTCAAGGAAAACTGTGGGTGTTGTGGGTGTTGTGGTTGTAGTGGGTGTTGTGGGTGTTGTGGTTGTAGTGGTTGTAGTGGGTGTAGTTGATGTAATGGAGTGGTAGGTGTAGTAGGGGTGGCAGGCGTGGTTAGGGTAGTAGTTAGTGCGCATCACTACATACCTACCTACCAGTCTACCAGCTACCACCTATTTACCTCTACTTTCCTTTCTTGCCTACCAACCCTCTAGCGTAGGTACCTAAAGTCAGTGCCGGATCAGCCGGGCTGTGGCTCGTACGTTGGACTGCGTGCGGCCAGCAGTAACAGCCTGGTTGATCAGGCCCTGATCCACCGGGAGGCCTGGTCATGGACCGGGCCGCGGGGGCGTTGATCCCTGGAATAACCTCCAGGTAATCCAGGTAACCAGGTAGGTACCTACCTTCTACCGACCTACCTACACTCCTACTTACGAGTATCTACGTACCTTCCACTCCTATGAGAGCTTCAGCATCTCTAGGATTATAGCTAAATGAATTGTAGACCCTCTATCATGTACTAATGGCATTAACCATCTAGAGCATACCACGGGTGGGGTTAGAACCCGCGATCAGACTCTCAAAATTCCACACCGTCGCGTTAGCCACTGGACCAGCTAGCTGCAATAAGATTCATCCAACCAGGTATATTTCTACACCATAGGAAGGTTAGCATAGGCACCACTGTGACCACAAATGCAAGTTTTTACAGACGAATCTCCCGTTAGCTTGGCCGTGACGAACTCTAGCTCAAGTCCCCTCAAAGCCGTGAGTCTCATTAACCATCTAGTCCACTCCGTCAATAATACAAACTTTACTAACCCACTTCGATAATACACGATTGTCCTTAATCTAGAAAGTATATAGCCTCGGGAGATAGCCTCGATGTGGACTTTCCAAGTCCGCTGCTATCTGTCTTTTCTATATAATTTTTGCTTATATTACTCTGTATTGGACTGAGAAAATCTCTGGTAGTCGAAGTGGTTCCTTAAGGAAGTTACCTCACGTTGCTTAAGTGTCTCTTAAGCACTTGCAAGTATTATATACCTTAAAGAACAAATAACCCTCACAAAGGAGAAATCAAGTTATGACGACGTTTCAGTCCGACTCGGACCGAAACGTTGTCATGAAGGTTGTATATTACAAACCTTCGTCGTAGAAACTCAGTATAATCGTATGTAGTGGGACAAGTAGACTAATACAACTAACTAGCTATCAGCTCAGTAACAAGATATCAACCAAAATGAAAGTGATGTACCGATAGACGATTTCAGTCCTTCTACTAAAAGCACATTTCAGGCCGCAGCTGAATGACAAAACACATTTATTAAACCTCTGAAGTGAATGACACTGCCAACCAAAATATTCTCAAACCTCCAGCATAAGTAACAAGTCATCGGGACTGAGAAACGAGAGGTAAGTAAGGTATCTAGACTCTCCTTTCAACAGAGTTAGAAATGACAACTTTCAAGACGAAGGTAACTCAATCAGTTGTCACATTTTCCCATGAAATAACATGAGAAATAAGAAAGGGAGCTACCCGCCATAAAGAGACAAGAGAGAGACTACAAAATAGCCTAAAATCTTAAGTCAAATGAATGTTTATTTAACCCGTAAAAGGTCCAAACGTAAATATACGTTTTTTCAATATTTGAAAGTACAGTATGTAAAAAAAGATAGACCTTTTTTTTTTTACATTTGAAAACGTGTAAAAAAACTTTGATCTACTTTTTTTGTTATATTTGAAAATATATAAAAAAAACGTAGATCTACTTTTGGAGCATTACACATGTGAACGTAGATCTGCTCGGACCATTTACGGGTTAAAAACAAAATTATTTCGCCCTTAAGATTATGAGCCACTTTCTGGGCGAGATACGTAAGGGTCCAGTCCCGTATTTACATATGCCATAACATATTGAAATGAGAGATATGGAAGAAAAATGAAAATAAGCTAAGTGAAAAGATCAAGCTCCGTGGACACAATAAGAGAACGTTGCATCAACATTCGTGGTCCCAGACTTCTAACCATCTTACTGTAAGATATCAGAAATATTGTCAGGACAAGTGTGGAAGCCTTCATGAGGAAATGAGTTAAGTACCACCTCCAGGTGCAGGATCAACCAGGCTGTGATGGATATATAAGCCAGCAGATCGCCAGCAACAACACTCTGGCTGACCAAACAAGCACCAGAGAAGCCTGGCCCAGGTCGGGCGTAGGAAAATGCTCGAAACCCATCAAAGGCATATCACAGATAAAGTTGTCAATCTCAGGGATACCAGAACTCAAATCTGAAATGTGTCACGAATCATGCTTAATATAAGACGATTCACATAAAACTGTCAGCATCCCTCAGATGAACCACCACAGCACTGTCTTCTTGGCCAGTAGTGGCTGCATATTTATGATGTTTAACCCTAGTCTTAAATTCCCAGGTCGTCCAAAAGCTAACACAGAACCATACAACATAAATTTGCTTGCCATCCCAAAACCCTGCCATTTCACCTTGCAACCTCGTTCATTCGCTACAATAAACCCAAACTAAATTATCCCTTGAAATAATTAACCCTGCGAAGTCGCCATGAAAAGATGAACCAGAAATAATATCAGAAATCCACCTCGCGTTTCTTAAACAACGCCTTCGTGTTCCCTTGTAAGAAACACCCACACACACACATAACAAAAAAAATTTAATAATAGATGAAATTTAATTTTAAAGTTTAGCAATAACAATTTAAACTTGAAAAAAGAGGGAGGGGCAAGTCGCCCCCCGCCCTGACACCCTACCCCAATGGGGTATATTCTCGGGCATTACCTTCTTGCCCATCTCGAAAGCTCAATTCTTCTTAAATGGTAGTCATGGTTCCTTAGCTACGCGTGAAGAAGCATCCACGACATGCTCCTAATCTGTAATTTCGGTACCTCTCCTCCGTAACAGGCGTAATGCATTATTTTGCCAGTGCTCGTATTGTTAAAGAGATAATAACTGACACTTACGTTGCAGTAAAATTTTCAAACTACTGTGAGACAGAAAAAAATCAGAGAAAAATGTAATCGTGGCTGTAAACGTTCTCGCGAATCAGGCTGGCTGGTGGAGGTGTTTGTGTGTGTGCGTGTGTGTTGGGATGAGCGAAGTGTTTGGTGTGTTTGTACTCATTCAGTTCTGCTCGACCAGTTATACTTGCATAGTTGTGTTCGTCTAGCTGAACCCACAGGTTTACTCGCCTAGTTATACCCATAGTTTTACTCGCCTAGTTGTACCCACAGTTTTACTCGCCTAGTTGTACCCACAGTTTTACTCGCCTAGTTGTACCCACAGTTTTACTCACTTAGTTGAACCCACAGTTTTACTCGCCTAGTTGTACCCAGTTTTACTCGCCTAGTTGTACCCACAGTTTTACTCGCCTAGTTGTACCCACAGTTTTACTCACTTAGTTGAACCCACAGTTTTACTCGCCTAGTTGTACCCAGTTTTACTCGCCTAGTTGTACCCACAGTTTTACTCGCCTAGTTGTACCCACAGTTTTACTCACTTAGTTGAACCCACAGTTTTACTCGCCTAGTTATGCCCACAGTTTTAATCGCCTAGTTGTACCCATAGTTTTACTTGCCTAGTTATACCCACAGTTTTACTCACCTAGTTGTACCCACATTACTTTTTATGCCCTAGTTATGCTTGAGGGGGTCAATTACCATGTTCTGACTCGACGGCTATAATTTTTCAATATATTTTACAGATTCCTAGCCTTTTGGGAGCTATTGTACATACACCTGAAGGTACTTACTATTAGTAATCTTCTTTCATCACATCCAAATTCACATAATTCCTAACAATGTTAAAACTAAAGAAATATTTCCTAACGTCTTCAGGGCACATTCTCTCTTGTTTTATCAAAATCTATTGATCTGTCTTGTCTCTGGTCCTCTCCTTTCAAACTGTCTCACTATTTGTCCAAGCACTGAGCTTTTAGAACGGCATTATCATGTCGCCTTATAATTCTCCGATTTTGCAAAGGTGGTCGAGTTTATTTCCCTCATTCTTTTCTCTACGTCAGGTCTTTCAACACTGTTCTGGTCGAAAATCTTGTAAATGTGCTTGGACAGTTGTAGACTCGACGTTGGTGCTGAGTATTCTACAAAGGGTAGAAGGGCTCCTTCTTGAACTTTTTCTTGATCTCGCGAACGCAGCCGAAGTTACTTTTGAGAGTGGCACTTCTGGTGATATTCTAAGGGTTATGTCTACTCCTAGATCTCTCTGTTTTTTTGGCCAGCAGTTGTTGTTCTTCCAGACTGTACTCGGTGTCATGTCTTCTCCCTTCACCTGTGCTTATAACTCAGGCTTGCAAGAGGGCGCAGGCCCAGGACCTGCTATTACTGCTAGGTTATTCTATACTGAGAAGGTCGCTACGCATACTGAGCACCATCAGCACACATGATGGTAGCCGAGAAATGGTGAATATGCCTGGCAGGACAAAGCCAGAGGAAACTTGGCGGAGGTAGCCTTGGAGTCCGTCCCTGTCTACTGGTGGAGGTAGCCTTGGTGTTCGTCCCTGTCTACTGGTGGAGGTGGCCTTGGTGTTCGTCCCTGTCGACTGGTGGAGGTGGCCTTGGTGTTCGTCCCTGTCGACTGGTGTAGGGAGCCCTGGTGTTCGTCCCTGTCTACTGGTGGAGGTAGCCTTGGAGTCCGTCCCTGTCTACTGGTGGAGGTAGCCTTGGAGTCCGTCCTTGTCTACTGGTGGAAGTAGCCTTGGTGTTCGTCCCTGTCTACTGGTGGAGGTGGCCTTGGTGTTCGTCCCTGTCGACTGGTGTAGGGAGCCCTGGTGTTCGTCCCTGTCTACTGGTGGAGGTAGCCTTGGTGTTCGTCCCTGTCTACTGGTGGAGGTAGCCTTGGTGTTCGTCCCTGTCTACTGGTGGAGGTGGCCTTGGTGTTCGTCCCTGTCGAATGGTGTAGGGAGCCCTGGTGTTCGTCCCTGTCTACTGGGTGGCGGCCCTGGTGTTCGTCCCTCTCTACTGATGGTGGCCTTGGACTCCTGTCAACAGGTCGCCCTGTAGGGGTCATACAGAAACTGGGAAATTGGTTGGGATGGGGGAGGGCAAAGAGGTAGTCAAACTTGATCTAAAGAAGAAAACAGAAGCCAAAGTTCCTTAGATCAAGAGCCCTTCACTAGCATCAAAGCACCCTCCTCTCCTTGACTTGTTTACAGTACAGGTATACTTAATGGGGATAACAGTCTTTAGTTAAAGGTTTCCTTCATGTCCTCTTTGGTGTTGATTGATACTAAATTGGTCTACCCTCCCTCCTGCTACGGTATCCAGGTCTAGATTGGTACTACATTGGTCTACCCTCCCTCCTGCTACGGTATCCAGGTCTAGATTGGTACTACATTGGTTCTCAGTTACAATATCAGTCGTGAGGCTAGAGATACCTTGGTATTTCCCTTCGGAATGTTTGGCTAAATTGCCTTCGGCCTATTTTCTCTAAGCACCTGTCTCCTCCACGGTTTTCTTTGTTTCCTGAGACCCCTACTGAGTGTGTGTTGAGGAGAAGAAGCGAGCTAAAACGCACATTTTAACGTGTAACCCGAACATTTATGACTCACATAAAACCAGCATCTTACTCGTTCATGAAATCACACAGATGCAAATGTGAAGCTGCAGGGACAAGGCCATGAATAGCCGAAAATAAAGACGTCAGTGATATTAGTATCAACACACACACACACACACACACACACACACACACACACACACACAAAGCTTTTATGCATGTACAGTGACAAGAGAGAATAGACGTGTATATAAGAAGGAACATATTTGAATGAGCAAAACCTTATTAGTGTTAACACTCATAGAATTATTTCTATTCAGAGATCGAACTTCTTTACAAAAATTGTAAATATTATTATTATTATTATTATTATTATTATTATATTTTTACTGTATACCCATACATTTACACTTAATGTAAAAGTTATACAGTAATAATCATAATAATTCCACTGTAAATAATTACGTATATTTAAAAATATGATATAAGATGGAGTAAAAAAATACTAATGATAATAAAAAAAACAAAACAGAAAAAGTGATACATTTCTCTGTAAGAAATCAACAAATAAAAGTTAAATATTTGAAAGACGAGAGAAAATCTTATCAGAAGAACTAACTCACCAAATATTTTCCCTTCACAAAGCCCAAGCCAGAAAGCGTTTCCACTTCATAAATACGAAACATCACTCATTTTCCCCTCAGAGATGCCTACCTCTGACGATAAAGCAAGAAATCTAGATTGGTTGGTTAATGGAATTTAAAGCTGAACTACTGTACGAGAGTCATTAAAGCTACACATAGCCACCGGTTAAGAATACTTTTATCCATTAAAACAGGGTGGATATATGTGATAAATGGTTTAAAAAACCGATAAGTTGAAGATTGAGACACTTATGCAACATACAGGAATCGTTATCTTAATAAAGATTCAGGGTGTATATACACCACGAGTATATAAACACCATATATACATCTCTAGGAGCATGTATTCTGTGGAAGAAACAGAGTTTTCTGTTGGACATGAAGTCAACAGCCCTGGATATGTACCTAAGGCCACTCCGATCTTAAGTGGCAAACGAGAGAGACGAACGCAAAGGTAACATTTTCATTTTGCAATACGGGTGTGTCGATTTTATGAGCCCCACGTGTGTAGCACTCTCTTGCTCCGTGTCGCTTAGTTCCGTCATCTCGCATAATATAGAACGTCTCTTTTTTTTATATATATTTTCTTTTATTTTTGGAATTATCTTTTTTTCTGGGGATTTTATATTTTTCGGTTTTTTTTATTTTTCTCCCTTCTTTCCTTTCCTTGCATTCGCTATCTGATGTTTATCTTAAATCTGCCTCATTATTCTGCGTTCTCTCCTGTTTCTTTTTCTTCTCTTTCTGTTTATTTCTTACGTTTCTCTTCCTGCTTTATCTGTTTTCTTCCTTGTGCTCATTAAACACTTTTATTTCTTTCTAATCGCCACTTCTTGCGTTTCTTTCCTATTTGTTTTTATTATCTGATTTGTTTCTGCTTCGTTCATCATTTGCGATTGGTGATTTTTTTGTCTTCTCTTGGATATCTTTCTTTGATAATTTTTGCCTGTTATTATTGTTCTTTATTCATTTCTTGTGCGTTGTTTCTTACTGTTAATGTTTTGTCAGTTCCCTCTTCCCATTTGCCTATTTATCATCTTCTCTGTTTTACTGAAAGTTTTATATTAAATGAAATGTCTACCGTACTTATCTGGCGTCTGGCTCTGTGGTAAAGTACTGTGTACTCTGATACAGAGTTTGCAGGTTCGAGTCCGGCTGTGGACGTAGACACATTGTAAATAATTTCGCCTGTTTGCGAAGTGTTAAGTGTTAAGTGTGTGTGTGTGTATATATATATATATATATATATATATATATATATATATATATATATATATATATATATATATATATATATATATAATGTGTGTGTGTTGTGTGCCAATGTATGTCAGTGAATTAAGATGTATCCAACTACTGTAACAACAATAGCAACACCGTCAGCACTAACATCACGGAAGCAGGGAGGAGAGAACGAGAGGAAGTTGAAGAAAGTAAAGTGAGGGAAGCAGACGGGAGTAAAGGACGACTTATCTTCTTGGATGTCTGATGTGGTCGTGACAGAGAGGACCTCAACCTTCCCCACTCCCTAATCAATCTCTCTCTCTTTCGTTACTACTTCCTTCTATTCTCTGCTCTCTATCATGGCCCCAATTTCTTACCCTTCAAAGGTATTTCCTAAAAATTGATAAAGGGCTCTTGATCCAAAAGAACTCGCACTATCCAATCCTATTCTGGATCAAACTTGATCACCCCCATTTCGTCCACAGGCTTTGAATCACCCCTACGAGTTCACCCCTTCCCACTGAATATTACCCACTTAGTGTTTGCTTACAATTAGACGGGACTCTACAACGGCCCGTTCGTGACGACGTACATGAACGTAAACAAACGTAATTCCATTATCAAACCAATACTTACAAATTTTACCGTGTCTTTAAAAACTTCTAAT
>NC_091347.1:14801401-14833901 GCF_038502225.1 Cherax quadricarinatus | reverse complement strand
GTGTGTGTGTGTGTGTGTGTGTGTGTGTGTGTGTGGTGTGTGGTGTGTGGTGTGTGTGTGTGTGTGTGTGTGTGTGTGTGTGTGTGTGTGTGGTGTGTGTGGTGTGTGTGGTGTGTGTGTGTGTATATATGTGTGTGTGTGTGTACTCACCTAATCGTGGTTCCAGGGGTCGAGACTCAGCTCCTGGCCCCGCCTCTTCACTGATCGCTACTAGGTCCTCTCTCTCTCTCTCTCTCACTCTCTCTCTCTCTCTCTCTGCTTCCTGAGTTTTGTCATACCTCGTCTTAAAGCTATGTATGGTTCCTGCCTCCACTACATCACTTGCTAGGCTATCCCACTTCCTGA
This sequence comes from Cherax quadricarinatus, assembly GCF_038502225.1. Taxonomy (NCBI): domain Eukaryota; kingdom Metazoa; phylum Arthropoda; class Malacostraca; order Decapoda; family Parastacidae; genus Cherax; species Cherax quadricarinatus. The sequence continues at coordinate 14,833,556 of NC_091347.1, read as the reverse complement.
CAACTCTATGACTGAAGAAATACTTCCTAACATCCCTGTGACTCGTCTGAGTCTTCAACTTCCAATTGTGACCCATTGTTTGTCCCCCCTCTCTGGAACATCCTGTCTCTGTCCACCTTATCTATTCCACGCAGTATTTTGTATGTCATTATCATGTCTTCCCTGACCCTCCTGTGCTCCATTGTCGCCAGTCCGATTTCCCTTAACTTTTCTTCGTAGGACATTCCCCTGAGCTCCGGAACTAGCCTTGTTGCAAACCTTTGTACTTTCTCTAATTTCTTGACGTGCTTGACCAGGTGTGGGTTCCAAACTGGTGCTGCATACTCCAGTATGGGCCTGACGTACACAGTGTACAGTGCCTTGAACGATTCCTTACTAAGGTATCGAAACGCTATTCTCAGGTTTGCCAGGCTCCCATATGCTGCAGCAGTTATCTGGTTGATGTGTGCCTCCGGAGACGTGCTCTGTGTTACGGTCACCCAAAGATCTTTCTCCTTGAGTGAGGTTTGCAGTCTTTGTCCACTTAGCCCTTACTCCGGGGTTGAATTCGAGAAGCCAGTTGCTGGACCACGTGTGCAGCCCATCCAGGTCTCTTTATAGTCCTGCCTGATCCTCAAATGATTTAATTCTTCTCATTAACTTCACTTCTGCGAACAGGGACATTTCAGAGTCTATCCCTTCCATCAAGTAATTCACATATACCAAAAATAGCAATGGTCCTAGGACTGACCCCTGTGGGACCCCGCTCGTCACATGCGTCCACTGTGTGTGTGTACTCACCTATTTGTACTCACCTATTTGTGGTTGCAGGGGTCGAGTCATAGCTCCTGGCCCCGCCTCTTCACTGATTGCTACTAGGTCCTCTCTCTCCCTGCTCCATGAGCTTTATCATACCTCGCCTTAAAACTATGTATGGTTCCCGCTTCCACTACTTCACTTTCTAGACTATTCCACGGCTTGACTACTCTATGACTGAAGAAATACTTCCTAACATCCCTTTGATTCATCTGAGTCTTCAACTTCCAATTGTGACCTCTTGTGTCTGTGTCCCATCTCTGGAACATCCCGTCTTTGTCCACCTTGTCTATTCCGCGCAGTATTTTATATGTGTATGTATGTATGTGTGTGTGTGTGTGTGTGTGTGTGTGTGTGTGTGTGTGTGTGTGTGTGTGTGTGTGTGTGTAATAATAAAATAATAATGATAATGATAATAAAAATATAACAACATAATATAGTAAAGAGCAGAAATAATAAGAAATAATAATGACAAATCGGTAAAAATAAAATGAAAAATAAAGATGAAGTAAATAATGGACACAAATAACCAACAGAGACGAAGAACATCCAAACAGAAAAACGAAACACTAACAACTATTAATTCCTGTTGTAACTGTTGGTCTGTTGCGCGTTTTATTAGATTTATATCATCATTATTATTAATGGTTCAAAGCACAGGCCGTGTCCGTCATGCTGAGCACTCACGTTTGATCCAGGGAAAAAGAGAACGCCAATTCCCTGGATCGAGAGCCACAGGATATCGTTCTTCCTCTCCCCCCCCCCCCGGTCCAAGTTTGTGTGTATTTTCTGAAGAGTTTGTTTATTAGTCTGTGGAGGTGCTAAACACGTATGGGCTATTCGGTGCAAAGTAGTGGTGAAGGCTCGATCATCCATTTTTTCTGATTAAATTTAGATAGTGGCAGTGTTGCTGATGGTAAAGGTAGTGTTGCTGATGATAGTGTTGTGGAAGTGGCAGTGTTGTTGGTAGTAGTGACAGTGTTGCTTGTGGTACTGTTGCTTGTGGTAGTGACAGTGTTGCTGCTGGTAGTGTCTTGGAAGTGACAGTGTTGCCGGTGGTAGTGACAGTGTTGCTGGTGGTAGTAGTAGTAGTGTTGCTGGTGGTAGTAGTAGTAGTGTTGCTGGTGGTAGTAGTAGTAGTGTTGCTGGTGGTAGTAGTAGTAGTGTTGCTGGTGGTAGTAGTAGTAGTGTTGCTGGTGATAGTGGTAGTGTTGCTTGTGATAGTAGTAGTATTGCTGGTGGTAGTAGTAGTGCTGGTGGTAGTAGTACTGGTGGTAGTAGTATTGCTGGTGGTAGTAGTAGTATTGCTGGTGGTAGTAGTAGTAGTATTGCTGGTGGTAGTAGTAGTAGTATTGCTGCTGGTGGTAGTAGTAGTAGTATTGCTGCTGGTGGTAGTAGTAGTAGTGTTGCTGGTGGTGGTAGTAGTAGTGTTGCTGGTGGTAGTAGTAGTGTTGCTGGTGGTAGTAGTAGTGTTGCTGGTGGTAGTAGTAGTGCTGCTGGTGGTAGTAGTAGTGTTGCTGGTGGTAGTAGTAGTGCTGATGGTGGTAGTAGTAGGAGTGCTGCTGGTGGTAGTAGTAGGAGTGCTGCTGGTGGTAGTAGTAGTAGTGCTGGTGGTGGTAGTAGTAGTAGTGCTGCTGGTGGTAGTAGTAGTGTTGCTGGTGGTAGTAGTATTGCTGGTGGTAGTAGTAGTATTGCTGGTGGTAGTAGTAGTATTGCTGGTGGTAGTAGTAGTATTGCTGGTGGTAGTAGTAGTGTTGCTGGTGGTAGTAGTAGTGTTGCTGGTGGTAGTAGTAGTATTGCTGGTGGTAGTAGTAGTATTGCTGGTGGTAGTAGTAGTATTGCTGGTGGTAGTAGTAGTATTGCTGGTGGTAGTAGTAGTATTGCTGGTGGTAGTAGTAGTGTTGCTGGTGGTAGTAGTAGTGTTGCTGGTGGTAGTAGTAGTATTACTGGTGGTAGTAGTAGTATTACTGGTGGTAGTAGTAGTATTACTGGTGGTAGTAGTAGTATTACTGGTGGTAGTAGTATTACTGGTGGTAGTAGTAGTATTGCTGGTGGTAGTAGTAGTATTGCTGGTGGTAGTAATAGTGCTGCTGGTAGTAATAGTGCTGCTGGTGGTAGTAGTAGTAGTATTGCTGGTGGTAGTAGTAGTAGTGCTGCTGGTGGTAGTAGTAGTGTTGCTGGTGGTAGTAGTAGTGTTGCTGGTGGTAGTAGTAGTATTGCTGGTGGTAGTAGTAGTATTGCTGGTGGTGGTAGTAGTAGTGCTGCTGGTGGTAGTAGTAGTGCTGCTGGTGGTAGTAGTAGTGTTGCTGGTGGTGGTAGTGGTATTGCTGGTGGTGGTAGTGGTATTGCTGGTGGTGGTAGTAGTAGTGTTGCTGGTGGTAGTAGTAGTGTTGCTGGTGGTAGTAGTGGTGTTCCTGGTGGTAGTAGTAATGTTGCTGGTGGTAGTAGTGGTGTTGCTGGTGGTGGTAGTAGTGGTGTTGCTGGTGGTGTTAGTAGTAGTGTTGCTGGTGTTAATGGTAGTGTTGCTAATGGTATTGGTAGTGCTGCTGGCAGTTGACATTTTCTGACAGTTATTAGTCATTGTTGGTAGTTTTAGTGTTGGTCACTAGTTATGTTTTGTGATTATGTTATGAGTGGTTGGTTAGTTAGCTTTCAGTGGGTATGTTGGCGGTAGGTGGTTATATTTATTGAGTATGTTAGTGGTTGTAGTGGATAAGATGGATGAACAGCCATCAAGAAAACACCATTAATCATTATAACCAACTCATCCACCATCCACACCCCTGAAACACCCTTAAACCCACATGACCCTTGAACCCACATGACCCTTGAACTCGCATGACCCTTGAATACACATCATACAGAACCTGGGGAAATGCGAGCCATTCAGGTTCGATCCAAGGAAGGGGAAGAGCAGATACAATTCCCTGGATCAAGAGCCTCTCGCTGGCATCAAGGAACCTCTTTCTCACACAAAGGCTTCCAGTCCACAGCTCCTACAAAGCTCCCTTCCATCCAACGCCCCTCGCAAAAACTCCCCTTAACAACGCCTAAGAAACGCATTCAAGTACATTTCTGTCCTTTGACGTTTTATTACTTATCAAAACAAGTCGTAGTAGTGATTTAACGAGGCAGTAACTCAGTGGTGTAATTATGTTCCTTGATAAATTGTTGCGGAGTGTTGTGCAGCCTGTCTTCACGGCCGGCTCGCACGCAAACAAAATGGCTGACCTGGCCGGCTCGATGGACAAGCAGCGCTGGAGAGACAATAGGGAGAGGAGTGAGGGGAGGAGGGCGATATGGAGGAAGAAAAGTGGGAGTGAGGAGAAATGGAGGGGTGGGGGTAAAGTCGTGAAAAATGGCGAAAAGAACGATGGGATTAGTTTTTATTTTATTTTTTTTTTTTTTTTGTCTTTCATAATCTTCCACACCGAGTGACGGCCAGAATTTTCATTCGTGAATAATAAAATCGATTCACGGAATACTAACTTGTTTAATACCGGTTAATATTACTATTCTTTATTACCCGAAGTATTGAAAACATCTCTGGAGAATGAGAAATTTTTGAAAAATTGAGAATTTTTTTTTTTTACGTTTTTTTTTTTTTTTTTTTGCACAGGAATATTCCAGATGTTGGTTAAGTCACGCCTGGAACGTGCGCCAGTACCCATGTGTACGTCACTAACAGCTACTGTAACGCAGAAAGAGGTGCTGTCGCGCAGAACGAGGCACTGTCGCGCAGAACGAGGCACTGCCGCACAGAACGAGGCACTGTCGCGCAGAACGAGGCACTGCCGCGCAGAACGAGGCATTGTCGCGCAGAACGAGGCATTGTAGCGCAGAACGAGGCATTGTCGCGAAGAACGAGGCATTGTCGCGCAGAACGAGGCACTGTCGCGCAGAACGAGAGAGAGAGAGAGAGAGAGAGAGAGAATAAATGGAGGAAAAACAGACGCAAGATAGAAATGAATGTAGGAAGGGAAGAAAAGTAAATGGAGAACAAGATAGTAATGTACAGAAAATGAGGGGGGGGGGAGAGGTATCAAGTAAGAGGAAAGAAAGAATAGAAGGGCAAGGGAGAAAATTTTAGGTGGGAATGAGAGAGAGAGAGATGGTTGGTGGGTGAAGGAGCAGGAAAAGCTTGAGGGAGTGATGGAACAGTAATAGTAGGTGTTGGGGTAAGGAAGGTGGGCAAGATAGGAGAGAGAGAGAGAGAGAGAGAGAGAGAGAGAGAGAGAGAGACCCAGCGCAATATCTCTAACCTTGACTGGAAGGCAGGGCATCCTGGCTGCATCCCCACCACCCCCACCTCCACCCCACCACCACAATCCCCACTACACCCACCATACCTCGACCTTTATTTATGTGGCTGAACTCAAGAAGGAAAATGAACACAGGCTTCAGTATTCTAGCGCTCCAAGTCTTTAAGGATTCAGCACCCTAGGATTCCAATCTTCCAAGATTGGAAGTCTTTAGAGGTTCCAGAGATTCACAGTTTCAAAGTTCTAAAGCTTAAGAATCCAACGTTCGAAGCCCTTAGGGTTTCAAGACATGGATTTGGTTCTATAAACCTTAGTATCAAGGTTTTAAGCAAAACAATTGAGTTACCAGCATTCATAGACATATCTGTCACCAGTTTTGGGTTTATTTGCCCTAACAGTCCGACCAGAAGCCTGATTTTTTTTAAATATTGGGCTTCAGACTCTTTAGTTCGCATAAATTAAAATTCTACTTTTTTTTAGGGTTCCAGGTTTTCAGATCTCTATGGAGCTTCAATTTCAAATGGATTCATGGTTCCAGAACTTTAAGGCTAGGCAATTCCAGAATTTCCAGTGCTCAAGCACTTCAAGACTCCAGTGTTCTTAAATTCCTCTGACCTCAAGTCTCATCATTATTCCAGAGCTCAAATTGTACAAAACTCTGCAGCATTCCTGGACTCCAGTATTGCTGATCTTCTGTATTTCAGGGCTCCGGGTCCTAAATGCTTCAGGGCTTCAAGGCCCCAGACACAAAGATGATATCTCCTGCAAGGGTCTTGTTGCCCGCACCAACCCGGCTCCCCAGCACGATAATATAGCGTTAATAAATTTGGTATGAGGGAGTTTTTTGTGTGGTTGCTCCCATCCTTAATTATATTTTGCAGGGGGCAAGGCAGACACGGAGGAGGGCGGGAGGGAGGGAGGGAGGACGGTAAGGCGAATGGGAGGTGCTTGTGAACCAAACCTCAGTGATGGTGGAGGGGGGATTAGCAGGGAGTGATGGTGGTAGGTAGTGGCGTTTGTTGTTGTAATGTTCGTTGCTGTTATAGGTAGTGCAAGTGGGTAACAGCGGCGGGGGGAGGGAAGGGAAAAAGGATTGTTTTAAGAGCATAATGGCTGTTCTTATTGTAGAGGAGCGTGGCTGGAAGCAAGCAGAGGTAGTTGAGTAATTTTAGGTGAATGGTAGTTGGTAAAGGAAGGAAACAGCAAAATGGTCGTGACTGGTCTAAAAGCACAAGTAGACGAAGATTCAGATCAAAAATTGGTAGGAAGGAGAGAAATCATCTGTAAATTGGTCCATAAAATTCGCTGATACAACGAAAACAAATGACGTTTAACAATTACATACAAATATATATATAATATATATATATATATATATAATATATATATATATATATATATATATATATATATATATATATATATATATATATATATATATATATATGAGGGGTGTTAATGTTGCAGTTTAAAAACTGTAGTGTAAAGCACCCTTCTGGCAAGACAGTGATGGAGTGAATGATGGTGAAAGTTTTTCTTTTTCGGGCCACCCTGCCTTGGTGGGAATCGGCCAGTGTGCTAATAAAAAAAATAATAACATTTATATCTTATTAAATAAATTTAAACTGAAATATGCTATACAGCGCAAAATTTAGCTAAAAAGCAATTATGCTAATTTAAAGTTACGTTAGGTGACGTTTGTAAGTTAGGTTTTGTAAAAAAAAATGAAAATCATTATATCGTTGTCAATAAAAAATTATTTATCAATTTGTAAAATCATTTTTTGGTCAATTCGGCAAGTTCGGTTTATTAGGCACTACACATATATGTCCTTTAAATTATCCAGTGACCCCCTTATATATGGGCAGCAAGTGAAACATTACCAGTGTTTATTAAGGATTGGACCTGCTGAGTTGTAGACGACTACATGTAGGAAAACATTTCAGTGAGATTTACTGCTTCACTAAACATTCCAGTGAGATGCTCTGTTTCACGAAACATTCCACTGGGATGCTCTGTTTCACGAAACATTCCACTGGGATGCACTGCGTCACTAAACATTCCACTGGGATGCTCTGCTTCATTAAACATTCCACTGGGATGCTCTGCTTCACTAAACATTCCACTGGGATGCTCTGCTTCACTAAACATTCCACTGGGATGCTCTGTTTCATTAAACATTCCACTGAGATGCTCTGCTTCACTAATTCCACTGGGATGCTCTGCTTCACTAAGCATTCGAGTGAGATGCCCTGTTTCACTAAATATTCGAGTGATGTGCCCTGATTCACTAAATATTCCAGAGATGCCTCTGGTTCATTACAAGCTCCAAAGAGGGCCCCTGGTTCACTAAACATTTCATTAAAATGCCTTGGTTAAAACAAAAATACGAGTGAGATACCACGGTTCAGTTAACTGATGACGCAGACGACGACGATTATCACTTAACGAAAGGAGGAAGAGCCTAACGAAAGTGTGACACGCTTGACGAAAATTAAACGCTCTCTGCCAAAGGAGGGAGGCCCCTTTTGCAAGGGCATCTCGCTTAACCAAGAAAAACAGAATCCTTTTTAACGAAAATGGAGCGTGTTTAACGAAAGACTGGCTCTTGTAGCAAAAGAGGAACGCATTTAACGATTAGAGGGGGCACTTAAAACGGGAAACTCGCTTGGTAAAAAGAGGATCTGTTCACCCACCTTCAAACTAGCTCCAGCCCAATGTGTTGTCTGCGGCTCTCTCAAAGTGTGGTTGTGTAGTCCGTAGACCTTTTGAATATGTCCTCTAGTCAATCTTCTACCAATAGTAATTCCAGCTATGCTGGAACGAAAGCTATGAAACTCCCGTTAGCTGATAAATCCTTGCTGGAATACTTGACGATATCCTCGTTACTCTACTGAAGTTTCCCAGAACTGACAGATGAGCCCCATCCTGCACGATGGAATGTGACAGGAAAATACAGCTTTGTTCCTGTGTAATTATCACATGAAGTTGGGTAGCAACACTATACTGATATATCCATTTTTCTGTAAATTTCAGCTCCAATACCTGACGATTCTTTAATAGAATAATTGGCGAGATCCTCACTGCTCTACTAAAGTCTCCCAGCTCAGGCTGACAGTGTTCCAAAATATTTCACATATTTTGCGTTCATTGTATTTAATACCCAAATAAACTTATTTTAATCGTATTTAATTTGCCCAAACAAATAAGAACTATTTTTGGCAATTGTTTATGCAAGTTTATTTTTATGCCATGCTAAATATATTACAAGTAATTAATTCAGTTGTTGAAATTCCAACAAAGGAAATCTTAAACAATATGCTCAGTGGAGAAACTAGAATAAATCCTGAAGTAAAAGCATAAACAATATGAAGTCAATTCTAATAAAATAAATCACTCATTATTTAATAAAGCATATTTAAATAAATATGTTCACTCTCTCCGGATTTCGAATTTTATATTGTGCACTAACACAGAAATCCAAACTAAAATCAAAATCTCGCTCACGCGAGTAAAATATCAATTGATTTTCCGTCAAAACCAGCTAAGGTTACATTTGAGAAAGCGGTTTTGTATTCCTTTATGACGAAAACTGATGGAAATTAACCTAAACTAAGAAAAATGTAACCAACACACAAGTTTGTCCTGTATCATTTCTAAAACACAAACAATAACGGAGCCTCACCAAGCCAAAGTCTAACTTAAGAAAGGCGCTGCATTTCACGGTGTTAGGACACCTCTTGTTGAGTAATACACTTCGGGGGGGGGGGGTGTCGCCCCCTGGAGTACATGTCCTCCGACTTATAGCTGTTTAGACTACAATCACAGGTGCCATCCCCCCGCCATGGAAAAGCAAAAAATCACACAAACATACACACAGACATACACACACACACAATGCATCGAGTGTTTGTCGCGGCAACTCAAGACACAAACGTATTTTTGTGAACGTAACAAATGAAGCACTTTGTGGGCCGTAATAACACCACTGCCACCGTCATTACCTACCTCACCAGATGTAATTATCGTAGAAAAACTGAACCTGGGTTTCTACAGGTAAGGATGAACCTAGTGGGATGCGCCCGTAGGCCACATCCAGGTAAAATATGCCAGGTTACCTGCACAAATTATACTCTTATCAAATACCTTGTGGACCAGAACTTTTACATATAAGAACTGGAAACATATATATATATATATATATATATATATATATATATATATATATATATATATATATATATATATATATATATATATATATATATATATATATATTGTGTGTGCGTGTGTCTGTGTGTGTTGTGCCAAATAGTTAAAACTTAAGTTTTTGGCTTAAATATTAACGCTCTTCTTGCCGAATAAGGCAAGCGAAAATTTTTGTATGCAATAATTTCCACAAAATAATTCTATACCTAACGAAAAATATATTTCATTGTGTTTGTATATTAAATTATTGTAAACTTATCTAAAATATATTTAATTGGATTAGGCTAAATTAAATTACGATTGTTATAATAAGGTTAGGTAAGTTTTCTAAGGTTCTTTTAGTACAAAATTATTACTTTTTATATTAACATAACTGAAAAAATATATCTTTAAACGTATAAAAGAAAATTTTAGAAAGGACTAAATTTTAAACGAGTTCGTGCTAATTGACCAGTTTTACCTATTCGGCACGACATATATATATATATATATATATATATATATATATATATATATATATATATATATATATATATATATATATATATATATATATAATATATATATATATATATATATATATATATATATATATATATATATATATATATATATATATATATATATATATATTATATATGTATATATATATATATATATATATGTCGTGCCGAATAGGCAGAACTTGCGATCTTGGCTTAAATAGCAACGCTCATCTTGCCATATAGGACAAGTGAAAATTTGTGTATGCAATACTTTCGCCAAAATCATTCTGAACCTAACGAAAAAATATATTTCACTGTGTTTGTTTAGTATTAAATTATTGTAAACAAATCTAAAATATATTTAGTTGGGTTAGGCTAAATTAAATTGTTCTTGTTATAATAAGGTTAGGTAAGTTTTCTAAGATTCTTTTGGTCCAAAATTATAAATTTTTACATTAACATTAATGAAAAAACATATCTTTAAACGTATAAGAGAAAATTTTTAGAAAAGACTTAATTTTAAATGAGTTCTTGCTAATTGACCAGTTTTACATATTCGGCACGACATTATTTATATATATATATATATATATATATATATATATATATATATATATATATATATATATATATATATATATATATATTATATAATGTATATATATGCCGTAGTATGCTCTCACCACCATGCTCTCACTATAGCCACACCATCACCACCACCACAATGCTCTAACTACAACCACACCACCACCACCATGCTCTCACTACAACCACACCATCACCGCCACCATGCCCTCACTATAACCACACCATCACCACCTCCATGCTCTCGCTATAACCACACCATCACCGCCACCATGCCCTCACTATAACCACACCATCACCACCACCATGCTCTCACTACAACCACACCATCACCGCCACCATGCTCTCACTACAACCACACCATCACCGCCACCATGCCCTCACTAAAACCACACCACCACCACAATGCTCTCACTACAACCACACCATCACCACCACCATGCCGTTACTACAACCACACCATCACCACCACCATGCCGTTACTACAACCACACCATCACCACCATGCCCTCACTACAACCACACCATCACCACGCACCAAGACCTCACTACAACCACACCATCACCACCATGCCCTCACTACAACCACACCATCACCACCATGCCCTCATTACAACCACACCATCACCACCATGCTCTTACTACAGCCACACCATCACCACCACCATGCTCTCCCTACAACCACACCATCACCTCCACCATGCTCTCACTACAACCACACCATCACCACCACCATGCCCTCACTACAACCACACCATCACCACCACCATGCCCTCACTACAACCACACCATCACCACCATGCTCTCACTACAACCACACCATCACCACCATGCTCTCACTACAACCACACCATCACCACAACCATGCCCTCACAACAACCACACCATCACTACCACCATGCCCTCACAACCACACCATCACAACCATGCCCTCACTACAACCACACCATCACCACCACCGTGCTCTCACTACAACCACACCATCACCATGCCCTCACTACAACCACACCATCACCACCACCATGCCCTCACTACAACCACACCATCACCACAACCATGCCCTCACAACAACCACACCATCACTACCACCATGCCCTCACAACCACACCATCACCACAACCATGCCCTCACTACAACCACACCATCACCACCACCATGCTCTCACTACAACCACACAATCACCATGCCCTCACTACAACCACACCATCACCACCACCATGCTCTCACTACAACCACACCATCACCATGCCCTCACTACAACCACACCATCACCACCACCATGCTCTCACTACAACCACACCATCACCACAACCATGCCCTCACAACAACCACACCATCACTACCACCATGCCCTCACAACCACACCATCACCACAACCATGCCCTCACTACAACCACACCATCATCACCACCATGCACTCACTACAACCACACCATCACCATGCCCTCACTACAACCACACCATCACCACAACCATGCCCTCACAACAACCACACCATCACCATGCCCTCACAACCACACCATCACCACAACCATGCCCTCACTACAACCACACCATCACCACCACCATGCCCTCACTACAACCACACCATCACCACCACCATGCCCTCACTACAACCACACCATCACCACCACCATGCCCTCACTACAACCACACCATCACCACCACCATGCCCTCACAACAACCACACCATCACCACCACCATGCCCTCACAACCACACCATCACCACAACCATGCCCTCACTACAACCACACCATCACCACCACCATGCCCTCACTACAACCACACCATCACCACAACAATGCCCTCACTACAACCACACCATCACCACAACAATGCCCTCACTACAACCACACCATCACCACCACCATGCTCTCCCTACAACCACACCGTCACCGCCACCATGCCCTCACTACAACCACACCATCACCATCACCATGCCCTCACTACAACCACACCATCACCACCACCATGCCCTCACTACAACCACACCATCACCACCACCATGCCCTCACTACAACCACACCATCACCACCACCATGCCCTCACTACAACCACACCATCACCACCACCATGCCCTCACTACAACCACACCATCACCATCACCATGCCCTCACTACAACCACACCGTCACCATCACCATGCCCTCACTACAACCACACCATCACCATCACCATGCCCTCACTACAACCACACCATCACCATCACCATGCCCTCACTACAACCACACCATCACCACCACCATGCCCTCACTACAACCACACCATCACCACAACCATGCCCTCACTACAACCACACCATCACCACCACCATGCCCTCACTACAACCACACCATCACCACAACCATGCCCTCACTACAACCACACCATCACCACAACCATGCCCTCACTACAACCACACCATCACCACCACCATGCTCTCCCTACAACCACACCATCACCATGCCCTCACTACAACCACACCATCACCACCACCATGCTCTCACTACAACCACACCATCACCATGCCCTCACTACAACCACACCATCACCACCACCATGCCCTCACTACAACCACACCATCACCATGCCCTCACTACAACCACACCATCACCACCACCATGCTCTCACTACAACCACACCATCACCACCACCATGCCCTCACTACAACCACACCATCACCATGCCCTCACTACAACCACACCATCACCACCACCATGCTCTCACTACAACCACACCATCACCACCACCATGCCCTCACTACAACCACACCATCACCATGCCCTCACTACAACCACACCATCACCACCATGCTCTCACTACAACCACACCATCACCATGCCCTCACTACAACCACACCATCATCACCACCATGCTCTCACTACAACCACACCATCACCATGCCCTCACTACAACCACACCATCACCACCACCATGCTCTCACTACAACCACACCATCACCACCACCATGCTCTCACTACAACCACACCATCACCATGCCCTCACTACAACCACACCATCACCACAACCATGCCCTCACTACAACCACACCATCACCACCACCATGCCCTCACTACAACCACACCATCACCATGCCCTCACTACAACCACACCATCATCACCACCATGCTCTCACTACAACCACACCATCACCATGCCCTCACTACAACCACACCATCATCACCACCATGCTCTCACTACAACCACACCATCACCATGCCCTCACTACAACCACACCATCACCACAACCATGCCCTCACTACAACCACACCATCACCACCACCATGCCCTCACTACAACCACACCATCACCATGCCCTCACTACAACCACACCATCATCACCACCATGCTCTCACTACAACCACACCATCACCATGCCCTCACTACAACCACACCATCATCACCACCATGCTCTCACTACAACCACACCATCACCATGCCCTCACTACAACCACACCATCACCACCACCATGCTCTCACTACAACCACACCATCACCACCACCATGCTCTCACTACAACCACACCATCACCATGCCCTCACTACAACCACACCATCACCACAACCATGCCCTCACTACAACCACACCATCATCACCACCATGCTCTCACTACAACCACACCATCACCATGCCCTCACTACAACCACACCATCATCACCACCATGCTCTCACTACAACCACACCATCACCATGCCCTCACTACAACCACACCATCACCACAACCATGCCCTCACTACAACCACACCATCATCACCACCATGCTCTCACTACAACCACACCATCACCATGCCCTCACTACAACCACACCATCATCACCACCATGCTCTCACTACAACCACACCATCACCATGCCCTCACTACAACCACACCATCACCACCACCATGCCCTCACTACAACCACACCATCACCACCACCATGCCCTCACTACAACCACACCATCACCACCACCATGCCCTCACTACAACCACACCATCACCACCACCATGCTCTCCCTACAACCACACCATCACCACCACCATGCCCTCACTACAACCACACCATCACCACCACCATGCTCTCACTACAACCACACCATCACCATGCCCTCACTACAACCACACCATCACCACCACCATGCCCTCACAACCACACCATCACTACCACCATGCCCTCACAACCACACCACCACTACAGGTGTCCAGATTAAGAAAAGTGACAGGAAAAAAACGTCACAATTTTGATTTGGAAAAAATGTTACTGCAAAAGTCTCATTTTATTTACGTTAGGATAGACTGTGACTGTTTTCTGTGTCTTTTTTTTTTTTTTGCCCTTGTTTGTGACTTTCTTCCCTGTGACTTTTCTGTGACTTTTTTTTTCCTGTGACATTTTCCTAGATGCCCACAATATCATAACCACCGTAATACATTTACCACCACCACAACCACCACCACAACCACAACCACCACCACAACCACCACAACCACCACCACAACCACAACCACCACCACAACCACCACCACAACCACCACCACCACAACCACCACCACCACAACCACAACCACCACAACCACCACCACAACCACCACCACCACAACCACCACCACAACCACCACCACCACAACCACCACCACAACCACCACAACCACAACCACCACCACAACCACCACCACAACCACCACCACCACAACCACCACCACCACAACCACCACCACCACAACCACAACCACCACCACCACAACCACCACAACCACCACCACCACAACCACCACCACAACCACCACCACCACAACCACCACCACAACCACCACAACCACCACCACAACCACCACCACCACCACCACAACCACCACCACCACCACCACCACCACCACCACCACCACCACAACCACCACCACCACCACAACCACCACCACCACAACCACCACAACCACCACCACCACCACCACCACCACCACCACCACCACCACCACAACCACCACAACCACCACAACCACCACAACCACCACAACCACCACAACCACCACCACCACCACCACCACCACCACCACAACCACAACCACAACCACAACCACAACCACCACCACCACCACCACCACCACCACCACCACCACAACCACCCTACCCTTCATCACTCCCGCCACAAATCCATGCCAAAGAAGGCAAATGCCGCCATGTCTCATTCCCCATTACAGAATATTTCACATTTCTAACGTAGAGTCCTCATGCAAAGCCACTGAGACTAGTGGTCAAGCAATTTACCGTAGGTAAAATGACCCTTGTTGCTCTAGGAGGTTCAGATTTGATTCCTTGTGTTTACACTCTGATAATACACACGTGGGTACTCCAACAGCTGTTTTTTTTTTACTACAGATGTTGACAGCAGCTGATCTGCGGTTACATCATTTCATTTATATCAGCTGTTATTTGTTTACAATGGCTATTTATTTACTTACTTATTTTGTTAACACTAACTTTTATTGGCGTCTGGTAATAAGACACTAAAGGTTCAAATTCTACAAACGACAGAGTTCAAACTCTGGTAATGATACACTGAGAGTTTAAACTCTATTAACGACACGCTGGAGAACTCGGGTAACGAGGCACTGAGGATTTAAATTCTGGTAAGGAAGCACTGTCGATGCTACAAGGGAAATTTCCTCTCTCAATTTAAAAAAATCAGGGTCTTTGCACTTGCAGAATTGCTTCGGTAGCATTAAATATATCAGAGGAATTATATGGATCTGGTACCAAAAGTGCGATTTTTGTGCTGAAAACGATTATTTTCTTGCATAATTCGACACCTAAATTATATTAAAGTTAAATGTCGTAGTAACAGACTTACTCGGTGAAAAACTATATATATTTCGTACTTGAAGTTTATCAATTTTATTATATCCTCCAATCCTCAATTTTCTCTTCCATCCCATTTCTTTTCACGTTACTAAAAATAAAAATATATAACCAAATTGTACACCACAATAAAATTTTCACTTCCAACTATATATATATATATATATATATATATATATATATATATATATATATATATATATATATATATATAACTTTTTTCATAGACTCGTCACATTAGTAGACAGCGAAATACAATACGAGATATTTAAAAAAAAAAAATATACCATCAAGTATAAAGGTTTTGTATAAAATTCTGAAGCACAATTTTTCATAAAAAAAAAATATAGTGGCAGGATAAACTAGGAAAAAAAAAAACTTTTCGCTGCATAAACAAAGGAAAAAAAATCAATCAAGTTTAATAAGGCAACCTAAAGTTATCTCAATAAAAAGAGTTGAAATATAATTCCTCTGAACATGTCAGTGAGTTTTGTTATGTAGTTTCAGGAGTGATGATTTTTTTTTACAATCTGCCTCAGTAAGTTCACAGTGATTGTGTTGAATTATCTCTAAATCATAAAAAGGAAAACTCTTAATACTAGTCACTAAGACTTTACTCACCATAAAAGACTCGCATCAATATAATATTAGAAACACCCTAATTTTATATAATATATATATATATATATATATATATATATATATATATATATATATATATATATATATATATATATACGTCATGCCGAATAGGCAGAACTTGCAATCTTGGCTTAAATAACAACGTTCATCTTGCCATATAGGACAAGCGAAAATTTGTATGCAATAATTTCGCCAAAATCATTCTGAGCCTAACGAAAAAAGTATATTTCATTGTGTTTGTTTAGTATTAAATTACTGTAAACAAATCTAAAATATATTTAGTTGGGTTAGACTAAAATAAATTGCTCTTGTTATAACAAGGTTAGGTAAGTTTTCTAAGTTTCTTTTGGTGCAAAATTAAAAAAAATTACATTAACATTAATGAAAAAAATATATCTTTGAACGTATAAGAGAAAATTTTGGAAAGGACTTAATTTTAAACGAGTTCTTGCTAATTGACCAGTTTTACATATTCGGCATGACATTATATAATTATATATATATATATATATATATATATATACACACATCACTGTGTATTTTTCTTAGCCCTTATGGTTAACAGGAATTTTTGGCCACATTACTGAGGAATTTATTGATTCTTAAAACTCTGCTGCATTGACCATCACGTCAGCTTGGAATGTTTAACTCAACTCTCTCTCTCTCTCTCTCTCTCTCTCTCTCTCTCATTCTCTTACACACACACACTAACACACCTACGAAACATGCCAAGTGTCTATCGGCAAGTAAATTTGGCAACTAGTTACTACAGTGCAAACTGTGGAATAATACAAGTGACGCAATCGGCTCAGAAAATAAAATATGGAATTTTAAGAAGATTACAATTGAGCCCCATCATTTATGCTGCATCTCCAGCGGTCATGCCTTATAATCGTTCCGTTAAAACTTTTTACGCAAGGAGTCTCGGCTGCAAACTGAAATCGCAAATCTCCACATCAGGCCAAGAAATCATGCGTCTCCACATTAAGGTAATAAATCCCGAGCTTCCCCTACAAGCAAGAAATCCAAAATCTAACCAAGTTAAGAAATTCAACTGATCATTGTCTTTTCTTCTCTGAGAAACTGTTAATATGCTAACAGCTTCCGAAAATTAATGTCACAGAGGTGGTAAATGTCGTGTAGCTGTTTTGACATGCACTGTTAGGTGGTAAATATCGTGTGGTTGTTTTGACAAGCATTGTAAGGTGACAAATATCATGTGGTTTTCTGACAGGCATTAAAAGTTGAAAACATCGTATGGTTGTTTTGACAGGCATTAAAAGTTGAAAACATCGTATGGTTGTTTTGACAGGCATTAAAAGTTGAAAACATCGTATGGTTGTTTTGACAGGCATTTTAGCCCTTCCCAACTTCGCCAATGGCCCATTACCCGTCCAACACCCTCGCTATCCTCAGCTTACACTTCCAACCTCTTTCCCTCCACACGCACACACACATACACCTCATTGCTAAAGCAGAAATCCTCAGACACCTCTAATGTATTCCTTCCCAGCCATAAAGTGCAACTTTTAAGAGAAATAATCTTGGCTGCAGCCTCCATCCATCACAGAGGCCGAGATACAAATGGCTCCATTCATTCACGCATCCAATAGATGCTCTCGTGGCTTCCCATTGATTAATCCAAATAGAGTCAGGAGCATCCATCATCCTGAGCTCATATTTAGCCTCTACAGCCAAAGATAGTGAGACAAACGAGGGGAAGAAAAAAGAGCAATTTGCAAAATTTGAATTGGTCTTGTGTTAAAGAATTTTTGTAAGAGGGATGCTGTGATGTTTGTATGTTTATTTTCATCGTCGAATATGAGGATGTTGAGTTATAGTTCAAGGTACCGGTTGTACCCTAAGCTTTAGATAGAGTGTTTGTATGTGTATGTATATGTAATAACATGATAGTGTAGTGGACTCGGGAGCCGAAAGTTTAGCTAGCTTCCCGGGAGACTGGCTAGATGACTCGGGTTCAATCCCCGGCCGGTAGCAGTATATTATTACCTATAAACTACTTGTTTCCGTGGATGCATTGATTCTATATTATATATATATATATATATATATATATATAAAATGTGTGTGTATATATAGGTAAAGCGCGATTTTGGCTTAAATATCAATGCTCTTCTTGCCGAATAACGCAAGTAAAAATTTGTGCATGCATTAATTTCGCAAAAATCATTCTGAACCTAACAAAATAATATACTTCATTGTATTCGTTTATTAAATTATTGTAAACTTATCGGTACAATACAATTTTAATTTCCTTGCAAGATTACATTGAGATTATGCAATTGCAATAATGAGTTGCAGTGCAGAGAGAGCCACTGTCATGCCATGGCATTATGGGCAGACTAAATTTAATGGCTTACAGACTGCTTAATTTTAGATAAATTAATCATAGTTTAAGTTGTACATCTGTAAGTTTGCTCAAAGTACAATCTGGGGATATTACATTGGGACAAGTTGAAAATAGTTTGTAGATTTTGCATATCAACAGTAAATATTTATATTATGTTATGGGAATATAACATTGTGAGTTGTTGACAGTAGTTTACAGTATGAGAATGCTATAATTGGGTGTAAGGTAGTTTTGTTTTAGGTAGATATTTATACTACAATGTAGTATTAAGTAATGTATGAACTTTGGGCATCTAGCTTCGAATTTTCTTGATTTAGGTAATTTAAAGATTTTTTTTTGTAAGGTTAAATATTGAGTATTGGGTATTTAGTTTATGGTGAGTAGGTGGCTTTTGAGAAGAGTCTTAAATTGATATTCAGACCGGGATACTTTAGTATTTACTGGGTATGAAGTCTAAACATTGGGGCCCTTTATGTGTATTGAGTTTTTAAAGAGTGTGATATGGACACGGGGAACATCAAAAAGTGATCTGTGTCTTGTGTTATGGTCGTGTGTCCTGTTAAGGTTGGTGAGGAGAAGTTTGAGTGGAGGGTTTATGTTTGAATGTAGTGTTCTATATATGTAGTAGGCACAAGAATAAGTATGGATGTTCTTTAGCTGGATTAGGTTAAATTCAATTGCACTTGTTTTAAGGCTAGGTAAGTTTCCCAAGGTTCTTTTGGTACAAAATTATTAATTTATACATTAACATAAATGAAAAAATATATCTTTAAACGTATAAGAGAAAAATGTTAGAACGGACTTAATTTGGAACGAGTTCTTGCTAACTGGCCAATTTTATCTATTTGGCACGACACACACACACTCACTAATATATATATATATATATATATATATATATATATATATATATATATATATATATATATATATATTATATATATATATATATATATATATATATATATATATATATATATATATATCTTAAATAGCAACGCTCATCTTGCCATATAGGACAATCGAAAATTTGTGTATGCAATAATTTCGCCAAAATCATTCTGAGCCTAACGAAAAAAATATATTTCACTGTGTTTGTTTAGTATTAAATTACTGTAAGCAAATCTAAAACATATATAGTTGGGTTAGGCTAAAATAAATTGTTCTTGTTATAATAAGGTTAGGTAAGTTTTCTAAGATTCTTTTGGTGCAAAATTAAAAATTTTTACATTAACATTAATGAAAAAAATATATCTTTAAACATATAAGAGAAAATTTTAGAAAGGACTTAATTTTAAATGAGTTCTTGCTAATTGACCAGTTTTACATATTCGGCACGACATATATACTATACATTATATATATATATATATATATATATATATATATATATATATATATATATATATATATATATATATATATATATATATATATATATATATATATATATATATATATATATATATATATATATATGCAATAAGATCACAGTAAACAGGTGATTTCAGAATATGCAAAACAACCACTCTGAAAGAATAGAGAAATTCCAAGCGCTTTCGTGACTACTCACATTATCAAGGAACTATGAAAGTAAAGCACTCAGACCCCTTATATAGCTTCCTTGGGTGCTTTACTTTCATAGTTCCTTGATAATGTGAGTAGTCACGAAAGCGCTTGGAATTTCTCTATTCTTTCAGAGTGGTTGTTTTGCATATGTATATATATATATATATATATATATATATATATATATATATATATATATATATATATATATATATATATATATATATATAATATATATAAACATGACCACACAACCATACCAATAACAAGCACTTTCTCTAATCAACAGTTAAAAACCAGACGAAGATATTCTTCGGATTATTAACCCCGAAGGTTACTGACTCAAGATAACCCAAGGCAGTCGATTAGTGTGGCTTGTTTCCGCATGAGAGTGTCAGTCCTCTCCCGTAATTAGTGCTTACAATTCAGCAGGTGAAGCGAGACTTCTCTTATTTTTCTACCTCTCTTCTGTCCCTGCCCTTCTCTAGTATAAATACTGGCTCCCTTGCCTTCGTGCGTTAGTGTGTGACTAGTTAATGGTGCAAATCGGAGCGAAACGTCGTAAGTTTCTATGTGCGGGTTGTGTGTGTATTACCCAACACATCTCGCCCTCCTGAATCTCTCCCGTGTCATTTTTCATATTTCATTCACTTGATTTCGACAGCACTAGAATCGTTTCGCGATTCATTAACAATTTTCAGCTATCGTAACAATTTGCCTCTGCCAATATTAATTTACTTCTATCGTGGCTAATTTGCTATCACATTACAGTTATTAATCACACTATAATTAAAGTGATTTATTTTAAGTTAATTTGCCGGAGTTCAAATTACAACCATTATTTCAAGTCGTTCGCAGCCGTTAGTTACAGAAAATAATAATGACAGGGGAAATATCATTGGTCTTGAGGCATTTTGGTCTTAAGCATTTTGGCTGATCAAACCTAGTCACTATATAAGTTGACCGAGTGTCTTTAAAAACCCAGCCAAAACAGTACGGTGACCTAGAGTCGGGGGCCACAAACTCAACCACAATAAGGTGACCCGGATTCTGGGGCCACAAAGTTGGTCACTTATAGTATGTCTTATCTTCATTCAAGAACAAATACATTATTTTTTCTTTTCTATGATAACTGACCTATGATTACATATTCATCTCTATTCTTCAAAATTTGTGTTCCCGAGACAGTAAATCTACATCAGTGTTTCTACAATAACATAATTTGCTGCAGCGAATTCAGAACTGGGCGCTGCGGTGGGTGCTGGACGTAAGGTGGCAGCATTTTATCACGAACGAGTCACTCCACCTCACGACTGGCATACCAGCTCTAAACGACTAATGAACAACGCTGAGAGACAGACAGTTTGACGTACTCGAGACATTTCACGACTCATGGACCGCTTTCCATGATGACAATATTAGATGCTCTCACAGTCCTCAAAATCTGATCCACGCTCTCACAAACCTCAATATCCGATTCAATCTCTTTACAAGCCCGCTCCTGCACCACTCTATACTTAGCCATATACACAAATCACTCTTCCTGACCTTTAACAATGTCCCGTTTCTTCTTGTGCAAACAACTTATGTTTTTCACCATCCATGCCATTATGACACCATAACCATAGACGAGCGTCTCTGTGTAATGAAACTAGGAGTTTCTGTCTAGTGAAGTTAGGAACCGCCATACCATCCGACTCTACCAATTAAACCTGTCCAGTCATGAAGAGCCTTCACTGCTGGGTCTAGTTCTGGCTCTTTTTCCTCTTCCTCCTCTATTCTTCACCTATGCCCACATCCCTTGTTGGTCCTTACCTACGAGTTCTTCTAGTTCAAATATAATAAGTAAAGTACCCAGCAGTGTCGGGTTAGATGAAATGGTGTCCATATTGTCAACACAGATAAAAGCTCTTAGCTTGTATATAAAGTTAGGAACTTTAACCAAACCATGTAAAACCCTGTGTAAAACAAAATCCCGAGGCCTGGTCTCAGACCATGCCGCGGGGGCGTTGACCCCCGAGACCCTCTCCAGGTATACTCCAGGTATGTAGGAAGAGTTATTTTCCAGCCCGCGATATGACTGTCAGAAGATCAATCCTTCTTCTGAACCCCTTTTTCTTTACCGAGGTTGACGAATAAGCCGAAGGAAGGCTTCGATCCCATCACCAAACGTTCATCTATCAATCCGTATTTCCGTCCATCCATCCGTTCACAGTGCCATCCGCCCATCCGTCGACGCTGGCATGCTCGCATACTCTCATGTTCCCGTGTGTTTATCCAGTAAAGCGACGTCGCCTCTGAATCTTTTTCAAATATAAATCTTGAATGTTTAGTTGCGTTCTCAGAGGACGAGAGTTCACTAGCGTACATAATGTGGCGTTTTCTCACAGGCGGTGAGTAAGAGGGTCGAACTGGCTCCCACGGTGTTACTCTTTAATCCATTCGTGACGCATCGACCACAGTCAAAATATATTTCCTTTATGCTGACAAAGACTCCAAATCTTTTTCAAACAATTTAAGTATACTTCAGAAGTATACTTCTGAAGTATACTTCTGAAGTATACCTCTGAAGTATACCTGTGAAACAGACCTCTAGTAGAACAAAGATATGTTTAGCAAAGCAACTGTATATTTGCTCAACTTTTCGCTCACATGTGAGCGAAAAGTTGTGCTAATAAATGCTTTAAAATTAAGTATATTTATGAAAAATATGGTATACCTCTAGAAAAGGAAATATGCCTCTGAGAAGCCAAGTATACTTCTTAAAACCGAGTGTACCTCTGCATAACCAAGTATACCTATACCTCAACAAAGCCAAATATACCGGAACATCACCAAATATACCTGAACAAAACCAAGTATACCTAAATAAAACCAAGTATACCTCAACAAATCCACGTATAGAAATCTAAACACATGTGCAGTATAATGTGATCCTTTATTGACAACGTTTCGCCCACACAGTGGGCTTTACCAAGTCACAAACAGATCTACCTGGGGTGGAAGGTACGCGAGTATTTATAGTCAATAAAGGATCACATTATACTGCATGTGTTAATATTTCTATTGTGTCGGTAATTTATACCATTTATTTCCAAATCCACGTATACCTCAACAAAGCTACGTATACCTCAACAAAGCTACGTATACCTCAACAAAGCTACGTATACCTCAACAAAGCTACGTATACCTCAACAAAGCCAAGTATACCTCAACAAAGCCAAGTATACCTCAACAAAGCCAAGTATACCTCAACAAAGCCAAGTATACCTCAACAAAGCCAAGTATACCTCAACAAAGCCAAGTATACCTCAACAAAGCCAAGTATACCTCAACAAAACCTGCTTCCTGTACGTTATATATTTAGTTTTATGATTTTTCTATATATTTTCCTTTTTTACAAAATGAATCATTCCCGTTATACCCATATGGGTTTAGCGCATAAAATAAATACAATCACAATCCATCTATACATAATTTTCACTATTGCTGCTCAGAAATATACAAGATTTTTTTTGACAATCTCTGACAGCATTTTTGCGATAATATATGTATGTTTAGGGAAGCACGAAACCCGTATGGGCCATACTAAGCCTGAATAAAGTCCAAATCCTCGTATCAAGACCACTTCACCAGCATCAAGGCTCTGCTCTTGAATGGGTATATGGATAATAATTCTTGATGTCGTGGCGGAATACAGTTTTTTATACAATACAGCAAATTTAGCATCTCGAAATATTCTTAGTGAATCACGGAACGGAGGATCGAGCCTGCAACACTTTTTTTTTCGCTGAATGGCCCACACGGGTTTAGTGAAGGGCTTTTTCTGAAACAAATACTCAGCCTATCCTTGGTAGGTCGGTCTAATTGTCTCTGTATGTCTCTCTGTCTGTCTGTGTCTCTTGGAATACACATACAATAATGTCCTTGATATTTTAATGGAAAAAATATTCGTGTTCTGGCACTGATATTTCTATCTAATTTCCTAAACATTTCGAAAAACTTAGATTTATGGAAAAAATATATTAACTTTCATTCACACTCGGGAAAATTAAGTATTTTACTAGTGAAAGCATTTAAGTCTTACAAGGAATTTTTTGGTAAATTTGCGTTAATTTTTTTTTTTTAAGTGATATATTGTATGGAAAGGCACCCATTAGATGCAAATATTTAAATACTGAGACTCATAACTAACCCATAATTAATAAGAATATTATTATTTTTCTAAAAAAATATATATCATAATCACCAATTTCACAAAAATATTTCTATTTCTTGTGTTATTGGCTACAAAGTACCTAAAATTACAAAGGTAAATATTGACAGCAAACGGGAATCCATCTCACAAAATCCTCACTGAGTGATAGTTTTTTCCCCACGTAAGATCCATTACAGCTGTAAATTTTATTTTTTTTTTACACTTAACCTCTTTTAACTGCGTCGTGAGAGGTAATACCTTCCTTTGCGGCCACCGCCGCATCTGCGGCCACCGCTGTATCAGCGGCCACCGCCACATCAGCGGCCACCGCCACATCAGCGGCCACCGCCACATCTTCGGCTACTGCCGCAGTCGCTGCCACCGCAGTTGCCGCTGATATTCGTACCACCTAATTGCCTAACGTCGGTATTTTATTTTTATTACAAAAAAAAAGGCTCTTACAATAAGAATATGATTATTTTTCTTAGATTGGCCAATCATGTGACTTTTTTTTACCTACAAACGTAAATATTTTAGAGTGTGAAGAAAGGAAATGTCGGCCAGTCTCTGTCAGTCAGTCTCCGTCTTCCTGTCTGGAAGCCTTAATGTCTCCCTGTCAGTCCGTCTGTCTCTTCGTCCGTCCACTAGTCTGTTTTTCCGTCCGCCTTTTCCGTTCCTTTGCCAGATACTTCGACTTTTTTTTTTCAATCTGCAGATTTTTTATGTTATAAAATTTAAAAACATTTTACACTTGCATCAGGCAAATTTGAAAGACAAAAATTTGAAAGACAAAAATTTGAAAGACAAAAATTAGAAAGACATAAATTAGAAAGACATAAATTAGAAAGACATAAATTAGAAAGACATAAATTAGAAAGACATAAATTAGAAAGACATAAATTAGAAAGACATAAATTAGAAAGACATAAATTAGAAAGACATAAATTAGAAAGACATAAATTAGAAAGACATAAATTAGAAAGACATAAATTAGAACGACATAAATTAGAACGACAAAAATTAGAACGACAAAAATTAGAACGACAAAAATTAGAACGACAAAAATTAGAACGACAAAAATTAGAACGACAAAAATTAGAACGACAAAAATTAGAACGACAAAAATTAGAACGACAAAAATAATAAAGACAAAAATTAGAAAGACAAAAATTAGAAAGACAAAAATTAGAAAGACAAAAATTAGAACGACAAAAATTAGAACGACAAAAATAATAAAGACAAAAATTAGAGAGAAAGATATTAGAAATACATATTATAGAGGCAAAAATTAGAAAGAAAAAAAATTAGAAAGACAAAAATTAGAAAGAAAAATAAGGAAGACAAAAATTAGAAAGACTGAATTAGAAAGACAAAAGCCAAATCAAAATTGACAGAAGATAAAATTGCAAAATTATAAAAGAAAAAAATACAGTAAAATACAAGAGAAACACAAGTCATACCTGAAAAAAATACAAGAAAAACAATAGGCATTCATAAAAAAATACAACACAAGAAAAATACGAGAAATGTAGAAATGAAAAATGCAAGACAAGTCCAATACACGAAAATATCCAAGAGAAATACTAGAATTACGTGAAATTAATAATAAAAAAATTACGAAAGAAAAATAGAACGAAATACGTAAAGAAAAAGATTCGTGGTTAGTGGTGCGTAGCAAAGTAGAGAACTGAGGATATACGCTGTACACTGGTGGCGTTATTGAGGATATACGCCACACACTGGTGTTTATGAGTATATACGCCAATTTCCTGGCGTTATGTAGGATATACGCTGTATTCTATCGTAAAGAGGAGAAAAACACTGTACTCTGGTGTACAGAATATATCCTCTTAATGTGGTGGTTATACACCTCACGTGTATGCGTTAGTGAAGAGCACGCATGCATAAATATAATATATATATATATATATATATATATATATATATATATATATATATATATATATATATATATATATATATATATATATATATATATGTGTGTGTGTGTGTGTGTGTGTGTGTGTGTGTGTGTGTGTGTACTCACCTATTTGTACTCACCTATTTGTGGTTGCAGGGGTCGAGTCACACATACATATATATATATATATATATATATATATATATATATATATATATATATATATATATATATATTCCTAAGGTGTCATTGAAACTATATACTTAGTGCACGCATTGGTATGCTTTTATATGTTTAAATTCAGCATATTAAGGTTTACTCTGCTAGGTATATCCATCTGTACTCAGCTCTGCATACCCAGATATACTCAGCTTGATATACCCAGCTTTACAGCTCAAGATTTTTTTTTCTTTTATTTTTTTTTTTTTTTTTTTTTTTGCTATTTGAAATGAAAAGTTCTTAGTAAAATGCATATAGTCTGCCTTTATATGTTGTATAGTTTAAAATATATAGTTTATATATGCTTCACAGCTTACGTAGTGTGCATAGTTTCGTGTCTACATTTTATATACACTAGTTAACGTAGTATATATGGGTATTTTTATGTAATTTTTATAGTTTATCTGGACACAGTAAATAATATTGCTGATTGTATATACTTATGTAGTGTTTATAGTTGTGTGTGTGTTATGTATAATTTAAATAACGAGTATTGGTGATTTATATATCTGTAATTGCGTCACCGTGCATGTCATAGAAAAATTTAACTATTTTTTTTTCATGGGAGGGCAGCTCAAATTCCTCTTGGATCAAGAGCCCTTCATCAGCATCGGTTAATAATATAAAGATAAAATAAATTAACAGAAGTGATAAACAATATTCGCTAAAAAAAAACATATATAATTTATGTAATTACTCTCAATGACTTCACATTGTCTTTATTCTTACTTACAAAATGCGAGCAGTCACAGATTAATTTAACTACGTGACTTTTTGAGAGTTGTGTGAGAGCTCACTTATTTTTGATTTTCTGGGGGAAACTCCACTAAAGTGACGTTTTGAATTACTGAAGGCCACGACTGCTGGAGAAGTGACCTGGACACCGCCACTACCAGCTGCCTCCCTCACCTCTTGGTGCTGCTAAATGCTCTCTTTTCATCCAGGTTCTCACGACTGGACGAGGGAGGAACCCGTGTTGCTATTTTTCCTTTTACGAGGAGGAAATAAAAAAAAAAAGTCTGCTGACGGTGTTATTAGTCTTCCATAGCCCCGCTTAGTACAGCTTTTGGTCTTTGGACTAAAATATTCTGCTGCCTTACTGACTAAATTAGTAAAAAACAAAACAAAAAATATATAACGTCTTAATATGTATAACCATACAGGCTTAAAAAATTATCTAAATATTAATAATAATGACAAAACAATAATAATAAAAAAATAAGGTAAGGTAAAACAGGGAAAGTTTTCGTCAGATGAAGCAGGGAATTTCGAGTGTTTCCTGAGGAAAGGTTCTATCAACCTTTCTGGACTGAAGAAGCCTACTTTAGACACATGATGACTCGTCGTTGGAGCTTTTGGTCATCTGACCGAGGCCTTCCTCTGGCTTACCGTTCCACCCCTTTAAATATTATGATCATAGTTATAACTATTTTTTATATAAAATAAACATTAATTTTTCTCCACATTACTTAAAATACGAAAGAGCCATTTTTTTGTGCCCTAAGATGGAGTGTTGGAAAACCTATGTACCTGATTCGTATTTGCGTATACGCATAATATCTAAAGGGATTTTAGGTACATATAACTACCTATTGACGGTAATCTATTTGAAGAGAAAAGCGTAAATTTCTTTCTATTTGATTATTTTTTATATGTTGTATCAAAAAACATATTCAGATAATTTATATTATCTTGCGATAAAAAAAAATTACGTATGTCTGCACATGCCAAAGAAACTTTATGGGTTTTAAGAAAATGATATAAATATGCGACTTTTTTTCTTGTTTTTAGTGCGGGTGGGGAATCCACAGCACCGGTACACCAGCGGTGCTCAACCACGAGTGTATGACACGGGTACACCAGCGGTGCTCAACCACGAGTATATGACACGGGTACACCAGCGGTGCTCAACCACGAGTGTATGACACGGGTACACCAGCGGTGCTAAACCACGAGTGTATGACACGGGTACACCAGCGGTGCTCAACCACGAGTGTATGACACGGGTACACCAGCGGTGCTAAACCACGAGTGTATGACACGGGTACACCAGCGGTGCTCAACCACGAGTATATGACACGGGTACACCAGCGGTGCTCAACCACGAGTGTATTACACGGGTACACGAGTATATGACAGCGGTGCTAAACGAGTGTATGACACGAGTATATGACACGGGTACACCAGAGGTGCTCAACCACGAGTGTATGACACGGGTACACCAGAGGTGCGGTGCTCAACCACGAGTGTATGACACGGGTACACCAGAGGTGCTCATATATGACACGGGTGCTCAACACCAGCGGTGCTCAACCACGAGTGTATGACACGGGTACACCAGCGGTGCTCAACCACGAGTGTATGACACGGGTACACCAGCGGTGCTCAACCACGAGTATATGACACGGGTACACCAGCGGTGCTCAACCACGAGTGTATGACACGGGTACACCAGCGGTGCTCAACCACGAGTATATGACACGGGTACACCAGCGGTGCTCAACCACGAGTGTATGACACGGGTACACCAGCGGTGCTCAACCACGAGTGTATGACACGGGTACACCAGCGGTGCTCAACCACGAGTGTATGACACGGGTACACCAGCGGTGCTCAACCACGAGTATATGACACGGGTACACCAGCGGTGCTCAACCACTAGTGTATGACACGGGTACACCAGCGGTGCTCAACCACGAGTGTATGACACGGGTACACCAGCGGTGCTCAACCACGAGTATATGACACGGGTACACCAGCGGTGCTCAACCACGAGTATATGACACGGGTACACCAGCGGTGCTCAACCACGAGTATATGACACGGGTACACCAGAGGTGCTCAACCACGAGTATATGACACGGGTACACCAGCGGTGCTCAACCACGAGTATATGACACGGGTACACCAGCGGTGCTCAACCACGAGTATATGACACGGGTACACCAGCGGTGCTCAACCACGAGTATATGACACGGGTACACCAGCGGTGCTCAACCACGAGTGTATGACACGGGTACACCAGCGGTGCTCAACCACGAGTGTATGACACGGGTACACCAGCGGTGCTCAACCACGAGTATATGACACGGGTACACCAGCGGTGCTCAACCATCACTGGTGAACCAAGAACGGTCAGCTGAAAAAATAACTTGTCAGGAGACACTTTCCTGTTTCTTGACGAAACAATATTCCATTGATCATCGCTGGCTTACCTAGGTAAGCCAGGCAAGCCAGCGAACGACCTCCGTCATATGACGGAGACCAATATCAGAAAATACCCGTCTGTTTCAGGATAAAAATAAATTCAGCCTAGTAAGAGTATCTAAGATGTTATCTTACATTTGGCCTAACATCATTACTCTCTAGAATTATCTATGTATATATGTATATATACATATATACAACTCTAATTTAAGCTAAAGTATGTGTATGCACGGTGATATAAACATCTCTCGGTGTTCATAGGGAAATATAAACTTCTCGTGAGTTATATAAGTATATATATAAATTAAACGTGGTTAAAATATACCCTTGGGTTGCGTGTAATGAAATACTAATTTCTCTGTTTCTTAAAACCCTTGAGCTGTTGCTTGAATCAACAAGCATAACCTGCCCCACACGAACGTTCAACACCAGACCTTAAAGACCACACGAACGTTCAATACCAGGCATGCAGCAATGCACACACACACACACACAAGCACACCAAACACGCGCTCAAAGACAAAACAAACACAATATCCACTCGTCAAACTGCCCTGTCATACAATTCTAACATCCACGCATCACATCCAACGACTCCAAACCTCAGACCATTGGCTCTAATTCCACACGTACGCAATAATCGCATTTCCGCTCGTCCGTCATTACATATCGGCGCGCCGCAGAGGCGGTAAAGTCGCCCATTTGTCCATTTACCGAACAAAAGACTCGATCCGAACACTTCGATTACGCGAGTACCTATTTTCAGCCTCATTGAATTGGGTAAGTGGGTGTTCTCACGCAAAACCAACAGGATTCTGTCTCTGTGATCCGTAATTAGGAATTTATGTCACACTAATTTGCGTTTTACGTCGAGGGGCAGCGAAAGGCGATTCTTTTCGTGTCTGACTAATAATAATAATAATAATAATAAATAATAATATTATTATATACATAAAATCTATCGGTGAGATCAGACAATACTCCTTGAAATCTCCAGAGCAGGTCCCTGTTCATTCACATTGTATAATTTTTGTAAGTAAATCTCTCTCTCTCTCTCACTTTCTCGTGTGTGTTTTTGTGTGTGTTCACTTAGAACAAAAGTAGGTAAATATAGAGGGATCTGTATCCTTCCAAGTGCACCCAGGTTTTATTTTAATCCCTATAAGCCCATAATTGGGATTACGGTCTTTTAGACTGGTGGTGAACAAGTGACACGTCGGCTTAATGACCCCTCTTCTGTTGATAGGCTTTAAATTCAAATAATCTTAATGTATACTATGACAGAGACACCACAAGACAGTGTGTCCCAACACAGGTGTCAAGGTGATTAATATTATTATATTAGTTATTGGGTAATCATGCTTGATTCAAGGAAGGGCAGTATAGCCCTCTACATTTATCTTATAAACCCCAAAACCTAATCCCCCTCCAACCTAATCACACCCCCAGCTTAATCACTCCCCCCAACCTAATCACTTCCCATTCGCCAGGCATCGCAAGTTGCCAGTAACATTATAATAATTATCCAGTTATGTATATTCATATACCATGTATAAATCAAGCGTCCACTCATCTGTAAACATCAGTTCGAATTCATGAAACAGAATCAGAGCTTGGGAAATTAAAGCCCTGTATCACGATTTTCAACAGATTAATCTTAATAAGCTTTCATTTAGAAATCTGTCAGTGATGCTAACAGCGCAAAACAGGTGGACCACGATCCCCCCACGCAGAAACACACACACGCACGGCAAAATCTGTCGTCACTGGGCAATTCAAGGTAAGATCATGAGGGATTCACGTAGCGTGGGAACTGTTAGTCACAATGAACTCCGCGTCGGTCTACCCATGTTGACTGTCGCTTTGAGAGAAGATTCAATTAA
>NC_091347.1:14791401-14796401 GCF_038502225.1 Cherax quadricarinatus | reverse complement strand
AGATGTTTATGAGGACGATAATATATGTGTTTACAGTAACATCGCCAACTTTCTATGTTCAATTCACTTCCATGTATAGATCTGTTGTTATAGAGAATCCCAGATCTTATCAGTTATTTACGGCTATATGAGATTGGCTGACTCCTTTAAGCATATATATATATATATATATATATATATATATATATATATATATATATATATATATATATATATATATATATATATATATATATATATATATATATATATATGGTATCTATTAATGCAATAAGATCATATATATATATATATATATATATATATATATATATATATATATTATTTTTTTTTTTTATCACACTGGCCGATTCCCACCAAGGCAGGGTGGCCCGAAAAAGAAAAACTTTCACCATCATTCACTCCATCACTGTCTTGCCAGAAGGGTGCTTTACACTACAGTTTTTAAACTGCAACATTAACACCCCTCCTTCAGAGTGCAGGCACTGTACTTCCCATCTCCAGGACTCAAGTCCGGCCTGCCGGTTTCCCTGAATCCCTTCATAAATGTTACTTTGCTCACACTCCAACAGCACGTCAAGTATTAAAAACCATTTGTCTCCATTCACTCCTATCAAACACGCTCATGCATGCCTGCTGGAAGTCCAAGCCCCTCGCACACAAAACCTCCTTTACCCCCTCCCTCCAACCTTTCCTAGGCCGACCCCTACCCCGCCTTCCTTCCACTACAGACTGATACACTCTTGAAGTCATTCTGTTTCGCTCCATTCTCTCTACATGTCCGAACCACCTCAACAACCCTTCCTCAGCCCTCTGGACAACAGTTTTGGTAATCCCGCACCTCCTCCTAACTTCCAAACTACGAATTCTCTGCATTATATTCACACCACACATTGCTCTCAGACATGACATCTCCACTGCCTCCAGCCTTCTCCTCGCTGCAACATTCATCACCCACGCTTCACACCCATATAAGAGCGTTGGTAAAACTATACTCTCATACATTCCCCTCTTTGCCTCCAAGGACAAAGTTCTTTGTCTCCACAGACTCCTAAGTGCACCACTCACTCTTTTTCCCTCATCAATTCTATGATTCACCTCTTCTTTCATAGACCCATCCGCTGACACGTCCACTCCCAAATATCTGAATACGTTCACCTCCTCCATACTCTCTCCCTCCAATCTGATATTCAATCTTTCATCACCTAATCTTTTTGTTATCCTCATAACCTTACTCTTTCCTGTATTCACCTTTAATTTTCTTCTCCTGCACACCCTACCAAATTCATCCACCAATCTCTGCAACTTCTCTTCAGAATCTCCCAAGAGCACAGTGTCATCAGCAAAGAGCAGCTGTGACAACTCCCACTTTGTGTGTGATTCTTTATCTTTTAACTCCACGCCTCTTGCCAAGACCCTCGCATTTACTTCTCTTACAACCCCATCTATAAATATATTAAACAACCACGGTGACATCACACATCCTTGTCTATGGCCTACTTTTACTGGGAAAAAATTTCCCTCTTTCCTACATACTCTAACTTGAGCCTCACTATCCTCGTAAAAACTCTTCACTGCTTTCAGTAACCTACCTCCTACACCATACACTTGCAACATCTGCCACATTGCCCCCCTATCCACCCTGTCATACGCCTTTTCCAAATCCATAAATGCCACAAAGACCTCTTTAGCCTTATCTAAATACTGTTCACTTATATGTTTCACTGTAAACACCTGGTCCACACACCCCCTACCTTTCCTAAAGCCTCCTTGTTCATCTGCTATCCTATTCTCCGTCTTACTCTTAATTCTTTCAATTATAACTCTACCATACACTTTACCAGGTACACTCAACAGACTTATCCCCCTATAATTTTTGCACTCTCTTTTATCCCCTTTGCCTTTATACAAAGGAACTATGCATGCTCTCTGCCAATCCCTAGGTACCTTACCCTCTTCCATACATTTATTAAATAATTGCACCAACCACTCCAAAACTAAATCCCCACCTGCTTTTAACATTTCTATCTTTATCCCATCAATCCCGGCTGCCTTACCCCCTTTCATTTTACCTACTGCCTCACGAACTTCCCCCACACTCACAACTGGCTCTTCCTCACTCCTACAAGATGTTATTCCTCCTTGCCCTATACACGAAATCACAGCTTCCCTATCTTCATCAACATTTAACAATTCCTCAAAATATTCCCTCCATCTTCCCAATACCTCTAACTCTCCATTTAATAACTCTCCTCTCCTATTTTTAACTGACAAATCCATTTGTTCTCTAGGCTTTCTTAACTTGTTAATCTCACTCCAAAACTTTTTCTTATTTTCAACAAAATTTGTTGATAACATCTCACCCACTCTCTCATTTGCTCTCTTTTTACATTGCTTCACCACTCTCTTAACCTCTCTCTTTTTCTCCATATACTCTTCCCTCCTTGCATCACTTCTACTTTGTAAAAACTTCTCATATGCTAACTTTTTCTCCCTTACTACTCTCTTTTCATCATCATTCCACCAATCGCTCCTCTTCCCTCCTGCACCCACTTTCCTGTAACCACAAACTTCTGCTGAACACTCTAACACTACATTTTTAATCCTATCCCATACCTCTTCGACCCCATTGCCTATGCTCTCATTAGCCCATCTATCCTTCAATAGCTGTTTATATCTTACCCTAACTGCCTCCTCTTTTAGTTTATAAACCTTCACCTCTCTCTTCCCTGATGCTTCTATTCTCCTTGTATCCCATCTACCTTTTACTCTCAGTGTAGCTACAACTAGAAAGTGATCTGATATATCTGTGGCCCCTCTATAAACATGTACATCCTGAAGTCTACTCAACAGTCTTTTATCTACCAATACATAATCCAACAAACTACTGTCATTTCGCCCTACATCATATCTTGTATACTTATTTATCCTCTTTTTCTTAAAATATGTATTACCTATAACTAAACCCCTTTCTATACAAAGTTCAATCAAAGTGCTCCCATTGTCATTTACACCTGGCACTCCAAACTTACCTACCACACCCTCTCTAAAAGTTTCTCCTACTTTAGCATTCAGGTCCCCTACCACAATTACTCTCTCACTTGGTTCAAAGGCTCCTATACATTCACTTAACATCTCCCAAAATCTCTCTCTCTCCTCTGCATTCCTCTCTTCTCCAGGTGCATACACGCTTATTATGACCCACTTCTCGCATCCAACCTTTACTTTAATCCACATAATTCTTGAATTTACACATTCATATTCTCTTTTCTCCTTCCATAACTGATCATTTAACATTACTGCTACCCCTTCCTTTGCTCTAACTCTCTCAGATACTCCAGATTTAATTCCATTTATTTCCCCCCACTGAAACTCTCCTACCCCCTTCAGCTTTGTTTCGCTTAGAGCCAGGACATCCAACTTCTTTTCATTCATAACATCAGCAATCATCTGTTTCTTGTCATCCGCACTACATCCACGCACATTTAAGCATCCCAGTTTTATAAAGTTTTTCTTCTTCTCTTTTTTAGTAAATGTATACAGGAGAAGGGGTTACTAGCCCATTGCTCCCGGCATTTTAGTCGCCTCATACGACACGCATGGCTTACGGAGGAACGATTCTTTTCCACTTCCCCATGGACAATAGAAGAAATAAAAAAGAACAAGAGCTATTTAGAAAAAGGAGAAAAACCTAGATGTATGTATATATATATATGCATGTGTGTGTCTGTGAAGTGTGACCAAAGTGTAAGTAGGAGTAGCAAGATATCCCTGTTATCTAGCGTGTTTATGAGACAGAAAAAGAAACCAGCAATCCTACCATCATGCAAAACAGTTACAGGTTTTTGTTTCACAGTCATCTGGCAGGACGGTAGTACTTCCCTGGGT
The DNA here is from genome assembly GCF_038502225.1 of Cherax quadricarinatus. Classification (NCBI taxonomy): domain Eukaryota; kingdom Metazoa; phylum Arthropoda; class Malacostraca; order Decapoda; family Parastacidae; genus Cherax; species Cherax quadricarinatus. Next base: position 14,792,513 of record NC_091347.1, on the reverse strand, counting down.
GGTTGCTGTCTACCAACCTACCAACCTACTACCTATATATATATATATATATATATATATATATATATATATATATATATATATATATATATATATATATATAATAAAATCACTGAATGTTACATACTTTTAGTGTCCAAAAATACCTAAGTTATATTATCCTTCTTGCCAATAGACTGAGGTCCTATATATATAAAACAGTTCAAATTACAAAAGAGGCAACAAAAGCAATAGTTACTAACATAAGCAATAAATTTTAAAAGTTTGTTAATTTACGTTAGTAAGCTATATTTCCTGTGCTAAATTCTCGTCATTTGAACCGATATATATTTACAATCTCTTTACTGCCAACAAGAATATTAAAACGTTTAATTTAGCTGAGAGATATACACGAGGAAGTGCATATCTCTCAGCTATCTAGTTTAGTTATAATTAAAACCTAAAATTTTAAAGGGGTGGCCTGGCGAGCCGGTGGAAGGCCTTGGGCAGATGACCTAAAGCTCCAGAAGCGGGTCATTATATGAAATAAGACCCGCATGAAGAAACACTTGTCCTGTTTATTGATGAATCTTACCTAACGTAACATCTTTCAGCGTGTATACACAGTTTATTCCTTGGTGAGGAATTAAAGTTATTTTGACGTGGTGAACAGGTGACATACAACATTGATAACTTTTAGGATAGTCTACATGCTATAAACGCCATTAAACCATCAACATCATGAACAATTAACGAGATGAATTAATCCTAGGCTTGCAAGCTGCAAGGTTTTTATCAAAGAATAATTGAAATGGTAATTGACACAACTTATCCACGATTAATAGTAAATGGGGTGTAAAATCTATTTACTGTTAAGAGTGCTTCAATACCCTAAAAAAATAACAAACTCTCAGTATGCTTATATACGTACAGAGACATCTTGCTCACTGTATATTCCTTGTCATACATTCTGCGCCAATTTCCTTACTCAAAATTGTGTTACCGAAGTAAAATGCGACGAGTTAAGATGATCAGTGTAATTATGACTCAGTTTGTATTCTTTAATACTGAGAATATTTTGATTAAATTATCTTATCTAAAAATATAATAATAATAATAATAATAATAATAAT
>NC_091347.1:14558901-14786401 GCF_038502225.1 Cherax quadricarinatus | reverse complement strand
CCCAAATCGCAAATGCATCCCTAAGCAATACGCTGTTTTTAAGTTGTTCACCGAACTGTTTCCTTTCCAAAATGGTTCGTTCCGTGTCCGGCCACAAGGTCATTGCCGATGTCAACAACCGTGTGTGTGTGTGTGTGTATGTGTGTGTGTGGCAGGTCCGGTACTATTGATGTATGGTTCGGGTTCGTGGACCATACCCACGACACCCACGCCATACTCCGTACACCCACACTCGCGGGAAAGAAAGCGAGGTAAGTAAATAAAATATTTCACAAATGTTCGTGACGAGAGACGAAAGTTGCAGTAAGAACCCTGGAGCAGTGTCGGGCAGGGAGACCAGACAGAGAGAGAACCACCACTAGGGGGAAGAAGAGAGAGGGGGTGGAGAGGGAAGGGGAGGGTGTGGAGAGTGAAGGGTAGAGAGAGGGATCAGGTCGGCGGAGGAGGAGGTCGGGGAACAGTAGAGGGAGAGGAGTGAGAGGGTGGGAGAGAGAGATTACCCGTAAAGTTGGCAGATGTGACCCTCTCCAGCATCTTAACATCTTCCCCAGTGTTCATCTCACCGCATTTCCTCCCTCAGGTTATCACACCCAGCACAACCTTCTCCTCTACTGCACTTCTACTCGACCTTTCAACAACACCAGGTACAGCAAAGCCTGGAAAAACAAATCAGTGATTGAAAAAATGCCAATAATGGCATCGAGCCGCGACGTCTACAACATCGAGCTCTGAGACAATTTGGGGGATTTGCGTCAAATTGTAGGAAGGGGCAGACGGAGGAGCAGGAGAGGAAGGGGGGTAGGAGAGACGGAGAGGCAGGAGAGGGAGAGGGGAAGTAAAGACGGGGCAATTTGGCTTAAAATGAATATGATTAGGAGACATTTTCTCGACGGCTGCTTCTAAGGCTGCATTTTTTTCCGCACAGTACAGAAACTTTAGAGGTGGGGGGGGGGGGAACTTATGTCTGGGGGAGACTAGAATGGTGTGGTGGTGCTGGTGTGGCAGTGGTGCTGTTATGGTGTTGGTGTGGTGATAGTGTAGTGATGCTGTGGCGGTGTAGTGGTGCTCTCGCGATGTAGTGGTGCTCTCGCTGTGTAGTGGTACTCTGGTGTAGTGGTGCAATGGTGTAGTGGTGCTCTGGTGTAGTGGTGCTCTGGTGTAGTGGTGCTCTAGTGGTGCAGTGGTGCTCTGGTGGTGCGGTGGTACTCTGGTGGTGTGGTGGTGCTCTGGTGGTGTGATGGTGCTCTGGTGGTGTGATGGTGCTCTGGTGGTGTGGTGGTGCTCTGGTGGTGGTGGTGGTGGTGCTCTGGTGGTGGTGCTCTGGTGGTGGTGGTGGTGCTCTGGTGGTGGTGGTGGTGGTGCTCTGGTGGTGGTGGTGCTCTGGTGGTGTGGTGGTGCTCTGGTGGTGTGGTGGTGCTCTGGTTGTGTGGTGGTGCTCTGGTTGTGTGGTGGTGCTCTGGTTGTGTGGTGGTGCTCTGGTGGTGTAGTGGTGCTTTGGTGGTGCAGTGGTGCTCTGAAGATGTAGTGGTGCTCTGGTTGTGTGGTGGTGCTCTGGTTGTGTGGTGGTGCTCTGGTGGTGTAGTGGTGCTTTGGTGGTGCAGTGGTGCTCTGAAGATGTAGTGGTGCTCTGGTGTGCTGTTGGTATGGAGGTGTTGTTGTGCTGTTGCTTTTATGTCGTAGTGGTGTTGTAGAAGAGCTATGATGGTGAGTTGAATGACAGCTCTAGGCCTTTCGTGTTGCAATCAACACTTCAGGTGCTTGCAGTGATGCAAAAAAAGAGGTCGTCCAAGCAAATACGATCACAGGAAGCGCCTTTCGGTTGATTTCTATTAAAAATTCTAAGTATAAGCCAGGAGATATTTTATGAAAGCCAGTGCAGATTTGATGAATATAACTTGAACGGATCTTGGATAGTTTTATTGCCTAAGTGTTACGCTTGTGTTTTATTCATTAACTTGTCGATATTGTAGGCTAGTGCTCTAGCACAGCCGTAGTCCACCGCTGCTCTAGCACAGCCGTAGTCCACCGCTGCTCTAGCACAGCCGTAGTCCACCGCTGCTCTAGCACAGCCGTAGTCCACCGCTGCTCTAGCACAGCCGTAGTCCACCGCTGCTCTAGCACAGCCGTAGTCCACCGCTGCTCTAGCACAGCCGTAGTCCACCACTGCTCTAGCACAGCCGTAGTCCACCGCTGCTCTAGCACAGCCGTAGTCCACCGCTGCTCTAGCACAGCCGTAGTCCACCGCTGCTCTAGCACAGCCGTAGTCCACCGCTGCTCTAGCACAGCCGTAGTCCACCGCTGCTCTAGCACAGCCGTAGTCCACCGCTGCTCTAGCACAGCCGTAGTCCACCGCTGCTCTAGCACAGCCGTAGTCCACCGCTGCTCTAGCACAGCCGTAGTCCACCGCTGCTCTAGCACAGCCGTAGTCCACCGCTGCTCTAGCACAGCCGTAGTCCACCGCTGCTCTAGCACAGCCGTAGTCCACCGCTGCTCTAGCACAGCCGTAGTCCACCACTGCTCTAGCACAGCTGCTCTAGCACAGCCGTAGTCCACCGCTGCTCTAGCACAGCCGTAGTCCACCACTGCTCTAGCACAGCCGTAGTCCACCACTGCTCTAGCACAGCTGCTCTAGCACAGCCGTAGTCCACCATTGCTCTAGCACAGCCGTAGTCCACCGCTGCTCTAGCACAGCCGTAGTCCACCGCTGCTCTAGCACAGCCGTAGTCCACCGCTGCTCTAGCACAGCCGTAGTCCACCGCTGCTCTAGCACAGCCGTAGTCCACCGCTGCTCTAGCACAGCCGTAGTCCACCGCTGCTCTAGCACAGCCGTAGTCCACCGCTGCTCTAGCACAGCCGTAGTCCACCGCTGCTCTAGCACAGCCGTAGTCCACCGCTGCTCTAGCACAGCCGTAGTCCACCGCTGCTCTAGCACAGCCGTAGTCCACCGCTGCTCTAGCACAGCCGTAGTCCACCGCTGCTCTAGCACAGCCGTAGTCCACCGCTGCTCTAGCACAGCCGTAGTCCACCGCTGCTCTAGCACAGCCGTAGTCCACCGCTGCTCTAGCACAGCCGTAGTCCACCGCTGCTCTAGCACAGCCGTAGTCCACCGCTGCTCTAGCACAGCCGTAGTCCACCGCTGCTCTAGCACAGCCGTAGTCCACCGCTGCTCTAGCACAGCCGTAGTCCACCGCTGCTCTAGCACAGCCGTAGTCCACCGCTGCTCTAGCACAGCCGTAGTCCATCACTGCTCTAGCACAGCCGTAGTCCACCGCTGCTCTAGCACAGCCGTAGTCCACCACTGCTCTAGCACAGCCGTAGTCCACCACTGCTCTAGCACAGCCGTAGTCCACCACTGCTCTAGCACAGCCGTAGTCCACCACTGCTCTAGCACAGCCGTAGTCCACCACTGCTCTAGCACAGCCGTAGTCCACCACTGCTCTAGCACAGCCGTAGTCCACCACTGCTCTAGCACAGCCGTAGTCCACCACTGCTCTAGCACAGCCGTAGTCCACCACTGCTCTAGCACAGCCGTAGTCCACCACTGCTCTAGCACAGCCGTAGTCCACCACTGCTCTAGCACAGCCGTAGTCCACCACTGCTCTAGCACAGCCGTAGTCCACCACTGCTCTAGCACAGCCGTAGTCCACCACTGCTCTAGCACAGCCGTAGTCACCACTGCTCTAGCACAGCCGTAGTCCACCACTGCTCTAGCACAGCCGTAGTCCACCACTGCTCTAGCACAGCCGTAGTCCACCACTGCTCTAGCACAGCCGTAGTCCACCACTGCTCTAGCACAGCCGTAGTCCACCACTGCTCTAGCACAGCCGTAGTCCACCACTGCTCTAGCACAGCCGTAGTCCACCACTGCTCTAGCACAGCCGTAGTCCACCACTGCTCTAGCACAGCCGTAGTTCACCACTGCTCTAGCACAGCCGTAGTCCACCACTGCTCTAGCACAGCCGTAGTCCACCACTGCTCTAGCACAGCCGTAGTCCACCACTGCTCTAGCACAGCCGTAGTCCACCACTGCTCTAGCACAGTCGTAGTCCACCACTGCTCTAGCACAGCCGTACTCCACCACTGCTCTAGCACAGCCGTAGTCCACCACTGCTCTAGCACAGCCGTAATCCACCACTGCTCTAGCACAGCCGTAGTCCACCACTGCTCTAGCACAGCCGTAGTCCACCACTGCTCTAGCACAGCCGTAGTCCACCACTGCTCTAGCACAGCCGTAGTCCACCACTGCTCTAGCACAGCCGTAGTCCACCACTGCTCTAGCACAGCCGTAGTCCACCACTGCTCTAGCACAGCCGTAGTCCACCACTGCTCTAGCACAGCCGTAGTCCACCAATGCTCTAGCACAGCCGTAGTCCACCACTGCTCTAGCACAGCCGTAGTCCACCACTGCTCTAGCACAGCCGTAGTCCACCAATGCTCTAGCACAGCCGTAGTCCACCACTGCACTCGCTCACCCGTATTCCACCACTGCTCTAGCACAGCCGTAGTCCACCACTGCTCTAGCACAGCCGTAGTCCACCACTGCTCTAGCACAGCCGTAGTCCACCAATGCTCTAGCACAGCCGTAGTCCACCACTGCTCTAGCACAGCCGTAGTCCACCACTGCTCTAGCACAGCCGTAGTCCACCACTGCTCTAGCACAGCCGAAGTCCACCGCTGCTCTAGCAGAGCCGTAATCCATCACTGCTCTAGCACAGCCGTAATCCATCACTGCTCTAGCACAGCCGTAGTCCACCACTGCTCTAGCACAGCCGTAGTCCACCACTGCTCTAGCACAGCCGTAGTCCACCAATGCTCTAGCACAGCCGTAGTCCACCACTGCTCTAGCACAGCCGTAGTCCACCACTGCTCTAGCACAGCCGTAGTCCACCACTGCTCTAGCACAGCCGAAGTCCACCGCTGCTCTAGCAGAGCCGTAATCCATCACTGCTCTAGCATAGCCGTAGTCCACCACTGCTCTAGCACAGCCGTAGTCCACCACTGCTCTAGCACAGCCGTAGTCCACCACTGCTCTAGCACAGCCGAAGTCCACCGCTGCTCTAGCAGAGCCGTAATCCATCACTGCTCTAGCATAGCCGTAGTCCACCATGGTGCACCTCTCCAAGAAAATCTATCTGATGTTTGGGGATTTGCAGTTGAGACCGCAGTTAAAACAGAGGCCGTAAATATTTCTAACAGTTTATATGAAGCAAACTGAGGAGGGGAATTCTAAAAAAAAGAAAAGAAAAAAAGACGAAAGTCTACATTTGTTAATGCAGTCGGGATGACAGGCGGTGAAAAGTTAGATACCAACACCAAAGGAAAACAACCGTACCTAACTAAAACTCAACTTTCAATTAATCACTCCTTGTAGTTGACAGGGAAATGCCTTTATCCACAAGTTTATCCTTGTTACAAGTTGAAATGAGAGTATACAGGTAAACAGACACTTAGAATAATGTTTAGAGGTAGCTACCATTTGTGTATTCCAAATAGAAGGTACGTAAATATTGTCTGGTCTGTGAATTTCCAGGTATACTTATATTTCAACGTGGAACGCTGACACTTTTGCCTAAAGGAGCTTCCATGTTATTATTTGTTTGTTAGGTAAGACACATATGCAACAGTTAGGTATCTTTATTTCGAAACGTTTCGCCTACACAGTAGGCTTCTTCAGTCGAGTACAGAAAAGTTGATAGAAGCGGAAGATATTTGAAGACGATGTAATCAGTCCATCACCCTTAAAGTTTTGAGGTGGTCAGTCCCTCAGTCTTTTATACTTAGGCTGCTTCCTTGGTAAGTGATGTAACAATATTGGGAGAAGTCGTTAGAAAATACGTTTGTTAGTGCTATCAGAGATACAAAGATCACCTGATTATGTGTAGTAATACCAGACATGGAAATAAATGGTATAAAATACCGGCACAATGGAAATATAAACACATGTGCAGTATAATGTGATCCTTTACTGACAACGTTTCGCCTACACAGTGGGCTTTTTCAAGTCACAAACTTGAAAAAGCCCACTGTGTAGGCGAAACTTTTCGAAATAAAGATACCTAACTGTTGCATATGTGTCTTACCTAACAACCTGTCGGTATTTTATACCATTTTAATGTCTTATTATTTGTTTGGAGGAATAGTCTACTGCGTAGCTGGGCAAAAAACGCCCACCCAAAATCATACACAGACATAATCGGACATATTGCTTAATCTAATTCAGGAGTGAACTGGACCTGCCTAGCATGGGCCAACAGGACTCTTACAGTTCTCCTAACACAGGTTCTTAAAGAGACAAGCGACGTTTTTTTTTCCCCCACATGCTGAAACCGCTAGGCCAAAAAAAAAAAAAAATACAGTATTACCAATTAATTTTTGGGGGGGCATATCCTATGCCATTTTTTTTATACTCAGACATGATGTCCTGCACATGTAATTACACAGTCTAAAATAGCAGTGTAGTTTATGTGGACACAGTCCATGGTTGTTAAGATACGATAGTTTTTCAGGGTAAATATATGGACAATTTCCCTCCATGATCATAAAGTTTAATATGTAAAATATACTTCCAATAATTAAACTATGCAAAAGTTAGATAATAAATATTTTGAAAATATCAGGTATATCCTTACTGATACCAATAATCAAGGAACATACACGTAAGTGTATATCACAGAGAAAACACTGCAGCTGACTTTATACTGAACAAATGATTCTTGGTATAATTGCAGCCCAGACCAGCAATAGTAAGATTATATTACATGAATATTGTTAAGGAGAGAGAGAGAGAGAGAGAGAGAGAGAGAGAGAGAGAGAGAGAGAGAGAGAGAGAGAGAGAGAGAGAGAGAGAGAGACAGAGAGAGAGAGAGAGAGACAGAGAGAGAGAGAGAAATATACATATATACATGTATCTAGATTAAGGAGTATTCAAATAATATATTACTTACCATAGTAGTGCATGATTTATTAGCGTGTATTTGCATCTCAGGTCGCGAGAAGTGACGAGAGAAAACAGGAAATGAAACATTTATGGAGAAGAGCAAATGTATGAGTCTCGCCTGGAAATAGCGTGATTGGAAACAAAATGAAGTCAGGAAAGAAAGAGAAAAAGAGAGTTTGTGTACTCACCTATTTGTGGTTGCAGGGGTCGATTCACAGCTCTTGGCCCCGCCTCTTCACTGTTTGCTACTAGGTCCTCTCTCTCCCTGCTCCCTGAGCTTTATCAAGCCTCGTCTTAAAACTATGTATGGTTCCCGCCTCCACTAAGTCACTTTCCAGGCTATTCCACTTCCTGACAACTTTGTGACTGAAGAAACACTTCCTAACATCTCTTTGATTCATAGGAGTCTTCAGCTTCCAGTTGTGACTCTTTGTCCACCTTGTCAATTCCTCGCAGTATTTTATATGTCGTTATCACGTCTCCCCTGACCCTCCTGTCCTCCAGTGTCGTCAGGCCGATTTCCCTTAACCTTTCTTCGTAGGACAATCCCCTTAGTTCTGGGACTAGTCTTGTTGCAAACCTTTGCACTTTCTCTAATTTCTTGACGTGCTTGACCAGGTGTGGATTCCAAACTGGTGCTGCACACTCCAATATGGGCCTGACGTATATGGTGTACAGAGTCTTGAATGATTCCTCAGTGAGGTATCGGAACGCTATTCTTAGGTTTGCCAGACGCCCGTATGGTGCAGCAGTTATCTGATTGATGTGTGCCTCAGGAGATGTGCTCGGTATTATACTCACCTCAAGATCTTTTTCCTTGAGTGAGGTTTGCAGTCTTTGGCCACCTAGACTGTACTCTGTCTGCGGTCTTCTCCGCCCTTCCTCCATCTTCATGACTTTGCATTTGGCGGGGTTAAATTCAAGAAGCCAGTTGCATGTGTGCACGAGTAAACGGTTCTCGTGCATGTGTTCTCGTGCATGTGTGCATGAGTAAACAGTTGAAAAGCAATCTCATTCCCAGATTACAGGTTCCCAGGAATTAATTATACATTCCTCAGTTTAGGTCCAAACATATACACTGACTCCATTGTTGTTTATAACGATTACTGCTACGCCTTTGTCACGACTTGACACCAATCATTCAATAAAATGTCTTCAAACTCAAGTTAACATAGACCTTAATAGGTAAACTAAAAAAATAAAAGAAAATTATGTCCCTGAATCCGAATCGATATTATTATATTCACTGGAAAGCGTTAAAAACGTAGGGGTCCCACTGCGCCAGGGGAAATGGAAAGTTATCAGTTTTGATGCATGAAAGAGAACAGTGGCTCCAATTCCTCGGACAAAAATCCCTTCAACATCATCAGAGTATTCCTCTTCAAGGCTGAGAAAGAAAAACGTAAGGAATGTTTTAGTAAGAATAGTCAGTCGTCAAAAAAACTGACAAAGCTATTTAGAAACCGTAAACAGCTATGGTTGTCTGTGTAACCACACAGGGAAAAGAAAGAGTTGACAGCTGTAATGCGCCTGGTCGCTGTGCCTGGTGCGTTCCACCGATCAATCTCGGGTACCTGGGCGGGCCACCCTGCCACGGCTGCCTCGCCCAGGGGCTTGTCTCTCCCTCTCTCCCTACCAGCCTTGAACACTGTCTTCCTGCCTAACATTTTCTCTCCATTACTTTTAAATGTTTTTACTCATTTAGAAGAATAAGAAGAAGAAGAAGAATCTTTCTTCCGTAAGCCATGCGTGTCGTAAGAGGCGACTAAAATGCCGGGAGCAAGGTGCTAGTACACCCCTTCTCCTATATACATTACTAAATTTAAAAGAAGGCAAACTTTCTGAAAGCCTTTCTTCTTTTTAGTGTCACCCTGTCTTGGTGGGAGACGGTCAGTGTGTAAAATAATAACGATGATAGTAACAATGTACATCTCAGTAATTTATCTAAGATACAAAAATACTATTCTGTTACTACCATATGATAAACTGGCTGGAACCTACCCACTAGAGGTATTAAACAAAGAGGATCGGTGAAATTTGCTCAGGAGAACCGTCCAGCTTTCCAGCGTTCCAGACACGTGGAAATATCATAAAATCAATCGCATTTTCCACTGTAGTTTCAAACGAAATATCAGTCAGCATAAAAAAAATCAAGCTCGACTTGCGCATCCTACAGTGTCAGTGAACACCCAACGTCAACACTATGTTCACTCTTACGAACTATATTCAAGCCCCTACATGGACAGCCCCACAGTACAATTTAATGTTAATACCCCACGGGGCTGCAGCCTCCTTCCACTCACTAGTTTACTACTAGTATTTCTGGTAAAAGTCAAATCAGGGAAGGAGTGGGGGTCTGATCCTACGGCAGGTGAGCCCTAAAACTAACTTGCCATGGGTTAAAATCCTACCCGTTCCCTGATTTGTTTGTAGTCTTGTTATTACGATTTAATGAGTCGTGGTTACATTCAATTGTTTTTTAATGAGCTTAAATTCGGGTGAAACCCTAGAGGCCTTAAAAATCATAACTCCTCTCCATAAAATAGGCAGCAAAAAAGAACATGCGAATAGAGAAGCATTGCAGCAGGGCTACTGGCCCATATTAGGCAGGACCTTTCCAAAAAAAAAAACAGCCCTTCCCACCCACCTAACTAAACTTTTCCCAAAGCTGCCCAAGAACAGCAAAACACAACAGATCAGACACATAAAAATCTTTGAAAAGGTTCTAAGACACCAAAAATAATGACTTTAATGGAAAAACATCAGTTACACAAAGTAAACATGTAGATAAATGGTTCAGAGAACTGACAAGCTGATAAATATTATAATAAAGTTGGAAGAATTACCGACAATATGTAAAGTAAAAGGACACAAGTGCAACTAATGTGACATTTTATTGTGGCAACGTTTCGCTCTCCGGGAGCTTTATCAAGCTTTATAAACCTTTATAAAGCTCCCGGAGAGCGAAACGTTGCCACAATAAAATGTCACATTAGTTGCACTTGTGATAAATATTAGACACGTGTGCAACACACAGATGTCTTCATCCTCTATAAAGAAACCGAAGTGTTGCGAATATGTCTAATTTATCAACCAGGTTAACATGTTGTTAGGTAAGACACATATGCAACAGTTAGGTATCTTTATTTCGAAACGTTTCGCCTACACAGTAGGCTTCTTCAGTCGAGTACAGAAAAGTTGATAGGAGCAGAAGATACTTGAAGACGATGTAATCAGTCCATCACCCTTAAAGTTTTGAGGTGGTCAGTCCCTCAGTCTGGAGAAGAGCATTGTTCCGTTGTATGAAACAATATTGTTTCAGACAACGGAACAATGCTCTTCTCCAGACTGAGGGACTGACCACCTCAAAACTTTAAGGGTGATGGACTGTCGGTATTTTATACCATTTTAATGTTCATTCAGGTTAACATGGCTGAAGAGAAGGAAGATCCAGGCTATAACAACAATAACATCAATATGACAAAATTACGTAGGCCTTGGAAGAACAAAAACACTCACACAATCAACCTTAATTTCTCCAAAGGACATGAGAAATGCGACCATGGACTAATAGCTGGTAAAGTGAGGATAGTAGGTACAATAGGAAATGTATGGAAACCGCGGGTTCAAACCCCACCCGTGGTATGGGTTATTTGCAATCGAGTTTTTACGATTTCGTGAGTCAGCTTTCTGACGAATAGGTGACACGAATGGTGGTAAACAAAACGAAAAAAGTCCAGTTGCTGAGTAGACAAAAAAATGAGTTCAGTAGAATGTAAAAATGTAAACGAAATCATGTTAGTAATTTACCTTAAAGTCATCTCTTGTATTTTTTATACATATATACGTAATTGTATACACATGTTAGGGCAAAATTGTTAACAAAAGCCACAAAATAACCGCTCAACAAAATAACTGCTAAACAAAATAACTGGACCAAATATCTGTAACAATATAACAGAACAAAATAACTGCTGAAAGCAATAACTGCTGAAAACAATAACTGTTGAAAACAATAACTGTTGAAAACAATAACTGCTGAAAACAATAACTGTTGAAAACAATAACTGTTGAAAACAATAACTGCTGAAAACAATAACTGCTGAAAACAATAACTGTTGAAAACAATAACTGCTGAAAACAATAACTGCTGAAAACAATAACTGCTATAAACAATAACTGCTGATAACAATAACTGTTGAAAACAATAACTGTTGAAAACAATAACTGCTAAAAACAATAACTGTTGAAAACAATAACTGCTGAAAACAATAACTGTTGAAAACAATAACTGTTGAAAACAATAACTGCTGAAAGCAATAACTGCTGAAAGCAGTAACTGCTGAAAGCAATAACTGCTGAAAGCAATAACTGCTGAAAGCAGTAACTGCTGAAAGCAATAACTGCTGATAACAATAACTGCTGAAAACAACTGCTGAAAACTAACTGCTGAAAACAATAACCGTTGTACAAAAGAAATCCGCTGTTCTTCCCAGTGTTATATTGCTGGGCACCTGTTATCTTGTTATGAACAATAATAACGAGTGTTATCGACTCTCTTGCTCCATCGAGGAGCCGCCAGCGGTCAGGATAACATCGATGTAATTACTCTGCAACGTGATATTTAATGCAATATATGGGGCAGCTGGCTGGTGCACAGTTTCTTGCCCCTGGTGTGTTGGAGGTGGTGGTGGTTGTGGTGATGGGGGCAGCGTGGGGTATTAGTGGGAATAAGGGTATTTGGTAGGGGGGGTTGGGGCTATGGTCATGGGTTGTGGGTCGGTGGTAGCGGTTGGTGGTGTTGCTGGTGGTGTTTGCAAGAAGTTGTGGATTGAGAGTTGTGAGGAGCTCCGGGACCAGTAGCTTGTGGAGGGGGGGACCCCAGCTACCAACCTTCCCCTCCCCCCTCGTCATATTGCATACTGGTGTTATACATGTAAAGTGTCTTCCTGCACAAAATGTGAACCCATCTGGTAAACAATCATTTCAAACCAGTTGCTTAAAAATTACATTTCTGTGCCCAGAATCAAGCTTTATAGGCAACTACCAGCTTCCATTCCTAGATGTTCTGTTGAACACAGGCGGTACCAGACTAACCTTTAACATATATTGAAAACCAGTTAAGACATCTTCATACACTTCCACTCACTAAATTACAACAGGATCAGATGAGGTGTGTCCAACGGTTTCTGCGGGAGAGGACACGAGTTTGTCAGCCCACAGTGCCTCGAGGAGGAGTGTGTCTACGCAGGTAATTTAGATAAATGAATACAAGTGCAACGTGTGTGTGGAAATCTATGGAAACTTGTGAAGGTTCCTCAATGCGAAGTGGTTACTGCCTTCGCAGACTGGGACCACAATATTACTCCCACAAAATTTCTGTACATTCTTTTTTTTTCTGGGTAAAAATGGACAAGGGGCCAACAGGACTAGTGTCACACAAACGCAACAAGAAACAGATCAACTTGAGATCTGAAGAACGACAGCAAAGTTTTCCAAGATGGTTAACCCCTAACAACCTTCCTGGAATATGAACCCTCATGTTAGTGATAACTGATTACCTGTTAATGTAAGTTAAATGAGAAATTTGCAGCCTAAAGGCAAGGTTAAAAATTATTTATTAATTTACCTCAGGGTACAAACAAGATCAGTAAGGTATTACTATAATAATGACATCCTACTTTCCTAATAACTGCCTCGATCACATCCCAGATCAGTGTTAAGTGTATATAAGTAACGATCACTACTAGTTCAACGAAAACTCACGATAAAAATTCTGGTGCGAAGAGACGGGCCTATTTTGACTGAAAAGTTACCAGGTTGCCTCGGCACTGCCAGACAGAGGTGCCAGATTACCTTGTTGGTCAAGAGCGATATGAATTATACGTGTTGACACAGTGTCTTGGGTCAGATATCAAGATTGCTGTTCGTCCTGACTTCCCCAAGTTTCAATCTCAACAATGGTGGTTCCCCAGCCAGACGACCCACAGCTCAATATCTAATCTCTGCTAGTTAATATCGCTCCCGAAGGTAACGACCTATTATATTATTCTCCAATAATTTTGATTATTTAAAAATATGAATTAAGCCTTCCTGACTTAATGAAGCTTAAATTCCCTGATGAAGTTAAGTTAGGCAAGATCTGTCAGGAAGCAGATCGAATGGCTCATGAAGTGGGTGTTAGTCATATGATGACCCGCCAATGGAGATTTTGGCCAACTGAACGAGGCCTACCGCTGGTTTACCAGCCCATCCCTTAAATATGAGAGCATGAGAACGAACAGAGTGGCAGGCCCATTTGCCCATGCTGGGCAGGTCTAACCACACTCGCTCCTATACCAGTCCATATTATATTTAGAGCTGCCCAAAGTCCTGGCCCCTAATGACGTGACCTAGGAGTTTGTTCCTCTCATCTATAATTCTATGGTAAGGGTGTTATATAACTGATGAAACCACTGGATGGCAAACCGTTTTCACAAAAGATACCTAAATATTGCAAAAGTGTCTCATTTAATAACTTAACATTGTTTTCCAAACAGTGTATACAAGTGTGCACATTCGGCCATACGTTTACGCGCACCCACCCACCCACACACAAAGTTAGCAACAAGCCTAGTGCCGGAGGTGAGGGGGTTTGACCGACGAGGAGAGGTTAAGAGAACTCATTCTGACAACACTGGAGGACAGAAGGGACAAAATAACGACATATCAAATACTGAGAGGAATTAAGATGGGACACACCAACAAGGAGTCACAACTGGAAATTGAAAACTCAGACGAGTCACAGAGATGTTAGGAAGTACTTCTTCAGTCATGAAGTTGTCAGGAAGAGGAAAAATCTGGAGAGTGATGTAGTGAAAGCAGGATCCATACATAGCTTTAAGAGGTATGATAAAGCTCATGGAGCAGGAAGAGAGTGGACCTAGAAGCGACCAGGGAAGAGGCGGGGCCAAGATCTATGACTTGATCCCCACAAACAGGCAAGTGCAAATAAGCGCACGCACGCGCGCGCGCGCACACACACACACACACACACACACACACACACACACACACACACACACACACAACCTTTCACTCCCTCAAGAGTGCTAGAAGCCATCAGAGCAAGAAAAAAATACACAAACCTTACACGTTTGAGTTATTCCGTTTAAAATTTAAAATAATTTATATATATATATATATATATATATATATATATATATATATATATATATATATTCTTGTGTAAAGTTGGCAAGTGCCTCTGTGGTGGTGGTTATGTCCCTGTTGCTTCAAGATAGGAAGCTGCGTCCGAAGATAGTAACACTGGTGGTTGTAGTTGTGGTAGGTGTGATGGTGGTAATTGTCGTTAGTGATGGTCGTGGTGGTGGCAATTGTCGTTAGTGATGATCGCGGTGGTGGCAATTGTCGTAAGTAGTGGTTGTGATTGTGGTAATTGTGATGTTTGTGGTGGTGGTGTTTATCATAGTAATGGTGGTAGCTGTGTTGGCAGTAATTTTAGTGGTGGTAGTTGAGATGGTGGTAATCATAGTAGTGGAGATTGTGCTGATACCAATTGCAGTGGTAGAGGGAGGAAGGGGGGTTGTGGGGGTGTGATTATGGTCATGATAGGTCATAATAAACTAATTGTGGTGGATATTGTGGCGGCGATTGCCATGGCTGTGATGTTATTAGTGACGGTGATGGTGATAGCAACGAGAGCGAAAGGTGATGACTGTTGTGGTGATTGTAGTGATGATTGTAGTGGTGGTAGTTGTGATTATTAATGTCGACAGTAATGACTGGAGTGCCGATAGTGGTGATTGTAGTGACGGTAGTGGTGGTGACTGTAGTGATGGTAGTGGTTGTGACTGTAGTGATGGTAGTGGTGATGACTGTAGTGATGGTAGTATCATGTGGGAGTTCGAACACGTGGATTGGGTAAAGTAATATGACTGTAGTGACGGTAGTGGTGATGACTGTAGTGGCGGTGGTGGTGGTGACTGTAGTGATGGTAGTGGTGGTGACTGTAGTGATGGTAGTGGTGATGACTGTAGTGGCGGTGGTGGTGGTGACTGTAGTGATGGTAGTGGTGGTGACTGTAGTGATGGTAGTGGTGATGACTGTAGTGGCGGTGGTGGTGGTGACTGTAGTGATGGTAGTGGTGGTGACTGTAGTGATGGTAGTGGTGGTGACTGTAGTGATGGTAGTGGTGATGACTGTAGTGATGGTAGTGGTGATGACTGTAGTGGCGGTGGTGGTGGTGACTGTAGTGATGGTAGTGGTGGTGACTGTAGTGATGGTAGTGGTGGTGACTGTAGTGACGGTAGTGGTGATGACTGTAGTGGCGGTGGTGGTGGTGACTGTAGTGATGGTAGTGGTGGTGACTGTAGTGATGGTAGTGGTGATGACTGTAGTGGCGGTGGTGGTGACTGTAGTGATGGTAGTGGTGGTGACTGTAGTGATGGTAGTGGTGATGACTGTAGTGATGGTAGTGGTGGTGACTGTAGTGATGGTAGTGGTGGTGACTGTAGTGATGGTAGTGGTGGTGACTGTAGTGATGGTAGTGGTGGTGACTGTAGTGATGGTAGTGGTGGTGACTGTAGTGATGGTAGTGGTGGTGACTGTAGTGATGGTAGTGGTGATGACTGTAGTGATGGTAGTGGTGGTGACTGTAGTGATGGTAGTGGTGATGACTGTAGTGATGGTAGTGGTGGTGACTGTAGTGATGGTAGTGGAGGTGACTGTAGTGATGGTAGTGGTGGTGACTGTAGTGATGGTAGTGGAGGTGACTGTAGTGATAGTAGTGGTGACTGTAGTGATGGTAGTAGTGGTGACTGTAGTGATGGTAGTAGTGGTGACTGTAGTGATGGTAGTGGAGGTGACTGTAGTGATGGTAGTAGTGGTGACTGTAGTGATGGTAGTGGTGATGACTGTAATGATGGTAGTAGTGGCGACTGTAGTGGTGGTGACTGTAGTGGTGGTGACTGTAGTGGTGGTGACGGTCGGGGTAGTTGTGGTGTCATTAGCGATGATGGATGTGGTTGTAATAGTTGTGGTGATAATGACGGGTGATAATGACGGCTTTTACGGCCATTACGTTATTATTCGTAACAAATGTAATCCTCAAGAAACACTAAATCTAAATCTACATAAATAAATTACTGATAAAGAATCTAAGCCAGTATCCGCATCGGACGAGTTTACACACTTATAATATTTACAAGTGAGCACTAAATCTGTAAGGGTTGTACATGGTCTGGAGAATAAGAGCTACTCGGGTTTATTCCAAGAAGGTAGCTCTGATTCCTCGGATCAAGGTTTTTCCTGCCCTCTTGTACTGAACAGCTGTGTGTGCATGCAGTGAGCACCAGTGTGTGTGTACATGAGCTGAGCAGTAGTGTATAGGACTGGTGTACATGCACTGCGCAGCAGTGTATGTATGGGTGTACACTGCGCAGCTGTGTATATGTCTGGGTGTACATGCACTGTGCAGCAGTGTATATGTCTGGGTGTACATGCACTGCGCAGCAGTGTATGTCTGGGTGTACACGCACTGCGCAGCAGTGTATGTCTGGGTGTACACTGCGCAGCTGTGTATATGTCTGGGTGTACATGCACTGTGCAGCAGTGTATATGTCTGGGTGTACATGCACTGTGCAGCAGTGTATATGTCTGGGTGTACATGCACTGTGCAGCAGTGTATATGTCTGGGTGTACATGCACTGCGCAGCAGTGTATGTCTGGGTGTAACTGCGCAGCTGTGTATATGTCTGGGTGTACAAGCACTGTGCAGCAGTGTATATGTCTGGGTGTACATGCACTGTGCAGCAGTGTATATGTCTGGGTGTACATGCACTGCGCAGCAGTGTATGTCTGGGTGTACACTGCGCAGCTGTGTATATGTCTGGGTGTACATGCACTGTGCAGCAGTGTATGTGTCTGTGTGCACATACACTTTGCACCAGCACCAGCAGCGCGTATTTTGGAAGGTGTTTCTATGTATACTCTTAAAACGTACACCTGGAGTTTACTTCTATACTGCGGATTAATGGGAACCTTAATGACAGACGGATTGTGTTTACACACAGACTTTAAATTGAAACTTGATTACAACACGATTATTCCTATATTACATTTTGTATTTTATATTTACTGACTAGTAATTACATTTTGTTCAGGACACGTTCGTAGTAACAACAGTAATGGCGAAAATTATCAATGTTATTACATTATAGTTTTACCTCGTTGCTCGCTGTACTTGTACGTATACTCAATATCTATATAGAGAAACTCTTGCAAATAATTAAAAAAATATAGCGAAGAGTATATATACCTTGAGAGATTGTACGTCAGGGAATGGTATACTCAGACCGGTCTGAAACCTCGGATCATTTTTTAATTATACGAATAAATTCAATGACATGACAGCATAATTCAGCTCGAAAGTAATTAAGGCTAATACTGTAGTCTTTAAACGCACTCACACACACATTTGAAAATTAAAAAAATCATATGAGGCAAAGGAATAAAGAATTCCTTCATGGCGATGGTAGTGGACAAATGTCATGGATTAAACAGATGTAGTGGAAGTCGACACATTGCCTGGATTCAAACATGACTAGGACTGGAAGTCGACACATTGCCTGGATTCAAAGTAAACATGACTAGGACTGGAAGTCGATGCACTGCCTGGATTCAAAGTAAACATGACTAGGACTGGAAGTCGACACATTGTCTGGATTCAAAGTAAATATGACTAGGACCGGAAGTCAAATTTTAAACCAAAAATCAAAAGCTAGACCCAGGAGCTAGAGTTCAGCTATCTCACTACATAAAAGATATACGTGCAGAAACACCAAGTATTTATTTTTTCATATTAGTTTGAAATTAAAATCTTGAAGTCATGTACAACAAATTAAGTGTCCGGTTCGCCTGACAAGTGTTGCCTGACGCGGGTCTTGGATGATGACACACTGTTGGAGTCTCAAAACTCCAGCCCGTCGCGCTAGCCACTAGACCAGCTAGCCACAATAAGATTCATCCAACTAGGTATATTTCTACACCATAGGAAAGTTAGCACAGGCACCTCTGTGACCACAAATGCAAGTTTTTACAGACGAATCTCCAGCTAGCGTGGCCGTGACGAACTCTAGCTCAAGTCCCTTCACTGCCGCGGGTTCACATGACCGCGGGTTCAATCCCGGCCGGGGGTATGGTTTACACTGTTGGAGCTTTGGTTGCCCTGATCGAGGCCTTCCGCTGGCTTACCGTTCCACCCTTTAAAAATTGTCATGGTTATAAGTACTTCCTGGTTATGTAGAACATAATACACTTCACCTCCTCGCCTTTCCCATGAAAAAAAAAAAACTAACCATCTAGAATTGCGTTATATATGAAACAGTGGAGCGCTGTATGACCCTGGTGGGTTTAGCGCTTAGTTTTGATTATAATAATATATAAGAAATCTTCCCTTTTTTTATTAAATACCTTAGTGAGATTCACAGTTTGTCAGCAAGAAAGCTGCCACAGCCACGTTACAACAGTCATTGTCAACACGTACATGATACCACTAAATGTGAAAAAATATGGATTGTGTAAGGTGAAAATAGCTGAGACATACAGTACACCTCTCGTTTAATACCATTATCAGTTTTAAGGGGCACATCAGTTCTCCTGCTTTCTAATGTGTTATTTTTTCCCTATAATCTACCTTGTCCATAATTAATATCGCATTTGCTTTGTCTGTTTTCGTAATCTTTCCTTAATTTATGGTATAACTTAACAAATCTTTGAGGACAATTGTGTTGCAGAAGTCTGAGCTGTGCTCAGAGGGCACTGAGGTTTAATTCAAGGAACTGGAGCACAGGTCCAATTCTTTAGATCGAGAGACTTCCCTCTCCTCACCAGTATCAAGGAACCTCCCTTGAAGGGTTCACACACACACACACACACACACACACACACACACACACACACACACACACACACACACACACACACACACACACAGAGGCCCAGAAACGTGGAGGGCTAAGATGATGGAGGTGGTACTGGAAAACCTCATGTACCAACACGTAAGGGACACTACCAGAGAGTAGAGGATGAACTAGCAAGACTGGACCTAGTATTCATCTTGAGTAGTGCAGACATTGAGGACATCACATATCAAAGATCCCTCGGGGCCAGTGATATAATAGTTCTGAGCTTTGAATACATTGTAGAGTTACAAGTGGAGAGAGAAGCAGGAAGGGCCGGACGCATGAAGCCAAACTACAAGAAAGGGGACTACGCAGGCATGAAGAATTTCCTGCACTGGGTTCAGTGAGACAGAGAAATGGCAGGAAAGTCAGTAAACGAGATGATGGAACATGTGGCAGCAATAAGCAATGAAGCTGAGGAGAGGTTTGTACACAAGGGTAACAGAAATAACGAGAAAGCCAGGGCGAGCCCTTGCTTCACCCGAAGGTGTAGAGGGGCCAAAACCAAGTGTGCTAGAGAATGGAAGAAGTATAGAAGGCAAAGGACCCAGGTGAACAAGGAGAGCAGTCGTAGAGCCAAAAATGAATATGCACAGGTAAGAAGGGAGGCCCAACGACATTACGAAAACGACATAGCGGCGAAAGCCAAATCTGATCCGAGGCTTTTGTATACAGCCACATCAGGAGGAAAACGACAGTCAAGGACCAGGTGATAAGGCTGAGGAAGGAAGGAGGGGAGTTCACACGAAACAACCGCGAAGTGTGTGAGGAGCTCAACACGAGGTTCAAAGAAGCGTTCACAGAGACAGAAAGGACTCCAGAAAGACAGAGGTGGGGTACATCAAGTGTTGGACGCAATACATACAACCGAAGAAGTGAAGAGGCTGCTAAGCGAGCTGGATACCCCAAAGGGGATGGCCCGAATAACTTCTCTCCATGGGCACAGAGAGGGAGAGAGGCGTTATGAGTACCACTAACAACAATCAACACATCTATCGAAACAGGACGACTACCTGAGGTATGGAAGACAGCAGACATAGTCCCAGTTTTTAAAAAAGGAGACAGACACGAAGCATTAAACTACAGACCAGTGTCACTGACATATATAGTATGCCAAGTCATGGAGAAGATAAGTATGGTGGAGCATCTAAAAAGGAATGAGCTTATGGCAGCCAGCACGGTTTCAGGGATGGAAAATCCTGTGTCACAAACCTACTGGAGTTCTATGACAGGGTGACAGCAGTAAAACGAGAGAGGGGTGGGTAGATTGCATTTTCTTAGACTGTAGGAAGGCGTTTGACACAGTTCCACACAGGAGGTTAGTGCAAAAGCTGGAGGACCAGGCAGGTATAACAGGGAAGGCATTGCTATAGATTACGGAATACCTGTCAGGAAGACAACAGCGAGTCATGGTACGTTTCGAGGTGTCAGAGTGGGCCCATGTGACGAGCGGAGTTCCACAGAGGTCAGTCCTAGGACCGGTGCTGTTTTTGGTATTTGTGAACGACATGACGGCAGGAACAGACTCCGTAGTGTCCCTGTTTGCAGATGATGTGAAGTTG
The DNA here is from genome assembly GCF_038502225.1 of Cherax quadricarinatus. Classification (NCBI taxonomy): domain Eukaryota; kingdom Metazoa; phylum Arthropoda; class Malacostraca; order Decapoda; family Parastacidae; genus Cherax; species Cherax quadricarinatus. Next base: position 14,765,939 of record NC_091347.1, on the reverse strand, counting down.
ATGAGAATAATTCAATCGAATGAAGACAGGCAGAACTACAAAGGAATCTGGACAGGCTGCAGGCCTGGTCCAGCAACTGGCTTCTGGAGTTCAACCCCACTAAGTGCAATGTCATGAAAATTGGGGAAGGGCAAAGAAGACCGCAGACGGAGTACAGTCTAGGGGGGCCAGAGACTACAAACCTCACTCAAAGAAAATGATCTTGGGGTGAGTATAACGCCGGGCACATCTTCTGAGGCGCACATCAACCAAATAACTGCTGTAGCATACGGGCGCCTAGCAAACCTAAGAACAGCATTCCGATATCTCAATAAGGAATCATTCAGGGCCCTATACACCGTGTACTTTCGGCCTATATTGGAGTATGCAGCACCAGTTTTGAACTCGCACCTAGCCAAACAGATAAGGAAACTAGAGAAAGTGCTAAGATTTGCAACAAGTCTAGTCTCGGAGCTAAGGGGCATGCCCTACGAGGAGAGGTTACGGGAAATCAATCTGACGGCACTGGAGGACAGGAGAGATCGGGGGAGGGACATGATAACGACATATAAAATACTGAGAGGAACTGACAAGTTGGACAGAGACAGGATGTTCCAGAGATGGGACACAGCAACAAGGGGACACAGTTGGAAGTTGAAGACACAGATGAATCACAGGGACGTTAGGAAGTATTTCTTCAGTCACAGAGTAGTCAGGAAGTGGAATAGTCTGGGAAGTGATGTAGTGGAAGCAGGATCCATTCATAGCTTTAAGAAAAGGTATGATAAAGTTCATAGAGCGGGAAGAGTGACCCAGCAGCGACCAGTGACGAGGCGGGGCCAGGAGCTATGAATCGACCCCTGCAACCACAACTAAGCGAGTACACATGCAGAACCTGTACTGCCCATGACTGAGCCCCGCCCTTGTTACCTCCCCCTCCCCCCCACCACAACACTGAAGCCAGAGACGGGCTCCACCATGCATATATCATTCATGGGAAGTGCTAAACCCGTATGGGTCATACTGCGCCTGGGGGAGGGAATGGGAGATGCATCAAGTTCAGTCGAAGGAAAGAGAGCACAGATCCGATTCTTTAGATCAAAAGCCCACCCCCCTCCCTTCCTCACTGGCAGGCATCGAGGAACATACCTTGAAAGGGACAGGGTGTCCACCATGACAAAAAAAAAAAACTCAGAAAACGCTGCCCTGAGGCTTCAACATTAAGGAATTTATTTTTCCTCATCGTGGTGTAAAATCTGGCCACCAAGATAACACATTATAATACTCAAGTGAAACATCCACATTACATTAGTCAACAACTATACACACTTGACTTTTCCAGGTTATAACTATGACCATAATTTTTAAAGGGGCGGACCGGTAAGCCAGCGGAAGGCCCTAGTCAGATGGCCAAAAGCTCCAATGACGGGTCATCATCTAAGACCCGCGTCATGAAACACTTGTCTTGTTTCCTGACGAACCTAACCGGGTTATACTAGGCAATTTACATATATATTACTAGGTATGATAATTTGTTCAACTGTATTTATACGTACCCGTACCTAAATAAACTTACTTAATCCTCTCATATATTATATAAATCATCGGTTCTTAACCGAAATGCACTGTATACTAATGGTTTTCTTTTGTGTCCGAAAAAAAAATTATTTGCATTTGTAATTGATTACAAATGCATATAATTTGTAATCAGTGATTACAGTCTCGACATCACCAGTCCTATAAAATACGAGTATGACCTCTGTCAATCGCCGTAAGAAAACTATAACGATTAATTGTTGTTTTAAATTAGCGGTAAACCTGATACCACGAAAGAGGTACTCACCTATATATGGTTGCAGGGGTCGATTCACAGCTCCTGGTCCGGCCTCTTTGCATGTGTGTTCGTATGTGTGTGTGGGGAAGGGGGACACTAGTTATGTGACCTGGGGGGCCAAGGGGGCGGTAGCCTAAAAAAGTTTGGGATCCACTGGTATAAAACAATGTATTCTCATCCTTATAAAACTGCATTTACAATTTAGCTTTGAATAGTCTGATAAATGAGGTATTTGTGTAACATTTGGGTATCTTTATCCCGGAAACGTTTCGCCAAGCAGTAACTTCTTCAGTCCAATGTAAAGAAACGTGCAAGATAATAATAATAATCCTAGATAATAGATATTAATAGAAGATAATAAGATAATTTTTTTCAGGATGATACAATGTTTGTACAAAGGAGAATGATATTTACATGTACGTGCAGGTGTACGTGCTGCACCTCACCTGCCTGCGGTATATAAGCTTCACACATATGCTATAGTCTTTTCAAGATTGTTGGACTGACTACATCGACTCAAGGCTGAGGGACTGATTACTTCAAACTCCTACTGTTCTTCACCATTCTCCTTTGCATGGACTGATGAAGCAACTGCTTGGCGAAACGTTTCCGCATTTAAGATACCTGAGTGTTGTATATATGTCTAATTTATCAGCCCCTTCGAATGCAAACTAAACATCTACCCGTGTTGCCACCACAAAGGCTAAACATCCACCTACGTTGCTAACAGAATGGATAGACATCCATGTCACCTACATGGCTACAACAGCTAAGTATCCACCTATGTGGCTACAACATCTAAACATCCACCTATATGGCTGTTGCTCTGGTGGCCCGCTGGCCCACAGTCATCACTGACTAGTTGATCTTATTACTGCCTTCATTCATGGGGAGTGCGCTAAACCCTTTGATATTATTTAGCTCCGACGGTAATGGGAGGCAATTAGATTCGATCCCAGAATGGAGGACACCTTCAATTCCCTGGATCAAGACCCCTTTACCGGCATTACAAACCGAATACTGACGCGGAATACTTACGGAGTACTGACGGAATAATGACACGGTACTAAATCTTATGACAACCCCTATATATACTGCCATTAAGACAAGGTTAGGTTAGGTAAGATTTATCAGGAAACAGGATAAGTGTTTCCTGACGCGGGTCTTAGTCATATGACGACCCACCACTGGAGCTTTTAGTCATCTGACCGAGGCCTTCCACTGGCTTACCCGTCCACATATTTAGTCTACTACATGTTAAGGAATTAATTATATATAAGCAGTGTATACAGATTTTAAGTCAAAATAAAGCAATGTAAATTATATAAAATAAATATTCGAAATTGAGTATTTATGAGTCTCCAGAGAAACATCATTCTGAAGCCAAAGTAATAAATACAAAAGTTAGAGAAATTTTTAGGTAAATGATGCGTGGAAAACACAAGGAAAAAACTGATGCATATGCATGAAAGTTTAATTATCTTACACACACACACACACACACACACACACACACACGTACTCATATACAACAGGCCTAGTGTCTAATCGACATGTGCCTAGGACAAAATGGTAACACACACACACACACACACACACACACACACACACACACACACACACACACACACACACACACACACACACACACAGTGTTTAATATGTACGATAGGGTTCTTTGAGCAGAGTGTGGACCTAGAAGCGACCAACGAAGAAGCGGGGCCAGGAGCTGTGAATCGACCCCTGCAGCCACAAATAGGTGAGTACTCTCTCTCGAGGTTCGTACATCAATGTGTGAATGCAAACGTGTAATTTGGTGAGTCTTCCTGGCTAAAGTGGAGCTTTAGAGGCGTATGCCACCCGTCCTAGCCTCTCTGGGGTGGTAGTGGGGAAGTGGGGGCAGTGGGGGTAGGAGGGGGAAAGGTTGTTGTGGTCTTGGAGGAAAGGAGGGTAGTGGTGGTGTCTGGGGAGAGAAGTGGTGGTCTGGAGACAGTAGTAATGGGCTAATGTAGGGAAAGGGGTGGTGTTCGTAGGGGTTATTGTAATGGGGGAGGGGAGAGTGGAAGGGGGTGAATATGGACACATGGTGGTGGTGGAACTTGTAGTGGTAGTGTAAGAGATGGTAATGATATTGGTATTTAGTGGTGGTGGTGGCAGTGGTTGTAGTGGTGGTGGTGGTGGTGGTGGTAGGGGTGGTAGTTTTAGTGAGGCTTGTAGTGGTAGTGCAAGAGATGGTAATGATATTGGTAGTGATGGTGGTGGTGATGGTGGTAGCAATGATGGTTTTAGTGGTGGAAGCGATAATCATGTATGGGACAGGTGAAAATGATTAACATAACATTGTAATATGAGAGAGAGAGAGAGAGAGAGAGAGAGAGAGAGAGAGAGAGAGAGAGAGATCCAACATACAAATTATGGCAACCTCCACAGAGTAATAATCTCGGCTCACAACCGGGAGAACCTGGGTTCAATGCTGGGCAGGGCGAGACATACGTAGCAAGTGTGCCAACACCTGCTCACCCCGTTCACCTAGAAGTAAATATGTACCGAGGGGGGGATGTTAGTTTCATCACCTGCTTACCCTGTTCACCTGGGAGTGAATAGGTACCCCGGGGGGGGAGGTTACTTTCTTCCATCACCTGCTTACCCTGTTCACCTGGGAGTAAATAGGTACCAGAGGGTTAGTCTCCTAACACCTGCTCACCTATTCACCTGTCTAGGAGTTACAGAGATGTGTGGGTCACATCCCAGGGCAAAACCAAGTGCAAAATTGACTATCATATCAACTGAATACTAGCAAATCATAACTAAATGCTAGCATATCATAACTGAATACTAGTGTATCATAACTAAATACTAGCGTATAACAAAATACTAGCATAACAAAATACTAGCATATATCTAAATACTAGCATATCACAACTAAATACTAACATATAGCTAAATACTAGCATAATTGAATTTTTTTTATGGTTTTGAAACGCGGTGGCGATGTTTCGCTCTTCAGGAAACAGGATCGTACTTGTTCACAAGAACTGTTTTTGTGGTTAACTGGTGTTCTGGTGGGGAAAGTTTTTTTGTTTACACCATTTACATAAACTATTTTAAGATTACCTTCTAGATTTGTTTACAATAAACACTCGAGAACAAATGCATCCTGGTGGAAAACAAACGGTGAGACAACGTTTCGGTGCGTTTCGCAATGTTTCGGTCTGTGTAGATCTTGTTCAAGTGATGCTAAGTCTCTACACAAGAGCGTTTCGCTTTTGATGACCTACACAGAGCGAAATGTTTTCCCGTTCCAAGCTTATTGTAAAAGCAGTATGATGGCCTTTGTAATACGTCAAGGTATTTAATGCAAATAAGATATCAGATATATTTAGCAAATACCGGATTTTTTCTTGCGACAAAAAAGACAATTGTAGCAAGAAATCCAGACGTTCTCCTTAATACCCTTTTTTTTTTTGAGAGGGGACCTAGTTCCTAGGTTTTTTGTGTATCCATATGTTCTTGCGCTACCATCCACAGGCTGGATATTGGGGGATACCTGGATAATACCTGGAGGGGGTTTCGGGGGTCAACGCCCCCGCTTCGACGATAAACTCTTAAAAATCGGTTGATAGTACTACGTTTCGGTCCAAGTCGATCCGAAACGTCGTAAGCTTCTATGTGCGGGTTATTTACATGTTGATTTTATTAGCATTGTTGATAAATTAGACACATGTGCAGCATTTGGTTACCTTTTCTGAGGAAAATTTTGACCACACTGGCTTCATCAGTCCTATACAAAGAAGAATGGTTAAGATCCAGAAGGAATTTGAGGTAATCAGTCCCTCAGCAAGAAGTCGATGTAATTAGACCATCAGTCTTTTCAAGATTGATGAACTTATTACATTGACTCCTTCCTGAGGGATTGATTACCTCAAACTCCTTCTGATCTTCACCATTCTTCGTTGTATTGGACTGATGAAGCCACTGTGTGGCGAAACGTTTCCACAATAAAGATACCCAAGTGTTGTATACGTGTCTAATTTATCAACTTGTCTGCTCTCTAAACCATTTAACTACAGTAGCATTATTAACCCGGAGGGTTTGTGACCCAGAATGACCCAAGTCAAACCATGTAGCTTATTTTGACGGGAATCCTTTTTGTTCTCTTCCCCAGGATGCGACCACAACAACCGGCTAACGCCCAGGTACCTATTTATTCCTAGGTGTACAAGGGCAACAGGTGCAAGTAAAAGATGACTAACGTCTTCACTGCTTCAGGCTAGAGTCCAGGTGCTACCACTGAGCTACGAGCAACACCTACGTGTACGCCATGTGTGACGTGGATTTAAAACTAATCTTAAAATAATTTTCACCTCTTACACAGTAAATACGCACCACTACAGCCGCCCTGGTAGATGTAACACCACCTCTTCCTTGAATCTAGGTAGGCATTTGGCCCATAATGTGAACGAGCACGACGTATATATGATTCACTTACATATATTTCACTAACCACAACTTACGCTCCTTAGCGATGACAAGATGTGGCTCTGGCTTTAGTTTACCTGACAAAGTGCCCAAGTGACAGACAAAACCAAACAATTATATTTCACAGCCGACGACCCGCTCTCTCACGGACGCTTGGTAAGATACCCGTTTTCTTTGGGCGCAGGGGTAGACTACACTATTCATTTTGATGTGTGTAATTTGTCGCACCCCTTTCGTCTAGACCACGCTAAGTGGTATGTGCAGCAGGGAATGGATGGCATTTTTTTTTTAACATCTTGCGAGCCTTATAAAAAGCATTTCAAATGTGTTTTAAAATGGGACCAGTGGAGCCAAGTGGCAGGAGGTAATTAATTTGGAAAAGCCACGACCATTTCACTGCTAGCCATCACTCCCAGCAATAACTCCGATGGGCGGCGCTGTGACAATTTATTACATACCAAATGAACTGTACCGAGTACCAGAGACTATGGAAGGTTTCTCATAATATTTCGTATCGAGTTAAGGTTATTACCGGTAGCTATCTAGACCAAAATTAGTTGAAGTCTTACGAAAAATTCAGCATCGTTTCTGGATCTCGTTTTACATAATATATTTATCTTCATTAATGACTATTTTTGGGCCTCTTATAACATCGCAAGTTTTGGAAAAAAAAAAGGACATCATTAACAGAGATATCAAAGAAATTAGTTTTCTCTAATATATTTGTTTGAGCGTATTTGTAGCCTATGTGTGTGTGTGTGTGTGTGTGTGTGTGAGTGTGAGTGTGAGTGTGTGTGTGTGTGTGTGTGTGTGTGTGAGTGTGTGTGTGTGTGTGTGTGTGTGTGTGTGTGTGTGTGTGTGTGTGTGTGTGTGTGTGTGTGTGTGTGTGTCAATCAAGTAAACCCAAGGAACAAATGCACATACGTATTCACTATGGGTGAAACGTGGTGAAATAAGGGTTCCCCTGTTGAAAATGTCTAGTTACAACATAGTACACAATAACTTTTGCAAACAAACTGTGAAACCAACAAACACAATTTGCATTAAAATAACGCGCATTATGCAACAAAAAAAAAGTAAATTAACGTCAAAATACTCTAAAAATTCCCCGATGCACTAGCAAGTACTCCAGTAAGAGTAATTGAACGTCAGAGACGGAAAAGGCAGCTAACATGTTCTTCACAGTCAAGAGAACACAACATGCCTCAGAGATGGCCAGGAGCAACCTGTAAGCTGGTGTCTGTGAGTGAGATGTGTGACCTATCCTTAGACTATCGAGACTCGACTCAGACAATTATTGCTTGCTTACTGGGGCAACAAAAACAACGTGAAAAAATCATACAATAAAAGTGACAAAGTTTCATACACACAAAAGATATGAGACGCTTACGACAAGTACAACAATAATACCAACACCAGCAATACGAACTCCACCAACAACAACGACAACGTATAACGAAAATATGAATCGGACAACAACAGCAGAATATAACTAAAAGATATATTGGACTTCAACAACAGCAACAACGTGAAACAAGATGTACTGGACAACACCAATAACAATGTTTAACGACAAAAACAACATGAAGCAACACAAAAGACAGATGTCGGACAACAACAACAACGCCAACAAAGAGCCGAATAAGAGTTTTTGTTCACGTCGAAATTACCTGCATGGGTATCCCCCTAGACCCAAGGTTAGATTACCCGCAGACCAGATTCCCGGGACCCTGAGTATTTCCCCATTACTATGCATACATTTCTTGTGCTAGTAAAATGCAGCCAGACTTACAGAAAAATTGCGCTGCATGACCATTGTAGATTCATCGCTTCCTCGTGAACATAATAATAATAATAATAATAATAATAATAATAATAATAATAATAATAATAATCACATAAAATTATCACTAGAACCTCTCATTGTGTAACATTAATTAATACCTGGGCATCGCATTACAACAAAGTGAAAAATGGAAATACACATTTTGAAAAATTGGAAGTCCCAAGCAAAGTTTTCACTGCACACGTTTTGTATATTTAGTGTTTGTTGCAAGCGTCGCAGTGAGAAGTCTGGATAAATTTAGTGTTCAGAGCCCCGCGGTAGCGGGACTGGATGCGACTCCTTTGTAATCTGGGAACTAATAATGTGTAAAGAAAAAGGAGCAACAATTTTCGATCCTCAGATTGAAAAGTAGCGGTGAAAGGAGCGGATCCCGTCAATGAGATCAGGGAAAGGAATCTCCACACTATAATCTGCCTTATTATCTTTTTTAACCTTTCTCCATCCCATCAGTCTCCTCATCTACCACCACCTTCTCAACCTCATCTTCCTCCACCACCAGTTTTACCATCTCCACCACCTTACCCCCTTCTTCTCCTCCTCCACCTTTAGCTCCAGTTTCTCTCCATCATTTCATTCATATTCTCCTCGGCCTCCATCTCCACCACCTCCTCCTCACTCTTCCTTCACCTTCTAATACTCCACTATTTCCTCCACCAGCATCATTTTCAGTTTCTTTCCAAAGTCTCCCCCTCCAACACTACATATAAGAAAAAACACTAATAACTAACATACACAGGCAAGAGACAGATAATCCCCTTGATTAATGAACAGAAGAACACTGACACAGAAAAAAAAGCATAGAGATGTTAAACAATTTATATAAGGCACACACAATGGTAAGAAAGTTAATAAAAAATATGGTAGGTGAAAAATCTTATAAATAGACACCCACGTGTTGCAAATTTGCATCACCTGAAAAACTAGAACTTCCAGGTCATAGCTAAGAAGGACCGTCAATCCTAGCTAAGAGGACCTCCAGGTCCTAGCTAAAAAGAACCTTCAGGTCCTAGCTAAGAGGACCTCCAGGCCCTAGCTAAAAAGAACCTCCAGGTCCTAGCTAAGAAGGGCCTCCAGGTCCTAGCTATGAAGGGCCTCCAGGTCCTAGCTAAGAAGGGCCTCCAGGTCCTAGCTAAGAAGGACCTCCAGGTCCTAGCTAAGAAGGACCTCCAGGTCCTAGCTAAGAAGGACCTCCAGATCCTAGCTAAGGACCTCCAGGTCCTAGCTAAGATGGACCTCCAGGTCCTAGCTAAGAAGAACCTCAAGGTCCTAGCTAAGAAGGACCTCCAGATCCTAGCTAAGAAGGGCCCCCAGGTCCTAGCTAAGAAGGACCTCCAGGTCCTAGCTAAGAAGAACCTCAAGGTCCTAGCTAAGAAGGACCTCCAGGTCCTAGCTAAGAAGGACCTCCAGATCCTAGCTAAGGACATGTGAGTCGCTTAAGTTGAATTTTACACATACACTAAAATTTAAGATAAAATTAATTCCTTAAATAAGGCTTAAGGTAAATTTTCATTACATATGCAGATATATTCCCTTCTCGGCATACATCGAGTAATACACCCCCCGATGTATATACACCGGGAGATCCACACCTCCCTATGTTTATATTAAATGAGAGATACACCTCTTGGTGAATGCATGTATTTATATATAGATACACATCTCAGGGTGTATATACACATAAATAAGCCCCTCTCGGTGTACACAGAGATACACATCTCTCGCTGTATATATCTTGTGACGGTAAGAGATAAAAAAGAGACAATCAAGAATACCGTCATAAAACAAATACACGTGTGGAGCAAACGCACAAACACAGAGTGCCACTTACAAAGCGTGGCATCTGCGACGATATCTCTAACCACACGGTCGTAATCGGCGAGTGCCAGAAATATGTGGCACTTGGAAAGAATTGGCGTGGGCAGTGTTGCTTGGCTTTTAGCTGGCCCTCAGAGGAACCAGGTAGTTAGGAATATTTTTCAGGCTATTACTCTTCAGGAGGATGGGAGAGGGTTAGGGCTATCTTGATGCTGGAGAAGGGCTCTTGATCTAAGGAACTAGAGCTACCCTCTCCTTCCTCGGATCAAACTTGATAATTGTCCATTCGGTGAATATATTAAGACTAACTACGAAGTTAGTTCAGCTGTCACTCTGGGTCATCACATCTAATATTCAAAGGCAGTGCTAAGTTCTTAAGGACTTTTTAACACAGTCAAATAGCAGGACTCTCATTAGACCAAAAATATTCGCATCATTGTTATAATGCTATAAAATGGCAATAAACTGGTGGTATCACAACATGCAAAATAATCACAGAAAAAATAGTGAAATTCCAAGCACATTCGTGGTTTCTCACATTACCACATTATCCTTGATAATGTGAGAAGCTACGAAAGCATTTGGAATTTTAATGTTTTTTCACTGTGGTTAACATTTGTGTGTGTGTGTGTGTGTGTGTGTGTGTGTGTGTGTGTGTGTGTGTGTGTGTGTGTGTGTGTGTGTGTGTGAGTGTACTCACCTAATTGTACTCACCTAATTGTGGTTGCAGGGGTCGAGACTCAGCTCCTGGCCCCGCCTCTTCACTGATCGCTACTGGATCCTCTCTCTCTCTGCTTCCTGAGCTTTGTCATACCTCTTCTTAAAACTATGTATGGTTCCTGCCTCCACTACTTCACTTGCTAGGCTATTCCACTTGCTGACGACTCTATGACTGAAGAAATACTTCCTAACGTCCCTGTGACTCGTCTGAGTCTTCAGCTTCCAGTTGTGACCCCTTGTCCCTGTGTCCCCTCTGTGTGTGTGTGTGTGTGTGTGTGTGTGTCTCTAAGATGTTTACAAGTGAAGATGTAATAAATAAATGTCGAGAACAATAATATTTATAGAACATCACCAAAATGATAGGGAGGGAGGGAGGGAGGGAGGGAGAGGGGAATAAATATATAAAGCCGGCTCAGCACCTTGGCAGCGCATAATTGCCCTCTAAGACGCTACTTAGTGTCACTGCGCAGCATCTGGCTTCTGTCACCGGCACCAATTAGTAACCCCGAGGTGCCGTGCGAAACTCTGCCCGCTGTTACTCGTCGTTTGTCAGGCGAGGCACTTTACTGGCACTCTGAAACACTTCTTCCTGCTCAATTTAAGCACCAAGTGTCTTGACGATATGCAAATTGGTCTGAATTATTGTTCGACATTATATTAAGTAGACAGGTCGGATGATAATTTGAGGGGTAATTCATGTCTGTCATCTCAGGGCATCGAGAGTGCCAAATAACGGCTCGTTAAGTCTCGTTAAAGGAATATTCTTAAAAATCTTTCTAAGTGGTATCAGAGGACAACTGCGCCGTTATATAGACTAGTTTACGATTCTGGTGAATTTTTCTCGCATAGGGCGCGGAGCCTTTGCGCTCTGCTTTAAGAGAACGATTAAGAAGGGGGCTAATAACCTCCAAGTGGAACTTAAAGAATAACCGTGAAATTCTTATCGCGACGCATCTCGCTTTTGCCAACCGCGACTACAAATTATCTCGCCTTGTCGCGCGAAAATGAGACGGCGCGGAATGTAAACGATCTTCAGATCTTCTTCCCCGTTTAACTGGCATCTTAGCACCCCTCAGAGAGAGAGAGAGAGAGAGAGAGAGAGAGAGAGAGAGAGAGAGAGAGAGAGAAAGTGAGAGAGTATATACGTATGTACTCATCTATTTGTGGTTGCAGGGGTTGATTCCCAGCCTCCTGGCCCTGCCTCTTCGCTAGTCGCTAAGTTCACTCTCTCTCTACTTCCAGAGCCTTATCGCACATCTTCTCAAAGCTATGTATGGATCCTGCGTTCCTGTGTGTGTGTGTGTGTGTGTGTGTGTGTGTGTGTGTGTGTGTGTGTGTGTGTGTGTGTGTGTGTGTGTGTGTGTGTGTGTGTGTGTGTGTGTGTGTGTGTGTGTACGTGTGCGCATGTGTACACATCCTACACATACACCCTCATGAACTTTACGTGTCACGTTACACATAGCTCCGAGATACCAGAACCATTCCCTGGTACCGGATGTGTAATGATTTTAACATTAACGCCTCTGTCATCATTCTTTTCCTATGTCGCTCCTCTGTATATCTCGTACAAGTTGTACTCCATACTACTGACAATAAACTGATTTAGTCATATGGTTAAATCATTGTCCGGAGGATCGAGCCACCAGCACTTTTTTTTTTTTACACAGGGTTTGACAAGGTTAAGGATCCCTAGCTTTATTGACAGCTATATTACAGGTTAAGGATTCCTGTAATATAGCTGTCAATAAAGCTAGGGATCCTTAACCTTGTCAAACCCTCTCCTCCCTCTAACACACTTCAGCTTCCTTTTTCGCTCTTCCAACCTTCCATTACATATTTCCTACACCCAGTCCTCACACTCTCCCAGATCCTCATTCAATATGAGATACCTAAAATCCAGCGTCTCTCTTATCTTCCCGGCAGCGGTAAAACTATGTGGTACATGGGGAGAATAGCAGCAGAATAGTGTTTATGGGGGAGCGCTGAGAGAGGTGAAGGTGTATGGGAGGTGTGGGGAGGGTATGTGCATGAAGGGGGTGGAAGGGATGTAGGTTAGAGGGGAAAGAGAAGTTGGAGTGAGGAGGGGATCCACTATTTAGTCGTGTAGTGCGGGAAGAGAGAGAGAGAGAGAGAGAGAGAGAGAGAGAGAGAGAGAGAGAGAGAGAGAGAGAGAGAGAGAGAGAGAGAGAGAGAGAAACTAAAGGGATGAGTGTGAGATTAGAAAGCACAGAAGTGGATAGCAAGGGGAGTCAGGGTATAGGAGTTTAAGAGAGGTTAGGACAGGGAGCTAACAGGCGAGAGTGACAAAAACAGTGACATAAATGGTGACAAGCAGCACTGCAACAAACAGTGAAGAGTTACATACACCAGACTCCGTCACAACAACGAGCCAGAGTACAATGAATGACCTAATTAAAATTTTGAGTGGACGTTTAGAGAGACTGTGTGATAGCCACTGGATTTTCAGAATCGTTAGCGCTGTTCGTTATCACATTAAAAACAATTAGAAACCTACTAAATTTATTTTCCTTTACAAAACAAATTCCAGTTTTATTAGGAGTTGAAGTACGAGTTATTTTACAAGTTTTATGCTTTTTTAAATGGTAATTCGAATTTATTATTAGTAGTAGTAGTAGTAATTAATATTATTGTTTTAGATTAAGAGCCACAGACCAGCATTAAAGGCACCCCAAAATTATTTTTTCATGCACCTGCAACACGACGCTGTTCGCAACTACTACTACTGTTACTACTACTACTAATAATTTAAGGGGTACGTCGGAAAGACGTTATATTGACACTCGAGCTTCATCATCTTGCCGCTAGATGGCACTTAGACCCGGTACTCTAATACAATAACAGAATACATCAATTATTACCATACCTTGCTTGATAAAGACCCTGGTCGGCGAAATGTCTTCGCAAGAAAATACCCTAACCAGCATTCTGAGTTTTACTTACTCACTCGTTGTCAAAACATGTTGCAAATTATTGCAACATTTAAAACAGAAATTGGTTTATAAACGCACCATGGCGTTTGTTGACATTTTAGAGGGCGTTGAGAAGGTGAAAAATAACTTAAAAAAAAAAAGAAGAAATGAAGTGCCAGGTGTTTGGAAAGTTGGGCGAAACCTCGATTAAGATTTACAGTGACTTACACTGGGAGAGAAATAGTATAAAATACTGACACGATGGAAACACACAAATCTTTAATGACAACGTTTCGCCCACGCAGTGGCGGAACACTGTCAATAAAAGATAACACAGAAAACCAGGCGAGGATTTTATACATCGAGATGTCTGTCTCATAAATATGCAAGATTACAGGTAAGTCTTGCTACTTCTACTTACACTTAGGTCACACTACACATACATGTACAAGCATATATATACACACCCCTCTGGGTTTTCTTCTATTTTCTTTCTAATTCTTGTTCTTGTTTATTTCCTCTTATCTCCATGGGGAAGTGGAACAGAATTCTTCCTCTGTAAGCCATGCTTGTCGTAAGAGGCGACTAAAATGCCGGGAGCAAGGGGCTAGTAACCCCTTCTCCTGTATATATTACTAAATTTAAAAGGAGAAACTTCAGTTTTTTCTTTTGGGCCACCCCACCTCAGTGGGATACGGCTGGTACGTTGAAAGAAAAGAATATATATATATATATGTGTGTGTGTGTGTTTAAGTAAGTAAACGTATTTATGTCTCAGCGGATGATGAACAGGTTACCTGAACACATAAATAACCTATACATAGAGAGAGTAACGCTTATAACAACGTTTCGGACTGACTTAGACCATTCATAAGTCATATTCTCCTATGTGCGGGTTATTTGCGTATTGTTCTAGTCACGGTATTGTGCCTTTTTGTTCTTTAAGGTCACCTGAGACCTTAATGGCCCCCTCGTGTAGCTGATAGGCTTTAAGCCCAATTAACCATAAACAGGCTACAAATCTAATTTTAGAGCGAGAACTTTATTAAGGTTATCGAGTCTGATAACGCACGGGTTTCCTGTTATGTTCGTTATTAGATGTTTATTACTGCTCTGATTTCTTTAAGAATAGTATATTGTACAAGTGACTGCTAGAGTACTGGACAGGTGTTTTTAAGAGCCCTTGTTAAGTGACTGCTAGAGTACTGGACAGGTGTTTTTACGAGCCCTTGTGAAGTGACTGCTAGAGTATTGGACAGGTGTTTTTACGAGCCCTTGTGAAGTGACTGCTAGAGTACTGGACAGGTGTTTTTACGAGCCCTTGAGAAGTGACTGCTAGAGTACTAGACAGGTGTTTTTACGAGCCCTTGTGAAGTGACTGCTAGAGTACTAGACAGGTGTTTTTATGAGCCCTTGTGAAGTGACTGCTAGAGTACTGGACAGGTGTTTTTACGAGCCCTTGAGAAGTGACTGCTAGAGTACTAGACAGGTGTTTTTACGAGCCCTTGAGAAGTGACTGCTAGAGTACTAGACAGGTGTTTTTACGAGCCCTTGTGAAGTGACTGCTAGAGTACTGGACAGGTGTTTTAAGAGCCCTTGAGAAGTGACTGCTAGAGTACTAGACAGGTGTTTTTACGAGCCCTTGTGAAGTGACTGCTAGAGTACTGGACAGGTGTTTTAAGAGCCCTTGAGAAGTGACTGCTAGAGTACTAGACAGGTGTTTTTACGAGCCCTTGTGAAGTGACTGCTAGAGTACTGGACAGGTGTTTTAAGAGCCCTTGTGAAGTGACTGCTAGAGTACTGGACAGGTGTTTGTAAGAGCAAATGAATCGGAAAAAATAAACTGGAGCTCCTGCAGTTGCCGTATGCAAATTGACCGATTCGGAAGAGAAGTTGAGGGAAACTGCTGGAGGAGTATGGGAGAGGGAGAGGATGGGTCTTGAGTGGGAGTACTGTACCTTGATTCTGGTGAAGGGCTCTTGATCCAAAGAATTGAAACTAAGCTTCCCATCTTCAGATAAAACATGACTGCCTCCTATTCCCCAGGTGCTGCATTTCCCCCACGAGTTTTGCGCTTCCCCATAATAATAATAATAATAATAATAATAATAATAATAATAATAATAATAATAATAATAAATGAATAATAATATGAAAATAATAATAGTTCATTATATCAGAGCTGTCATGGTATTTACGACAGTTCTGTGACATTGTCTGCCCCCCCCCCCCCAAGATTTTGTCTCGTTTTCAGCTTGCTGGTACGTATGTGAAGAGAGTAAGCCAACAACAGCAGCAGTTTCCCAGGGTTCAACAACAGCAGCAGTTTCCCAGGGTTCAACAACAGCAGCAGTTTCCCAGGGTTCAACAACAGCAGCAGTTTCCCAGGGTTCAACAACAGCAGCAGTTTCCCAGGGTTCAACAACAGCAGCAGTTTCCCAGGGTTCAACAACAGCAGCAGTTTCCCAGAGTTCAACAACAGCAGCAGTTTCCCAGGGTTCAACAACAGCAGCAGTTTCCCAGAGTTTAACAACAGCAGCAGTTTCCCAGGGTTCAACAACAGCAGTAGTTTCCCAGAGTTCAACAACAGCAGTAGTTTCCCAGAGTTCAACAACAGCAGCAGTTTCCCAGGGTTCAAGAACAGCAGCAGTTTCCCAGGGTTCAACAACAGCAGCAGTTTCCCAGGGTTCAACAACAGCAGCAGTTTCCCAGGGTTCAACAACAGCAGCAGTTTCCCAGCTTCTGTGATGATGCCTTTGGTAATGTAGCAGCAGTAGGTTCGCTGGTCTTGTCCCGGGTCTTTTCCATTTGGTGACCTGGCATTGGTTCCCCGGGTGGGGGGAGAGGGAGTGTCACTCATTTTCTTTCCTCTGTCCCGTGCGGACGTCTTGCTATGGTCCTTCCGGATGGAGGGTACCTTTGGTGACACACCTCACGCGAGACTTAACGATGGCTTCACGGACACAAAAAATAACCTAACATGAGATCCTAACTTCCTCTGTTCTTCCTTTCTTTCTTCTCTCCCTCCCTTCCTTCCTTGACTCACCCCTTTCCCCTAATTTCCCTCACCACTTCATCTCGTTTTTCTCTTGAATACCCCATCTCCATCTCATTTCCTCCTCTTTTCGCTCTAACTCAATATTTTGGCCTAGAACAATTTCTAATATAAATACAATTTTAACACAGTATAGCTTATAGCATTAATGGAACCACTATAATCTACATGCTGAAGCATATACGAACTGTCATAAAATTTAACACTGCGGACGGGGGTATAATTCATATACATTCCTCGGGTATACAGAGGTGACAGGCAAAACCAGACACCCTAATTATGGAAGACAGGCGTTGCCATATTACCATGAAAAAGATATTTTGATGGAATGAGTTGGGAGATTAGATGATCTGGCAGGCAGGCAATGAAAGGCAGACAGACTGGGCGGAAAAGCAAGCAGACAGGCAAACTGAGGCAGGGTAGGACAGGGCAGGCCTCTGTATTCCAGTTCCAGTTACTCCCATTCCTGGTGCTGTAACCTTATCAAACCTCCCACTCTCAGTTGCTGTGACCCCCATCAAACCTCACGTTCACAACATCAAACCTCCAATTCCCAATTACTGCAATTCCATTAATCGTCTCAAAAGGTTCTAGCCTCAGTTGTAACCCTTTCAAATCTTCCATTACCAGTTGTAACCCCAGCAAGGCTCGGGAAAGAGAGAGAGAGAGAGAGAGAGAGAGAGAGAGAGAGAGAGAGAGAGAGAGAGAGAGAGAGAGAGAGAGAGAGAGAGAGAGAGAGAGAGAGAGAGAGAGAGAGAGAGAGTCACCACCAAACTGATTTAAAACAACAATATATTAATTAAATAATCTTAGTGGGGAAAAACACTCAAAACTAAAATAGAACGTAGACAGATAGAGAGGTTAATGGTGAGTATCTATAAGAGAGACCAGGCAGATACAGAGGCTGGCGGTGAGCTAGTATCTTTAGAGAGAGAGAGAGAGAGAGAGAGAATAAGGAGATGCAGATGCTGGCGGTGCATATATTAAACTCTCCATCTGGAGTAATTACTCCCGTCTCTCTGTGGTAGAATCAGATCAAAGAAATTGAGAAAATTAGCAGACAGTTAGAATTCTTGGAGCTTGTGTTAAATGGGGAGCTTTGACGCCTCTCTATCTACTCCCTTTCCCTTCCCTCACACCATTTTCCCCCCTCACCTTGTATACACCCCTTCCCATCCCCTTCACTAGACCATTTCCCCTAACCCCCTCCCCAAACCTCCTCTCTCGTAATAACAAAATAGAGCCATAATGTCAGCTGGGGACGTCAGCTGATCGTCCGCGCTGCCAGACCTACGACGGATGAGCCGACTAATTAGCATAATATATCGCCACCGCTTGGAGAGCGCCACGCCCACTCAACCACGCCCACACCGTGCAACACATTCAATCACGCCCCTGGCCAAAAACTTCACGCCCACGGTGGGGAGGGATGTAGAGGCGGGCGGAGGAGGAAGCAATGTGGTTCTACTCAAGTTTCAAGACTTGCGTCGGAGATTGATGCTGTAAGTTACTCACGCCTAGATTGTGAGGGGGGAGGGGATGCTGAGATGAGGGGAGGAGAGAGATGCTGGGATGAGGCGAGAGAGGGATGAAGGGAAGAGGATGCTGAGATGAGGGGAGGAGAGAGGGGATGCTGAGATGAGGGGAGGAGAGAGGGGATGCTGAGATGAGGGGAGGAGGGGATGCTGAGATGAGGGGAGGAGAGAGGGGATGCTGAGAGGGGAGGAGAGAGGGGATGCTGAGATGTGGGGAGGAGAGAGATGCTGGGATGAGGGGAGGAGAGAGGGGATGCTGAGATGAGGGGAGGAGAGAGGGGATGCTGAGATGAGGGGAGGAGAGAGGGGATGCTGAGATGAGGGGAGGAGAGAGGGGATGCTGAGATGAGGGGAGGAGAAGGGATGCTGAGATGAGGGGAGGAGAGAGGGGATGCTTAGATGAGGGGAGACGGGCGAGAGGAAACGAGAGGAGAGAGATGTACATTAATGTGCCTTCCAACACACACACACACACACACACACACACACACACAGTATGTACGCACACTGTGGTACGCATGGACTTATTTTTTTTTAATAAACCAGCCTTTCCCTCGCCAAAAAAAAAAATCATCATAGTTCATTCAATTGAAATCAAATCAGGGAACGGGTGGGACTTGAACTCATGGCAAGTGAATCCTAAGACTCACAGGCCAGCTGGCTTTAATAAGATTCATCTAACTAGGTATATTTCTATTCGCCATAGAAAGGTTAGCATGGGCCACCAGTGTAATCCTAGCTGGATGAATTTTAATAGAGCCACGTGGCCGAGTGGTTAACGCACTTGCCTGTGAGGTTTGGGACACGCTTAACATCGGTTTAAACCCCACCCGTTCCGTGATTTGTTTGTAATCATGTTATTTCGATTTAGTGAGTCACTCGATTGCTGTCTTAAGAGCACCTGAGCGTGATACAAAAATACACTAACACATCCAACAGTAACAGCCTGGTTGATCAGGCCCTGATCCACCATGAGGCCTGGTCACAGACCGGGCCGAGGGGGCGCTGACCCCTAAAACCCTCTCCAGGTATACTCCAGGAGGGTAGGCGTTGGGTGAATCATACAGTTAACATCCCAGAGTCAACACTGTGAAGAACATATCACTGGAAATACAGTACATATTAACTGAATACCCTCTTGTATACAGAAGAGCAGTTAAACTCACAACTGCTTATAGAAACCTAAAATAAGGCCGGTCATTATACGCGAGTAGGCAGCACCAGTGTAGAGCCCAAATCTATATCAAGTCACAAACAGATTTGTTTGTGACTTGATAAAGTCTACTGTGTGGGCGAAACGTAGTCAATAAACAATCGTATTTAACTGCATTTGTGTTTATTTTTTCAGGTATAGTGGCACCCATAGAATACACAGCGAACCTCCAAGCTGATATAAACTAAATCATCCACTGGACGTCTGTCGACATGTTCAGTTGGATGTGTTTCAGTCACTAAGTTACGGAACCTGGAGGTTACCTGGAGGTTATTCCGGGGATCAACGCCCCCGCGGCCCGGTCCATGACCAGGCCTCCCGATGGATCAGGGCCTGATCAACTAGGCTGTTACTGCTGGCCGCACGCAGTCCAACGTACGAGCCACAGCCCGGCTGATCCGGCACTGACTTTAGGTATCTGTCCAGCTCTCTTGAAGGCAGCCAGGGGTTTATTGGCAATTCCCCTAATGCTTGATGGGAGGCTGTTGAACAGTTTTGGGCCCCGGACACTTACGGTGTTTTCCCTTAGTGTACCAATGGCGCCCCTACTTTTTATTGGGGGCATTTTGCATCGCCTGAAGGAAATAAAAAGATCGGAGCGCAAGACATTCAACCCACTCAATAGAACGTAAGCCAAATATGAGAGCCCTGGGAGTTACACTTTCAGTAGATCTGACGTTCAAGGAGCACAATGTTATTATCGTAACTGCAAGGAAAATGATAGGTTCGATAACTAGACCCTTGATAACAAGAGATGTCAAGCCACTGATAATAGTCTTTAAGATGCATAACTATTGGGATGACTCTTCCTGACAACCTGAGCAAGACGTGGCAACAACAACCATTTAAGCAGATAACCATTGGCCTCAAACATTCGACAAATAAAGAGGGTAAACCAGGAAAAAAAACGTACAAGTCACTCGTTCTCTCTTGGCTGGAATATTGTTGTGTACTAATGGCTTACTTCAGGACAGGCGAAACTGTAGAGTTGAAAAATTTACTGGGAAACTTCACAGCTCTTATAAATTCATACCACCTAAATTACTGGCAGTGCTTGAAGTCCCTAGAACTGTACTTCTTAGATCGTAGGTGAGAAAGATGCATGATAATTTACGCTTGGAAGATTCAGGAGTGATTAGTCCCAAACCTGCACACCGAAATTACTTCTTTTATAAGTGAGAGAGAGTTGGCAGACGGTGCAGGGTAACTCCAATGAAAAGAAGAACAGAGTACACAGAGAGAACTCAATAAGTGTTAGGAGATCACGACTCTTCAACGCCTTCTCTTCATGTATATGGGGGATTATGGACAAATCTTTAGTTGTCTTCAAGAGGGAACTCGAGGGATTCCACTATAAAGTTCCTGATCAACCTGGTTGTGGTGCATATGTTGGACTGCGGGCGACGGGTGCTAACATCTTGATTGATCAGGTCAGCATCGCCATCATCTCTTCCTAAACCAGCATCATCTTTCAAGAAACCAGCATTACCATTTCCTAAACTAGCACCACCATTTATTGCCTATAATAGCCAGTTTACGTAGCATGTCACTCACTCCCTCACCAAGTCTTGCCGTGGCTCAACGTGGCGTGTAATGCTCCTTGTTGGGGAGGGCCAGGCGGCTATTGGCTGCCGGAACAGTAGTACAAATTATACCTTAACGACATCCGTATGTGCCAACTTCACAACCTTTACTGGGGGGTGAACCCTTCCCCCCCCAGCAAGGTGGGGGATGATATGGGAAGGGAATGGGGAGGAAGTGGGCTCATAGACGGTTTAATGGATTGGGGAAGAGGAGACGATGGGGGAGGTGATTGCCAGGGGTAGGGGGAATTGAGAGGGAAGGGGGGCCGCAGTTTATTTAGCGAGAGAGGATACATCAACAATGTGCTGCTACCCTCCTACGTGATAATTATACAGTAGGAATAAAAGCTACTTCCCTGTTATATCCCATCACATAGGACGGGTTACTTAGTGATGAAAATAGTCAACCAGAGTTGGAAGACCTGAGTAAGGTCTCTGGTGGCCTGGTGGTTAACGCTCTCGCTTCACACGATGAGGGCCTGGGTTCGATTCCCAGCCAGAGTAGAAACATTGGACGTGTTTCTTTCCACCTGTTGTCTATGTTCCCCATCAGTAAAATGGGTACCTGGGTGTTAGTCGACTGGTGTGGGTCGCATCCTGGGACACTGACCTAAGGAGGCCTGGTCACAGACCGGGCCGCGGGGGCGTTGACCCCCGGAACTCTCTCCAGATAAACTCCAGAAGGTAAGTTTTCCCACTAAGGGTTCAGTAGTCACGGCAGCTTCAAAGGTTTCGTTCCAATAGAGCTGGAGTTACAATCACTCGGGAATACAAGTTTCTCAGGACAGCCAATTCCACACACATATTAGCAAAATATGTTTAAGTTAATATATTAATAGGGTTGACAATATGATGAGCGCGTCAAGCACATGTGGGAGGAATAGATAAATGTTCTTTTAACAATAACATAGAACTGGTGTAATGCAGTGAAAGGCGTTGGTGAGGAAAGGTGCCAGGAGAGGGGCACCGGAGTGATGGGAGGGATGAGTTGAAGAGAGGGGAAAGGAAAGGGGAAGAGCTGAATTGAGTGGGAAAGGTGAGGAGGTGAGTCAGGGGACGAGAGGTCTCGAGAACTAAAAGGAGGAAAGGAGTGTGGGAAGCCCTAAACTCATAGGGTTCATGCAGCGCCTGGGAAGTGGGGGAAATGGGAGATAATGAGGTTTAATTAGCGAAAGTGGAGGTTCTGTGGCTCCAGTCCCTTGGATCAAATGCCATTCAACAACTTCAATACTTACTGAGTTTTCTCTCAGTGTACTCATCGCTTCCTGACTGCATTGAAGGTATCCTGCACTGTGTACCAAGCCTCTTGTGCCCATAAGTAGTAATTTCGGTGTGCAAGTTTGATACCAATCCCTTTAGGATCTTCTAGTGCAGATAATGGTGTAGCTTTCTCGCCGGCATTCTAAGGAGTACAGTTCTGGTGACTTCAAGTGTTCCCAGTAATTTAGGTGCTTGGCTGTGTTTATACGAGCTGTGAAGGTTCTCTGTACATTTTCCAGCTCAGTAAGTTCGTCTACCTTGAAGGACGCCGTTAGAACACAGCAATACTGCAGCCTAGAGAGAACGAGTGACCAGTTGTCTCATTACTGGCACTCATCACTGACACTGATTTATCTCATAAAATGACCTGTTTAATGGTGTCTGCCACGACAGAAGTGACTGCAGGCGACGACACAAGGTGACCGCAGGCCACGTCAGAAGTGGCCGCATTCCACGGCAGAAGGTGACCGCAGGCCACGGCAGAAGGTGACCGCAGGCCACGGCAGAAGTGACCGCAGGCCACGGCAGAAGTGACCGCAGGCCACGGCAGAAGTGACCGCAGGCCACGGCAGAAGTGACCGCAGGCCACATTTGAAATTTTATGTGAATCTCGGCTTCTCCCTCTACCGACAAGACATCAGACATGAAACAAATACCACACATTTGCTTACAACAGATAAGACTTAATTTGTAGTTACATATCCAGACGTTCTACTCACTCCTTGTGGATCCTTGTTTCCAGGTCTTTTGCGCATCCAAAAGCTCTTGCTCTACCGTCCACAGGATGGATACGGGACGCACAGCCACTTCGGCGGCAGTTTCGAAAATCGCTGCTCCCTTCCCCAGCCGTCTCCACCTTCCCCAGCCGTCTCCACCTTCCCCAGCCGTCTCCACCTTCCCCAGCCGTCTCCACCTTCCCCAGCCGTCTCCACCTTCCCCAGCTGTCTCCACCTTCCCCAGTCGTCTCCACCTTCCCCAGCCGTCTCCACCTTCCCCAGCTGTCTCCCCCTTCCCCAGTCGTCTCCACCTTCCCCAGCCGTCTCCACCTTTCCCAGCCGTCTCCACCTTCCCCAGCCGTCTCCACCTTCCCCAGCCGTCTCCACCTTCCCCAGCCGTCTCCACCTTCCCCAGCCGTCTCCACCTTCCCCAGCTGTCTCCACCTTCCCCAGCCGTCTCCACCTTCCCCAGCTGTCTCCCCCTTCCCAGTCGTCTTTCCCCAGCCGTCTCCACCTTCCCCAGTCGTCTCCACCTTCCCCAGCCGTCTCCACCTTCCCCAGCCGTCTCCACCTTCCCCAGACACTCCCCCCACAACTCGCTAAAATCTCTTCTCCTATCCTCCACCCCTGCTACCCCTGGCGACACCTTCCCCAGGCTGATTGCAGGGGTGAGGGAGGGGATGTTCTCCCCATGAGATGATGTATGGAGGGGTAATTGTCGCCACATTCCCCACCTGAAGGCTCTTCCACTACCTCTGTCACCACCACTATTACCATCACCACTATTATCGCCATCACCATTGCACTATAATGGCCACCATCAACGCGTCCCGGGATTTTTACCGGCGATTTATCCGTGACCGCTTGGTCAAACAGGCTGTTTGGGCTAGCGGCCCGCAGGCCAAAATAACCATCATAATCCAGTTAATCCGTCACTGCAACGACAGTATATACCATGGGTCAGGACAGTGCCAGCACCACCATCACAGTACCAGCACCACCATCACAGTACCAGCACCACCATCACAGTACCAGCACCACCATCACAGTACCAGCACCACCATCACAGTACCAGCACCACCATCACAGTACCAGCACCACCATCACAGTACCAGCACCACCATCACAACTACCATCCCCATTAGCACAGTCATTATACCCACCAATGTCAACAATACAATACTTATGTAGTATATACTGTGACAGCTCCTCTTACTCTCACAGAACATCCATGATCCACCATGTTTAGTAACGCAATATATTCTAGCATGACATGTTTTGTTGTACAACGTTTTCTTGCGTTGTACAGAATCAGCCCAAAGCCTGAATCGTCTGCCGTCAATTATATGTATTAGATTTTAGTTTGATGTCGAGGTTGCCGGCACTCGCACCACAATTACCAACCCCGGGATCTCACATACCATTACTCCTCACACAGATACCATTGTCCTTGCTATTACCGGAGCTAAAATGTCAATATCACCACTGTCCCTGCCACTATTTCCAGCAATAGTCAGTAATAAGTACTCTGGTCTGTGCTCTCTAGTCTTCACCCATGACATTCAGCGACACCCTTTCGCTGGTAGTGGGATGTACCTGAATCGGATTGCAACTGCACATATTACCTCTATATTACATATATATGTAGGTTTGCACTTCATAACGTACTCTGAAGTATCTTTTGACATTAGCAATGCCAACGGTACCACCAGAGTTTGCCACGCCAACACCACCAGCATTACCATTAACCACAACCAGATCAGGAGTCCACGGGAAAACATTTGTCAACTTTCCTGTTTTATTGTGCGTAGTTTAATGAGACAATGCAGCTAGGGAGAGTCTGTCATCACGAGTATTAAGACACACACACGTATGTCAGGCCTATATTGGAGTATGCAGCACCAGTTTGGAACCCACACCTAGCCAAGCATGTAAAGAAATTATAAAAAGTACAAAGGTTTGCAAGAACACTAGTCCCGGAGATAAGGGGCATGTCCTACGAGGAGAGGTTAAGGGAAATTGACCTGACGACACTGGAGGGCAGGAGAGATAGGGAGGATATGATAACGACATATAAAATACTGAGAGGAATTGACAAGGTAGACAGAGACAGGATGTTCCAGAGATGGGACACAGCAACAAGGGGTCACAATTGGAAGTTGAAGACTCAGATGAATCACAGAGTTGTCAGGAAGTGGAATAGTCTGAGAAGTGGTGTAATGGAGGCAGAACTCATATATAGCTTTAAGATGAGGTATGATAAAGCTCATGAAGAGCCAGGAGCTGTGACTCGACCCCTGCAACCACACCTAGGTGAGTACACTAAAACACACAACATATGAATGTCAACTTAGGACTTAGATGTCTCATCTTGAAGTAATTTTATTTTCACATACATCATCAATTCAAACCAAGGTACGGGTGGGGCTTGAACCCACGGCGAGTGAGTCGTAAAACTCCTTACCTTGGTTTGTTTGCAGTCTCGTTATTAAGATCTCGTGAGTCTTCATCAATTCAACCTTGTCTTTAAACTAGTAAGACTCACAGATATATGACTAACCAAGTAATAACATCAGCTAGAAATTGTGCATTTACGGGCACTGAATAAGACATGTAAAACACTTGGATAGTTTTATTTCAGACTGGGACTGATCCCCTCAAAACTGCTTGTCTCCACTTCATCGGCAATGGAGATACCCAGGTGCTGCAAACGTGTCTTATTCATCAACCTGTCTGCACTGTGTACCATCAGTAACGTAATAAGGGATGAGTTGTCATGATGAACAGTGCTACGTCGTCAGTCAAGCCTCCGGATTCCTGGCAGATGTTTGTTTTGACAGTTTGGGCGGTAAGAATGGAGCTCAGTTGGCTCATAAATTTACCGCCAAAGTGTCACTATGTTTCTTCTTAACAGTGGGTTTTAGCGCGCACCATGCTGGCTTCTGTGACGGCAACCATCAGTCACCAGGGCAGCTGTTTGTCTACCACGGGTCACTTTCCCGATGGATCACTTACTTGATGGATCACCTGACACTGATGGTCAAGGTCCTTATGTAACCTATCCTAGCTTTATTACACTAATTAGGAACTCCTAAAAGGGGATGTATCTAATTAACCTAACACCTCAAACTTTTTATACTGGCGTATCGCACCGAGAGGAAATTCCGGATTATCATACGGCATTGTAAGTGCGAGTTTACTAGTTTAGAAAACTTTATATCCGTTTCAGTGTGAAAACTTGAGAACTCATGTAAACAGCTATAACCCTAATTTTTAAAGGGCCGGAGGGGTAGGCCAGTGGAAGGCCTCTGTCAGATGACCATAAGCTCCAGTGACGGGAGACCCGCCTCAAGAAACACTTGTCCTGTTTCCTGACGAATCTTGCCTATGTCAACAACTTCAATCTTTCAAGGCCTGTACATTTTTCTTAAAGGAAATTAATAATTATTAAACTATGCAGGTGGCAAATTCATAATTTTGTTTAAAAATTGTGTTTTCCAAGCAGTAACTTGATCATGCTTTCCTGAACAGCTTCAAACTTGAACTGCTGGAGCATCTAACTTAGAAGACGGATCAGTATAGTCTTTGGTTGTTTAAGTAAATATTTGCTAATTTTTTTTTAATTATCAGAAAAGTGTGATTAGCTGTAAATTTTCAACACACATTTGGCCTGTGTGTAGCATGTCAGACCTATTCTTTTCAGTTTTAACAAACAAAATAGGATATTGGCCTCTGAGCGGCAAGTTGAGAATTCCTCAACTGCTTCAACCTTCGCAATAGTGACGTGTGATAATTAGTTGAAGCTCCGGATTAGTTTTAAGCTGTGTAAATAACAATTTGTCAAGTTAGATGGATAAACGGGGATATTTCTGCAGGGTAATCTGCAGAAATATCCTTGTGTATTCATCTTTTTATAGGCCAATTTCATTTAAAAAATATATCCATGTGATGCAATAGAGCTCAGAATAAGAAATTTCACTCCTAGATTGGTCCAATTTTTTCTCGTTATTTTAACTGTAAATGAAGCTCAACTCAAACGATGTTGGAGTTGAGTTCTAGCTCTTGTACCTCTCGAGGGTGTTGATCAACAGTACCTGTGCCTTTTGAAGGTGTTGATCAACAGCTCCCGAACTTTTGAAAGCGTGAAGCTACTTGTCCTAGGTGTCTTGAGTGTGACAAGCTGAAAAATCATGGGTCTCATGACTTTTCATCTCCAGCTCCTGGGCCTCTTGGGAGAAATGGGTTATAACAAGTTTCTTGACTGGAGTTACAGCTCCTATGTTTTTCAGGGTTTCAAGGCACACCTACTATGCCTCTTGCTCACACTGACACACACACACACACACACACACACACACACACACACACACACACACACACACACACACACACACACACACACACAAATGAACATAAGAAAGGAGTCCTTCACTGTATAAATACTGAACAAATGGAATGCATTAACACGGGATTCATTATTATCGTGTTGTTGCTGTTTATATATATATATATATATATATATATATATATATATATATATATATATATATATATATATATATATATATATATCGATATACATCACAAACTCTGTGGCTGTGTGGGACAATTGCCGCTGGTGGCTGTCAGCGATCATTGTACAAAGTGGTTCAGCAATTTCAACTTCGAAAAACACGAGCAAACTGGCCTTCCTCTAGTTTATATATATATATATATATTCGGCTCGACAAATTTCGTGGCGATATTTATGTAATTGTTTCAAAAAGCTGTGTAACCTCAATACATCTGCAAATTCTATCCCCCTATATATATATATATATATATATATATATATATATATATATATATATATATATATATAAATATATAAATGGTAACTCTTTTCAAACTTATTTGTATTATTTAATGATATTTCTATTTCTCTTTTAATCACAATCTTATCTCTATCCTTATTTCTTCCCTTATTTCTCCACTTACTTATTTCTTCCAATTTAATGTCATGTTACAGTTTTTAAACTTTTTTTATAATACAACTTCGTTAAACATGGAATTTTAGGCATGAATATTTGATGTCAATTTTATTCTACATATTTCAGCCTGTTCATTATACTTTATACATGTAAATATTAGCGTTGAGCGGAAGGACGTACACGCACACCTACGTACGCAAGCACGCACACCCACGTACGCAGACACGTACACGCAACTCTGACATCATTAGAAGGGGAAAAAACCATTAAAGAAATGCTCAAAATTTAGTAAATATTCATAGGCATGAATAAATTAGACAGGAACAGATAAATGGAGATCCAGGACTGAACGAGGAGACGCAGCTGGAAACTGGAAGGTCAGATGCACTTAAGGTACATAAGAAAGGTGTCTTTCAAGGTGAATATTGGACAAATGGAATGAATTACGACGGGATGTTGTTGTCGTCAGGTTTGATTCCAGAAAGAGGATTGTTCAAATTACTCACATCACGAGCCCAGTTAATATAACTGCAAATGTAGGGAACCAAGAGCTAGGGATCAATCCTCACTGCAGACATTTTCGGCTGATTAAATAGGTGTGAAGCCCCCGGTGACCCCTGAAGCCCCCGGTGATCTCTGAAGCCCCCGGTGATTTCTGAAGCCCCCGGTGATCTCTGAAGCCCCCGGTGATCTCTGAAGCCCCCGGTGATCTTTGAAGCCCCCGGTGATCTCTGAAGCCCCCGGCGATCTCTGAAGCCCCCGGCGACCCCTGAGGCCCCCGGTGACCTCTGAAACCCCCGGTGATCACTGAAGCCCCCTCCGACCCCTGAAGCCCCCGGTGACCTCTGAAGCCCCCGGTGACCTCTGAAGCCCCCGGTGACCTCTGAAGCCCCCGGTGACCTCTGAAGCCCCCGGTGACCTCTGAAGCCCCCTGCGACCCCTGAAGTCCCCGGTGACCTCTAAAGCCCCCGGTGACCTCTGAAGCCCCCGGCGACCCCTGAAGCCCCCGGTGACCCCTGAAGTCCTCGGCGACCCCTGAAGTCCCCGGTGACCTCTGAAGCCCCCGGTGACCTCTGAAGCCCCCGTTGGCCCCTGAAGCCCCCGGTGACCTCTGAAGCCCCCGGCAACCCCTGAAGCCCCCGGTGACCTCTAAATCCCTCATTGACTTCTGAAGCCCCCAGTGACCTCTGAAGCCCCCCGGCGACCCCTGAAGCTCCCTGCGACCCCTGAAACCCCCGGTGACCTCTGAAGCCCCCGGTGACCCCTGAAATCCTCGGCGACCCCTGAAGTCCCCGGTGGCCTCTGAAGCCCCCGGTGATCTCTGAAGCCCCCGGCGACCCCTGAAGCCCCCGGCGACCCCTGAAGCCCCCGGCGACCCCTGAAGCCCCCGGTGACCCCCTGAAGTCCACGGCGACCCCTGAAGTCCCCGGTGACTTCTGAAGCCCCCGGCGACCCCTGAAGGCCCCGGTGACTTCTGAAGCCCCCGGTGACCCCTGAAGCCCCCGGGAACCCCTGAAGCCCCTGGTGACCTCTGAAGCCCCCGGTGACACCTGAAGCCCCCGACTTCAGGTGCCGCCGGTAAATGTAGGGATGTACAGTAGTTGATATTTGACAAGTCAAGGTATTTCATTAATGAAAATAAAATACCAGACATTTCAGGCAAATATCCTCAACTGGCTTACAACGGCTAAGACAACTGTAGGTATACCTCAATGTACTCATGTTAACCTTATGGGGTCTAGTTCAATTAAGCAAATATTCTGAATTTGCTTGCAACAGACGAGTCAATTACAGATATAAATTTTATTAATATATTGCGCTACAGTCCACAGGATACATATGGGGTGCAAAGTAAACTAGCCGCTTCGGCTGCAAAATCTAAATCTAATCCTTAGAATAGTGCATTCGAGTCGAGATAGAACACCATAATAAATACCGTCACTAAAACTACCATCACCCCACCATTACCGCCACCCCACTACCACTAAAACTACCGTCACCCCACCATCACCACCACCCCACCACCACTAAAACTACCATCACCCCACCATCACCGCCTCTCCACCATCTCCTCACCATCCTATCACCTACCATCAGCACCCAATTCCACAAAAAGCCAGCAGCCTCCATCAAGACCCTCTGAAACCTATTGATTACGGCTCAAGGATGTCCATTCTTTTTCATCTCCGCTGAGCTCTTGGCCACGGCTGGCCAATGTGTCGCCTCCACGAGGGCCATGTGATGATCGCTTGGGTCATAAGAACTATAGGAAGAGCGAGCAGGTTGAATAAACCCAATGCAAATAACATTACCAGCCGCTGGGAGACGCAAATGATGACCACCCACCAGGGAAATGCAATTCTGGGACAATTTATACGGCAGTTGTTTCGCGATAAATATTATGGTTCAGTGACGCCCCCGGTAGTCTGCGTGTAACTTGAGAGCAATATAGAAATTAATTTTCTAAATATATTCTAGAGGCGTTGAAAAACCATAAGAATACCTCGCTAAATATTTGTTTAAAACATTACTAAATAAAATCGCAAATTAAGTTGTGAAAAACAACTGTCAGGAATAAACAGAAAAATGGACAGGGGGAGTCAGGCTGTCAAGTTACTGGCGGCAGCTCGCGTCTCCCGTTCATCTTTGTTTATTCACGACCAAATATAATAAAGTATTAATGGATCTGGTCAATATCGAGTACGCTGTGAAGAAATTTTTTAAACATAATCTTATAAATATATAAAAGAAACATAAATCAACGAAATCTATATAGTTGATAGGTGGCAAAGTTTTTAATTTGTAGCGGAAATTTAACCTTGACTTATAACTAAGAAAGTTTGTGTACTCTGAGCTTAAAAAAGAGTAACATCTTAGTGTAAGTGACAATATCAGCTTCTAAGAGGACACCGTCAGACATTCAGTGGAATTTGATACGACTTACATGGGGAACTTTAGGTTGCCATTTCAGCCCGTCCTGGACCACCATCAGGTCGTAATGGTTCAGGAGGGACCGAAACGTCGTCACGAGGTCCCTCTCCCGAGTGCGGGGTTTTGGCGAATTGCTCCAACCACGGTATTGTGACTTTTTATTAAGTACCCCAATGGAAATAAGTCACTGATTTTTTGGGTTGTCCTGGGTACACATATACTGCTATGATAATTTGTGTATTTATTTGTATCCGTACCTAAATAAACTTACCTATTCGCCCGTCAGTGAATTTTCAGGGTTTAGGAGAGTCACATTCCTTCTAAAGTGATAGTCTCCTCTGGAGGGATGAAGGAACGGAGTCACTTAAGTCAACAGTGTCACCCTTTAAGGGGGTGTAGACGGGTCATCCTTAGGGAAGAAGGGAAGGGGGGTAGGGTGATGGGAGTGGCACAGGAAAGTGACCTGTAGCCAAGACGTGAACTTTGACCTGTGTGTGATTGGTCCAAGTGTGAGCCTTGTTCAAGGGAGTCCTCTTACCATTACCACACATACCTCCTGCCCCATTACATAGCTATACCCCTTCCGTCTTAACGTTCCTCCCACCCTCCCTTTCCGCTGCCCCCTCCCCCTAACTTTTTCACTATGCCCCCTTCACTCTCCCTTCTCCACTCTTCCACTTTCAATCAATTTTCGCTCTTCCTCCACACTGTTGTTTTGCATTTGTCTATTTTCCTCAACCTTTATCTTGCCTTCTACACACAAACAACTGCACAGAGGAGAGAGAAGCTTATGACAATGTTTCGGTCCGACTTGGACCGTTTACAAGACTTGTAAATAGTCGAAGTCGGATCGAAACGTCTTGTTTCAGTCACTGTATTGTGTCCTTTATCTTTCCTTCTATTTATCCATCTTCCTCCCCATCTCTTTCTTTCTCTCTCTCTCTCTCTCTCTCTCTCTCTCTCTAATCACCCTGTTTATCTGCTAGTTACCACATAATTATGTGGATCAGCTGATGTGTGGGGCATGATGCTTTTGTGTATGTAGATCAGCTAGCTGGCTGCCAGCACTGCTCCCTGGCTGCCAGCACTGCTCCCTGGCTGCCAGCACTGCTCCCTGGCTGCCAGCACTGCTCCCTGGCTGCCAGCACTGCTCGCTGCCTGCCAGCACTGCTCGCTGCCTGCCAGCACTACTTAATTCTTCCTTTACATGTGGCATGTGTGTACAAACATGCCACATGTAAATACACGTGTTGGGTCACACGAGATGTAAACATAGGATCTTCATACATATACATGATAGACACGTGTGTGTGAGCACATGATTGATATACACACGAGTTATGCACACAGGAGTGTGCGTACACGAGTGATATGTGGCACATATGTGGCACATATGTGGCACATATGTACCACTTCCCTGCTTGTTCAATATTTAGTTTATGTTTAGTCATTTACATATCAATTTATAGCTGTAAATTTGTTTACCATTTTGTTTTACAAAGGTAAATGCCTCTAACAGATTTTGCAACGGTGAATGCGTCCATCTTTGTTTTTAGAACGATATGTACCAGCAAGCGTGCATGAGCGTGTTAGATAGGAGTGAATGGAGACGAATGATACTTGGGACCTGACGATCTGTTGGAGTGTGAGCAGGGTAATATTTAGTGAAGGGATTCAGGGAAACCGGTTATGTTCATATAGTCGGACTTGAGTCCTGGAAATGGGAAGTACAATGCCTGCACTTTAAAGGAGGGGTTTGGGATATTGGCAGTTTGGAGGGATATGTTGTGTATCTTTATATGTATATGCTTCTAAACTGTTGTATTCTGAGCACCTCTGCAAAAGCAGTGATAATGTGTGAGTGTGGTGAAAGTGTTGAATGATGATGAAAGTATTTTCTTTTTGGGGATTTTCTTTCTTTTTTGGGTCACCCTGCCTCGGTGGGAGACGACCGACTTGTTGAAAAAAAAAATGTACGTCAACCATTTACAACCAGTAAGTCTACTCACATTCAACCAGCAAGTCTACTCACATTCAACCAGCAAGTCTACTCACATTCAACCAGTAAGTCTACTCACATTCAACCAGTAAGTCTACTCACATTCAACCAGTAAGTCTACTCACATTCAACCAGTAAGTCTACTCACATTCAACCAGTAAGTCTACTCACATTCAACCAGTAAGTCTACTCACATTCAACCAGTAAGTCTACTCACATTCAACCAGTAAGTCTACTCACATTCAACCAGTAAGTCTACTCACATTCAACCAGTAAGTCTACTCACATTCAACTAGCAAGTCTACTCACCATCAACCACAAAGCCTACTCACATTCAACCAGTAAGTCTACTCACCATCAACCACAAAGCCTACTCACATTCAACCAGTAAGTCTACTCACCATCAACCACAAAGCCTACTCACATTCAACCAGTAAGTCTACTCACAATCAACCAGTAAGCCAACTCATACGTAACCTGCAAGTCAACTCACTCAACTAGTAGCCAGTTACTCATATCCACCAAGTAGATTTACTCGTCGATCAGGCTTACTCACTCAACCAATAAGGTGAGTATCACTAGGCCTTTTCCCAGACCTGAATACAGGGTGACCCAAAAGTCTGGACACAGGCGAAATTGCATGCTTGTAATAATTATACAGTGCTTAAATAAAGGTATATTAGTAATATTTCCTGTGTGTTTAGACTTTTGGGTCATCCTGTATTGTAAAAAAAATATTCAGTGTGTTAAGCTACGTATTATAACAGGAAGTGAAAGTCTTCCAGTAGGAGAAAATATAACGAGAAGATTTTAGATAATTTATGCACACGTATTCAAATTGTTTTTGCTGTTCAGTTTGATACTAATCTTGAGATGTGGGTTCTGTAATGGTGTGTGTTGTGTGTATGTGTGTAGTGTATGTGTGTGTGTGTGTGTGTGTGTGGTGTGTGTGTTGTGTGTGTGTTGTGTGTGTGTTGTGTGTGTGTGTGTGTGTGTTGTGTGTGTGTGTGTGTTGTGTGTGTTGTGTGTGTTGTGTGTGTTGTGTGTGTTGTGTGTGTGTTGTGTGTGTTGTGTGTGTGTTGTGTGTGTTGTGTGTGTTGTGTGTGTTGTGTGTGCTGTGTGTGTGTTGTGTGCGTTGTGTGTGTTGTGTGCGTGTGTGTGTGTGTTGTGTGTGTGTTGTGTGTGTGTTGTGTGTGTGTTGTGTGTGTGTTGTGTGTGTGTTGTGTGTGTGTTGTGTGTGTGTTGTGTGTGTGTTTGTGTGTTGTGTGTGTGTTTTGTGTGTGTTGTGTGTGTGTTGTGTGTTGTGTGTGTGTTGTGTGTGTGTTGTGTGTGTTGTGTGTGTGTTGTGTGTGTGTTGTGTGTGTGTTGTGTGTGTGTGTGTGTGTGTGTTGTGTATGTGTTGGCATGTGTGTTGGTGTGTGTGTTGGTGTGTGTCTTGGTGTGTGTGTGTGAGAGAGAGAGAGAGAGAGAGAGAGAGAGAGAGAGAGAGAGAGAGATGAAAGTAGTCAGACGTGTGTGACACAGATCTGAGTGTAGGCAGCATGGTCAGCCAGCCTCTCCTAGACGAGAGAAAACAACACGTGGGTCGTGCATCAAGTGTGTGTTCCTGTTCTACCTCTTGACCCGACAAACTGGAGCAACCCTCCTCTTCCTTGGATCAAACCTGATCACCTCGCATTTCCCAGGCGCTACACAGCCTACTTTTTACCCTGATTAAACAACAATAATAATACTATTATCATTACTATTAATACTATTATTATTAATACTATTATTACTATTAAATTATTAATACCATTATTACTATTTATACTATTTATTATAAATGATATTATTATTATTATTATTATTATTATTATTATTATTTTAAAAAGCAAAATTCTGAGAATAAAATCGTTTTTTCTATTTTTTTTTGTTTAGATTTAAAGCTAATGATTGTACGAAAAATATTTTGACCTCATCTCACCTATACACAGGTCAAGGATACTTTATTTCATTAAGAGGGATTAAAGTAAACTTTCATTACAATAAAACTTTGTTTCTCTCTCTCTCTCTCTCTCTCTCTCTCTCTCTCTCTCACGGAACTTGCTTCTTATATTTTTAAGGGTCGTCACTGTGGATTGTAGAGTGGCGGAGATTAGAGTGGAACTGTTGAACTATACGAGAGAGAGAGAGAGAGAGAGAGAGAGAGAGAGAGAGAGAGAGAGAGAGAGAGAGAGAGAGAGAGAGAGAGAGAGAGAGAGAGAGAGAGAAAGAGAGAGAGAGAGAGAAAACACCCTCTCGTCTTACCCAAGACACACAATTAATGTTCATCACTCTTCCACAAACCCAGTCAGTGGTCGTCCCACAATATCCTCCACTACCATAGCCTCCTCCACAAACCCAGTCAGTGGTCGTCCCACAATACCCTCCACTACCATAGCCTCCTCCACAAACCCAGTCAGTGGTCGTCCCACAATACCCTCCACTACCATAGCCTCCTCCACAAACCCAGTCAGTGGTCGTCCCACAATACCCTCCACAACCATAGCCTCCTCCACAAACCCAGTCAGTGGTCGTCCCACAATACCCTCCACAACCATAGCCTCCTCCACAAACCCAGTCAGTGGTCGTCCCACAATACCCTCCACAACCATAGCCTCCTCCACAAACCCAGTCAGTGGTCGTCCCACAATACCCTCCACAACCATAGCAGTGTTTTTATATCAGAATGTGACACAACCACAGCAGGCTGTGCAGCTAGCCTGGTCTACACGCCTCGGAGACCGTTACTGCAAGGGCTCTGCTCAGTCTGGCATATTGTGTCAGTAATTGGTAAAGAGAACTTTTATGAGCTCTACCGGATAATTCTTTAAAACTAACCACTGGGCGAAAGTTGAATTAAATTAATGGTATGCAATAATGACACGTATTTTCGTATCTATTTCGTATTTTCGTATCTATT
Source organism: Cherax quadricarinatus (assembly GCF_038502225.1). NCBI lineage: Eukaryota > Metazoa > Arthropoda > Malacostraca > Decapoda > Parastacidae > Cherax > Cherax quadricarinatus. The sequence goes on along the minus strand of NC_091347.1, from coordinate 14,730,130 downwards.
TCGTATTTTCGTATCTATTTCGTATTTTCGTATCTACTTCGTATTTTCGTATCTACTTCGTATTTTCGTATCTATTTCGTATTTTCGTATCTATTTCGTATTTTCGTATCTATTTCGTATTTTCGTATCTATTTCGGGGAAAAAAGTTCCAAAGTGTAGAACATGTGTCTTATCTACTGAGCGAAACGTTCTGCAAAACGCTTCAACTGCAATCTTTCTCATTATCAAACGAATGACTGCATTAACATAACTCGTTACAGAAGATGAGTTTGAAGTGGTACTCTGGCACACAGGATAGGCTGATATTCGAGGTAATCCAAGTGTCAGCCTGAGCTGAGAGACTTCAGCAAGGCAATCAACCTTCAAGCCTTGAATTATGCCTGATTACTCTCCGTTATTAGGGCACTGTGTGACCCCAGATATCTGAAGGACGTTACAGGGGGAGAATGCCCCCGCAGCCCAGTTCCAGACCAGGCCTCCTGGATGATTAAAACCTGATCAACCAGGCTGTTACTACTAGCCGCTATAATACCAATATAAGGTATTCCTGCCATCAGGGCTGGCATTGCCACGGCGTAACACAGCCGTGGCAGCTGGCAATGAGGTGCCATTGTTCCGGCTCTCTCATGCATCACACGGCAATTGGGATGCGAGCCTCAGACACACCGCAAGGCCAGTTTTTCCTACCCCCTTCATTTCCCTTGGCACTGAGGAGCCGCCCACCGCAGGCCCCCATACCATTAACATGCCCTCCCCACTCACCTCACCCACCACACCTCAATACTCACATCACCTACCAACACAACGAGTTTAAAGAATCTTTTCAACCCACTACGAGCTCGAAGGAAATGAAGCCTAGTTCGACCTGAGGTTCGCTATAGCGCGAGTCTCCTCATTCGTAAACCTGAACCCCAGCTTCGCCCCGGGAACACATGTGTAATGACATCTGTTTGTTCAGGGTCGGGTGGCACTCATAAGAAACCCAGTGCCACTCCTACCCACTTGACTCTCATTGGCTTCCTCTGAGGGTGTGTGTCTGTCTGATTGCCTTCGAGCTTGTTAAATCATTAGCTCCTCTAATGACTATATGTACAAATGTTAGTAAATATTCTTACAAGCATTTACAACAATAATTATTATCAAAGAAGTGGTTGTAGTGGTAGTATAGTAGTAATAATAGCGGCGGCGGCAGCGGCACTGGCGGCGGCAGCAGCGGCAGAAGCGGCAGCAGCAGCAGCAGCAGCAGCAGCAGCAGCAGCAGCAGCAGCAGCAGCAGTGATGACTTCATATGACTTGAAGAGGCTGTTAATTAACAACATGTAAAGAAAATTTTCATACACTTAACTGATACTCGTGAAGAGTCACTCAAGCTGGAGGTTCTCTCAGGCATCTCTCGGGCAAGACACGCTGCCTGTGGAAAAAAGACGCACTTGCAGGACAGGCTTATGTTGCGAGAACGTTTTACTCCGTGTAGAGCTTCGCCAATATCACTGTATCAATTGTATGCAGTACCGACAAGTTGACGAATTGGATGCACGTGAAACACCTGGGTAAAATTTTGATTTTGAAGACGTTTCGCCAACCAGCAGTTTTATTCAATTCATTAATACTAATATGGACGGAAGACAGGTGAAAGATGGCGTAATCCATCCATTAAAAGCTTCAAGTCAAAATCAACTTGACAAAAGCTCTAGGAATTTAAACTGATAGATTATAGAGGTATGGGTGTTTGTGGGAAACAATCAGGCTGCAGCATTAGGGTTAAAAAACAGCAGTTATTACCGGGATACCTCAGGGATATGTTTAAAAGACAATATTCAAAATAAAGTTGCTAGTAATGGCAAATCAATTGATCAACAAAGAGAGATAGTAGAGGGCAACGAGTGACTAGCTCCCTTAATTAAGGTTTACTATACAAATAGTAGGAGTCTAAGAAATAAGATAGACGAGCTAAGATTACTTGCAAGTGTAGGTAATATAGATATTATTGGTATAACAGAGACCTGGTTCAACCTGAAAGATAGAGAAATGCCTTCTGAATCCAACATACAGGGTTATAAACTATTCCACACTGATAGGGTCAACAGGAAGGGTGGTGGAGTGGCGATGTATGTCAGAGATAATTTAAATTGTTGTCTTAGACATGATATAAGATTAGAAACATCGAACATAAAATCTATTTGGCTAGTTTCTCGAGGGACGTGACAAATTAATTTTGGTTGTGATTTATAGGCCCCCAAACCTTTATAGGGAGGGCAGTAAGCTGTTATGGGACGAAATTCATAAGGCATCTAGATATGAAAATGTTGTGATCATGGGAGATTTTAACTTTAGACAAATTGATTGGAACAATATGACAGGAAATCTTGAGTCTAGTGACTTTCTTGATACGGTTCAGGATTGCTTTTTAGAACAGGTTGTGACAGAACCAACTAGAGGAAACAATCAGCTTGACTTAGTTCTTGCCAACAAAGATTCACTAATTAATAATCTTGAGGTTAATGATGAGCTTGGGGAAAGTGATCACAAATCACTTAGTTTCAATATATCATGGAATTACCCAGATAACTGCAATCAAATCTATGTCCCAGATTTTCGCTTGGCCGACTTCATGGGACTGAAAAATTACCTGGGTGGGCTAAATTGGGATGTCCTGACTATGGGCCAGGTAGGTGATCTTGGTTGCCAATATGACGTTTTTCAGAGCATAGTTCTAGCTGCTCAGACAACTTTTGTTCAGAGTAGGGAAATTAGATCTAACAAAAATGATCCTAAATGGATGAACAATAGATTAAAACATCTCATTGGTCAAAAAGAGAGGCATATATAGGCGTATCAAAAGAGGGGATGGGCAGTTAAGAAATCAATATATTCAATTAGAGAGAGAAATAAAGAAAGGAATAAGAAAATCAAAAAGGGATTATGAGGCTAAGGTCGCAAGGGATTCAAAGACTAACCCAAAAGGGTTCTTTCAGGTATACAGAAGTAAGATTAGGGACAAGATTGGCCCACTTAAGAGTAACTCTGGTCAGATCACTGACAGTGATAAGGATATGTGTGAAATTCTCAATACCTACTTCCTCTCAGTTTTCACCCAGGAAAATACTAGTGATATTCCTGAAATAATAGATTATGTAGAACAGGATGATGATAAACTATATACGATTGCGGTAACTAGTGACATGCTCCTCAGACAAATAGAGAAACTAAAACCTAACAAATCCCCAGGCCTTGATGAACTGTTTGCAAGGGTGTTAAAGGAATGTAAAGAGGAAGTTAGCATACCTTTGGCTAACCTTTTTAACATATCACTACAAACTGGCATAGTGCCTGATAAGTGGAAAATGACAAATGTAATACCTATTTACAAGGCAGGCGACAGGTCCTTGGCTTCGAGCTATAGACCAATAAGCCTTACCTCCATAGTGGGAAAATTTATGGAATCAATAATTGCCGAAGTAATTCGTAGCCATCAGGCACAAATTGATTAATGAATCTCAAAACGGTTTACAAAGGGGCGTTCCTGTCTTACGAATTTATTAACTTTTTTCACTAAGGTGTTTGAGGAGGTAGATCATGGTAATGAATATGATATTGTGTATATGGACTTCAGTAAGGCTTTCGATAGAGTTCCACACCAGAGGCTACTGAGGAAACTTAAGGCACACGGAATAGGAGGAGAAATTTTTTCCTGGGTAGAGGCATGGCTGACAAATAGACAGCAGAGAGTTTGCATAAATGGGGAGAAATCAGATTGGGGGCACGTCACAAGCGGTGTTCCTCAGGGGTCAGTGTTAGGCCAGTTGTTGTTCACAATTTACATAAACGACATAGATGAGGGAATAAATAGCGACATAAGCAAATTTGCTGATGACACCAAAACAGGCCGTCCAATTCATTCTAATGAGTACACTAGAGCACTCCAGGATGATTTGAATAGACTGATGCAATGGTCGGAGAAGTGGCAGATGCAGTTTATTATAGACAAATGCAAAGTTCTAAATGTTGGACAGTTAAATAACAATGCCACATATAAACTAAATAATGTAGATTTTAATACTACTGATTGCGAAAAGGATTTAGGAGTTCTGGTTAGCAGTAATCTAAAACCAAGACAACAGTGCATTGGTGTTCGCAATAAAGCTAACAGAATTCTTGGCTTCATATCTAGAAGTATAAAATAATAGAAGTCCTCAGGTTGTTCTTCAACTCTATATATCCTTGGTTAGGCCTCATTTAGACTATGCTGCTCAGTTCTGGTCACCTTATTACAGAATGGATATAAATGCTCTGGAAAACGTACAGAGGAGGATGACAAAGATGATCCCATGTATCAGAAATCTTCCCTATGAGGATAGACTGAGGGGCCCTGAATCTGCACTCTCTCGAAAGGCGTAGAATTAGGGGGGATATGATCGAGGTGTATAAATGGAAAACAGAAATAAATAAAGAGGATGTAAATAGCGTGCTGAAAATTTCCAGCCAAGACAGGACTCCCAGCAACGGTTTCAAGTTGGAAAAATTCAGATTCAGGAAGGATATAGGAAAGCACTGGTTTGGTAATAGAGTTGTGGATGAGTGGAACAAACTCCCGAGTACAGTTATTCAGGCTAAAACGTTGCGTAGTTTTAAAAATAGGTTAAATAAATACATGAGTGGGTGTGGGTGGGTGTGAGTTGGACATGACTAGCTTGTGCTGCTGGGTCTGGTTCAGTGCTCCATCCTTGAGTAGAGGTGACCAGACTGGGTGGGTCATTGGGCTAATCCGGGGGGCCACATTGGTCTAATCCGGGGGGGGGGACATGGACCTGCTCCGCATGGGTCAGTAGGCCTATTGCAGTGTTCCTTCTTACTTATGTTGTTATGTTCTACACATGGCAAAACGTTGCCACGATAACTTGCTCTGTACTCGTACTGAACCACTGAGAGCGTCCAAGAGCCATGCCACACAGTATTTTCAGAACTCTAACGCAACGTAATTAAAAGTAAAAATAATGGCGAGGGGTGGGGGGGGGATATCTATCGGACAGATAGATATTTTACCTCCTTTCATCCAGGGGATAAAAGAGGGGGTCAAGACAAGAGAGACTCAGGAAAGACTCACTAAGGGTGAGGGAAAAGGGGGATAGTTGAAGAGTAGACAGATGGGGAGAGGAAAGAACTACAGAAAAAAAAAAAAGGAAAAGAGCTGGGACTAAAGGGGTGTCGGGAAGGGTTGGAGAGAGAGAGAGGGCGTGAAGGAGGTTTTTGAAAAACAGGGGTTTGAACATTCAACATCCATGTGAAAGCAAGTAGTCTACGGCCCGAAATACGCAGTTGTTAGTGGCTTTCTCTTGTGATTAACAGTATTTTATTGCATGTAAACTGCGCAGTTTTTGTTGCGGTTACTTGAAATCTGAGGTGTTCTTGAAGTTTAATTTCTACGGTCATAAAAAATTAGACTTGTTTTGGAGGCTGGGAAGTACAATGACTATTTTGTAAGCTGGGTGATGTCTGATGGGTCATCCCTGCTGGGTGATGTCTGATGGGTCATCCCTGCCGGGTGATGTCTGATGGGTCATCCCTGCCGGGTGATGTCTGATGGGTCATCCCTGCTGGGTGATGTCTGATGGGTCATCCCTGCCGGGTGATGTCTGATGGGTCATCCCTGCTGGGTGATGTCTGATGGGTCATCCCTGCTGGGTGATGTCTGATGGGTCATCCCTGCTGGGTGATGTCTGATGGGTCATCCCTGCTGGGTGATGTCTGATGGGTCATCCCTGCTGGTTGATGTCTGATGGGTCATCCCTGCTGGGTGATGTCTGATGGGTCAATCCCTGCCGGGTGATGTCTGATGGGTCAATCCCTGCCGGGTGATGTCTGATGGGTCAATCCCTGCCGGGTGATGTCTGATGGGTCAATCCCTGCCGGGTGATGCCTGATGGGTCATCCCTGCCGGGTGATGCCTGATGGGTCATCCCTGCCGGGTGATGTCTGATGGGTCATCCTTGCTGGGTGATGTCTGATGGGTCATCCCTGCCGGGTGATGTCTGATGGGTCATCCCTGCTGGGTGATGTCTGATGGGTCATCCCTGCTGGGTGATGTCTGATGGGTCATCCCTGCTGGGTGATGTCTGATGGGTCATCCCTGCTGGGTGATGTCTGATGGGTCATCCCTGCTGGGTGATGTCTGATGGGTCATCCCTGCTGGGTGATGTCTGATGGGTCAATCCCTGCCGGGTGATGTCTGATGGGTCAATCCCTGCCGGGTGATGTCTGATGGGTCAATCCCTGCCGGGTGATGTCTGATGGGTCAATCCCTGCCGGGTGATGCCTGATGGGTCATCCCTGCCGGGTGATGCCTGATGGGTCATCCCTGCTGGGTGATGTCTGATGGGTCATCCCTGCCGGGTGATGTCTTTGTAGATGAATGGTTCAGAGAACCGACATGTTGATAAATTAGACACATGTGCAACTCTTGGGTATCTTTATTGAGGAAACGTTTCGCCACACAGTGGCTTCATCAGTCCATACATAGGAGAAACTTGAAGAACAGGAGGAGAATGAGGTAATCAGTCCCTCAACCTTGAGTCGATGTGTTCAGTCCATCAATCTTGAGTAGAATACGGCAGATGAGCGGAGAAGCAGCTTATAAACCGTATTGCAGGAGAGGTGTAGCAGTCATAGGTAGTGTCACATTTGTTCAATGTGGAAGTAGGTTGTGCCCAAGAATTAGGCAAGCGAAGAATTCCTAAGTATTAAGATCCCAAGAAGTTGCAGACACTGCAACTTCTTGGGATCTTAATACTTAGGAATTCTTCGCTTGCCTAATTCTTGGGCACAACCTACTTCCACATTGAACAAATGTGACACTACCTATGACTGCTACACCTCTCCTGCAATACGGTTTATAAGCTGCTTCTCCGCTCATCTGCCGTATTCTACTCAAGATTGATGGACTGAACACATCGACTCAAGGTTGAGGGACTGATTACCTCATTCTCCTCCTGTTCTTCAAGTTTCTCCTATGTATGGACTGATGAAGCCACTGTGTGGCGAAACGTTTCCTCAATAAAGATACCCAAGAGTTGCACATGTGTCTAATTTATCATCATCGGGTGATGTCTGATGGGTCACCCCTGCTTAGTGATGCTTGTTATCGTAATGTTTGTGTCTTCGTGGAAACACACACAGAGCAAGTGATACGGACTGCGTTTTTTCTCTCTGAATAATTGCAACCCTTTGTAAATTACTGAGTACCATGACTTCCGAAATCGCACCTGTGTAAACAGTAACACCAAGAGCATTTCCGAAAGGTGTTTCTTTAGAATTAATGCTCATAAATGAATATAACTATACATTGCTTGTACTCTGAAGGACGGGTGTAGGGATATTTGCTGTACGGAGTGACATCTAAACTGTCGTGTCTGTCCGCCTCTGGCAAGATAGTGATAGTGTGAATGATGGTGAAAGTTTTTCTTTTCTCGGGTCACCCTGCTTCGGTGGGAGACGGCCAGCGTGTTAAAAAAAATCATTTAATAGCTAAGCCTCGATTAGACATAAACATTAAGTGTTGCCTTGTGTTTTAAATCCAGTAATCTCACCTGTCGTCACATGTTGTATCATCTCTGTTGCTGTATATACACTCCTTGTCCTGGCCTGATATGCACTTTGAGACCTGATAATGCTCCCGACGAGTGAAACGTAGCCTAAAATACCCAAACGTTACAAATGTGTCCCTTCACCTAATTGCCGGTCTACATATATTACTCACACACTTCTTTATTATAGCCAGTATTAACGTCGTCGCCTCATGACTTCAGCATCCTGCTCAGTAACTACCAAGCAGCCACTGACACTCTCCTCCACCACAATATTTCACCCGATTATTTTCCGCCTAATAAATTCTCATTACCGTAGTTTGTCGACAGGTGGATAAATATGTCGTGACGAGAAGCCTCCGAGATGTTTTCCTGGCTTGGTACACCTCTTGGCTCTCTCCAGTAGTCGTCCCAGCCAGATCGTAAATCTCCCAGGTATCCCGATATAAGTCTTCATTTGCGGGTCTAATCTAGCTAACTAGACGTCAAGGAAAGGGTGTTTTTCCCCTTGGTTTCCAATTCATATTTGAATTTGACGGAAGGACGCAAATTTATCCATGGTACTTTCAAAAGGGTGTCCTTTTGGCCACCCCAAGATGTCACCCACATATCTCACCCAGATATTTTCAGGAATATACGAGGTAATAATTTAATACCAAAGCATTGTATACACGAATTAGCTAGGTTTGAGCCGAGAGAAGATTACTCATTGCAAAACCACAGGTCTGCCTCTATAGAGAGCATTGTTAACTAAAAGTCATTCTCAATAATGCAATCTCACTAATTCCATTAAGTTGTTGACGTTCGGATTAATGGATCGACCCTAATATTTGACAACAGTGAAAATACAATAACGTATTTTCCGGCATATAAGGCGCATGACAGAAGTATTATAAATCAGTAAGGATATATAGGGGTTAATTACCCTCTTATTTTACGCTAAAGCGTAACCGAAAACCTGCCCTTGACTTTGAGCATATAAGGCGCAGGGTGATTTTTCCAAAGACTTTTTTTGGTGGTACAAACAAGGTGCGCCTTATATGCCTAAAAATAAGACATTTCTTTTCCCATGGCCAACTAGCGAAAAATACTGCAACACCTTCCATGTTTCTCGTATATGCCATCAAAATTATAGGACGAAAGATTAAAAATATACAATATTTACAGGGAGCTGCGTTACCCCCACAGTGGTTCATTAAGCAAATTAAATTTGCTGCCAGAAAACTATTTAAAACTTCAGGTTTCCAAAACGCTTAATGTTATCCTGGTGGCTAAAGCTCCCGCTTCACACTCGGAGGGCCCGCGTTCGATTCCCGGCGGGTGGAAACATTTCGACAGGTTTCCTTGCACCTGTTGTCCTGTTCACCTAGCAGCAAATAGGTACCTGGGTGTTAGTCGACTGGTGTGGGTCGCATCCTGGGGGACAAGATTGAGGACCCCAATGGAAGTAAATCAGACAGTCCTCTATGACGCACTGACTTTCTTGGAATATCCTGGGTGGCTAACCCTCCGGGGTTAAAAATCCGACCGAAATCTTAAGAGACATGTCAACGAGTGGGTGATAATGCAGCAGATATAACAACTTCCTCAACACATTAGTAGTCAAAACAAAAGCAAGGACAGAGTAAGCAATAATGTTCATTTTACCTATCTGCAAGTCATGTCAGGGGGGGGAAAAATGTACGTAGGAGGCAAAAGAAGTGTGAATTAAATTAAGAATAAGCATAGAACGGCTGTTAGAACAGACAACAGAAACAGTATTAGGTAAATGAACTCAGATGCAACTAATGTAATGCTTTATTGTGGCAACGTAAAGCTCCTGGACCGTGAAACCTTACCACAATAAAAGTCACATTAGTTGTATCTGTGTCCACCTAGCCAACATTCTGTCGGCGTCGTTCTAGACATGAACGACGCAATTTGCGACTCACATTAAATATTATCAATTTCAAACTGGCATTCAACTCTGTCAATTATGTAATGAGAAGTAATGTTGAATTAAGCACCGATCTTTAATTTTCATGACAATTTAATTTTAACACAAAGACAAGAATGTTGATAAATGGTTCAGAGAACCGACAAGAATGTTGATAAATTAGACACATACTTCGACACTTGTGTATATCTTTATTGATGAAGTCACTGTGTGGGCGAAACGTTGCTACAATAAAGATACCCAAGAGTTGTATGTGTGTTTTAATTTGTCAACAAAGACAAATAGAGAACATCAGTGCGTAGTTATTCAATCGACAGACATGAATACAAGGCTACACAATCGACAGACATCAGTACAAAACTACACAATCGACAGACATCAGTACAAAACTACACAATCGACAGACATCAGTACAAAACTACACAATCGACAGACATCAGTACAAAGCTACGCAATCGACAGACTTGGTCAGTCGATAGATTTTAGATAGACGGACATAACACAAAGTTACACGACTCACGAAATCGTAATAAAACTATTGCAAATAAACCACAGAACGGGTGGGGATTTGGTTTTAAGACTCACTCGCCATGGGTTCGAAACCCACCCGTTCCGTGGTTTGCTTACAAAGTTACTCAGTTTATAGATTTGGTCAAACAATGCTGACAGAAGACACTCCCATCCTTGTGCGCCAATCGGATATCCGGCACTGTGTTGTGGTCACAGCTGAGGTCAGTGGGGGTCACGAGGTCAACCTTGTCACCTCTCGTCCCAAGAGCTGTAATTGCTTAAGGTGGCGCCAGATTGAGTTGCTACTCTTATGTCGTCTGACCTGCGCCTGACCCACGCCGGTCTGGCCAAAAAAAATGCATTGTTGCGTCGGCAAGCGTGAGTGGTCGGGGCTTCCGTCGTGAAGACGGGACCGACGGAAGTCATTTATCGGAAGCCTGGCCACGCCGACTCCTGAAACCGTAATAATACGACTGAAAACAAACCAGAGAGTTTTACGACTCACTCGCCATGGTTTCAAACCCCCCCCACATTCCCACCTGTCTTACAGAGGCCCACGTAAGACAGTCTATCAACCCACCTGTCTCATCAGATGCTCGTCAATACTATCAGCCAGACGGTCTATCAGCCTGACATCTATCAGACCACCCATCTATTAGCAAGTATATTAATCCACCAGTATTTATTGTCTAGTCCTTCTCTTCCTTTTACTGTTTATTTAAATTTGCTCGGAAGATGGGTACAGACTACAATAACCTGCCTAACATAGGCCAGTAGGCCTGCTGCATTCATTTTAGTAGAGAAAATAACTCTTCATACTTTTCATGCAACTCTAGTTTACACCTGACAGATGATAGACCGTGGCTGTTTAAAACAAAAAAATAGCAGGAAAATCCGGTACCAAACGAGGTTTTCCTGATAAACAAGACACTGACAACCGTGTGAATGCATCCGACTGAAACATTTCGGCAATAAAAATACCCAAGTGTCTTGTTTATCAACTTATCGGTTTTGTATAGCATCAGTATGATACGAGGTTTCGCCCATAAGGGGATTTATCACCCACTGTTCGAATTTATCCCCCACAGATCTAATGTTCAATGAGCACAACAATGTTATCACAAGTGCAAGGAAAATGATAGGTTGGATAACTAGAACTTTCAAAACAAGAGATGCCAAGCCAATGATGATACTCTTCAGGTCGCCCGTTCTTTCTAGGTTGGAATATTGCTGTATACTAACGGTCCCCTTCAAGGCAGAAGAAATCGCAGAGCTGGAAAATGTACAGAGAACTTCGCAGAACGTAAGCGAGAAAGATGCATGATAATCTACAACTGGAGGATTCTGGAGTGATTGGTCCAAAACCTTCACACCGAAATACCTACATACAAACAAGAGGCTTGGCAGACAATACAAGATACCTCCGGTGAAAAGAAGGGAAGTAATGAGTACATCGAGAGAATTCATTAAGTGTACAGGGTCCACGACTCTTCAGCACCCTCCCTTCATGCAATCCCTTGGCTGTCTTCAAGAGGGAACTCGACGAAATCCTCAGATCAGTTCCTCATTAGCAGGATTGTGGTGCATACTTTCGTCTGCGGGCGGCGGTACGTCAACAGTCTTATCGATCGATCCAGCAACCTAGAAGGCCTGGTCTGGGATCGGGCAGCGGCGGTGGTGACTTCGGAAGAGACTACAGGTGACAGTAGATATTTATCACCCACAATGGGACACTATCACCTGCTATAAGACACCATCACCCACAGTGAGGATTTATCTCCCCACAGAGATTTATTACCCGGAGTGGGAATTTATCATTCAAATTGATTAGGGATTTATCAACTACACAAAAACAAGCAGACTCATCACCTTAGGAAGTACACAAGTCTCTTGAGGTCAGAACAGGTCAGGTCAGGTGGTGGAGAGGTGATCAGTGAAGGTCAGGTAATGCCAAGAGAGGGCGGAGCCTGAATGTGGGCGTCAAGTCGAACCAACAAGGTTCCATTACCTGACATGAAGAGGCAAAGAATGAAAAGGCACAACTATGTTTCAGTTCGACTTGGACTAATAACTAGTCGATAACTCAGAAAAAAATGTTGTCCAAATATCTCAAGTATCAACTTGTCGGTTTTAACTAGTCACACACAAGAAGGAAGAGAAGGGAGCCAGTATATGAAAGAGAAGTTTTGTAGATGAATGGTTCAGAGAACCGACATGTTGGTATATGAAAGAGAAGGGAGCCAGTATATGAAAGAGAAGGGAGCCAGTATATGAAAGAGAAGGGAGCCAGTATATGAAAGAGAAGGGAACGGGTTTCCTTACTCCTTACCTAGCAGTAAGAAACAGATACCCGTGTAGGACGACTGTTGAGGAACTGATTCAGAAGAAAACATGTGTTAGACAACGCCAATCCTTGAATGGCATAACCTGTATAAGAAAACGCTTCAGTCCAGAAACTGCAGTACCTGCTGAAAGTACATGTATTCACGTTTTGGATAACAGGTATCCGTGTACCTAATGACATTAGTAAACAGTTTATATTATCACAAACGCCCATGTCAACTTGTCCCAGTAAGCAACCTTCTATCTTACCGGTGCTATATATCCATTATTAGGCAATGTTAATATACTGAAATTAATTTGTTCACCCCCATACAAAAAAAAAAAAACGGATTATACAGACATGTATTTGTTTTGTTGCTCGAAGGAGCAGCCTTAAATTGCTCCCGCTGTCCTAGGTGACTTTTTTTTTGGGCCTATATCCCCTTCCTGGTGGGCGCGTGGAGGTCAGTGAGCAGCACTTGACCTGTTGTTGACCTTCCGGTGCTGGCTAGGTCACAGGACCATGACCTGACCTCTGGCCGAGTGGTCAGGCCGATGAGTGATGAGAGGGAGTTGGGTATCTCTACGGAGGTCTTCTGAGGTGGGTATTACATGGGTAGAGGATGATGGAAGAGAGACGAAATAGGTTATGGGAGAGGTAGGAAGTTATAGTGTAGGAAGTTATAGTATAGGAAGCTTTGAGAGAAATGTTATAAAATACAGACACGATGGACAAAGAGAGACATATCCAGCATAATTCTTTACTGGAACGTTTTGCCTACCCAATGGGCTGTATCAAGTCACAAACAGATCTTCCTGGAGAGAGAGAGAGAGAGGGGAGGAGGGGCTATGTATATAGAAAGCGTAGTGACGTGAAAACTAAGGAAAAATGGTTGGAGGTTACCTGTAGTCACTTCCGGGGTCACCGCCCCCTTGGCTTGGTCCCAGGCCAGGCCTCCTGGTTGCTGGCCTGATGAATCAGGCCACTATAAAGAATCGAATTCACACAGAGTTTATATTTAAAACTAATAACCATACATCATTTACATAGCACAGGAACAGTATGGGACTCAAGATACTTCCTCGTGGAACTCCACTTGATGTCAACAAAGGTGTTGATTATCTGTTATTAGTAATCAAAGCTTGAAATAGTACATATCTTACGATGATTAACAGGTCACAATACTGTGGCTGGAATAACTATCTTAAAACAAGCACTTATGAGACGTTTTGATCCTTCCTGCCCGACCTGTGGCGTGGCAAAGTTTCAGAACAGATCGAAACGTCGTCGTAAGGATCTTCTATATGTAAGTTGCTGCTGAATAGTTTATGATATCTGGTAGCTTTCTAAATGTTAATTCATTGTTTATCGTATCAGATCCTTTTGTAAGTCCAGTGTTGCCAATACTGTGAAAAAATCTTGAAGTTTTTGGATCCTGAGAGAGAGTAAGATGGATGAAGCAATTGTAAATTGGCAAATTCCATGAAACTCAACCGATAGGAATGGTGCCAATAACAGTACGCAATATAGAAAAGATTGAACTGTATTCAATAATTCTACCGTACCAGCTAAACTGCTGTGTAAAATATAACTTGTGCAAATATAACTTACACAATTTTCTAAGAATCCTTTCTCTGTAAGCCATGAGAGTTGTAAGAGGCGATTAAAATGCCAGGAGCAAGGGGCTAGTAACCCCATCTTCTGTATAAATTCCTGAATATAAAAAGAAAAGCTTTCGTTTTTTTATAGGTTACTCATCCTCGGTGGTATACGGCCGGCGAGTTAAAAAAAAAAATCTATTTGCAAATATATTCTCCCCTAAACCTTTTCGCACGTAATAATGAAGAGAATGACCATAAGTCATGCTTGTCAAACTGCCCGAAGTATTTGCGACCAAGCTTAAGCCTAGCTACTACATTACTCGCTACATTGCTAGTTACTCCGTAAAACGTGCTCATTTATTTTCGTGTTAGTGAGTTATGGATTTACTCAGCCTTCTAACTGTATTCCAAGGACATTCAAATTTATTTACTTATCTATTATTACTTCTAACGTTTGATACAAGCAAGTCAGGGATGCTTTCATGTTTCTCCTTTCATGTTTCTCAAATTCATCACACACAAGTAATTCTGTGATGGAACTCATACAAGAAGTACATTAATTTCTCTCTCTAAACGCTGATGTTTTAACCTGGTTTCTGCAGTGAGTCATTTTCAGAGTCAAGGACATTTACTGATGACATGGAATCAGTAATGATCAAGACCAGATCATTGTTATTAAGAATAAAAAGGTACAATACCGTGACTGGAACAATTCATAAATAACCCGCCATGTAGGAGAATGAAACATATAACGACTTTAGTGCCATTACCAGTAGTAGTAGTAATAGTAACAGTAGTAATAGTAGCAGCAGTAATAACAGCAGTAGTAGTAATGGTAGTAGTAATAGTAGTAATAGTAGTAGTAATAGTAGTAGCAGTAGTAGTAATAGTAGTAGCAGTAGTAATAGTAGTAATAGTAGTAATAGTAGTAATAGTAGTAATAGTAGTAGTAATAGTAGCAGTAGTAGTAATAGTAGTAGCAGTAGTAATAGTAGTAATAGTAGTAATAGTAGTAGTAGCAGTAGTAATAGTAGTAGTAGTAATAGTAGCAGCAGTAGTAATAGTAGTAGTAGCAGTAATAGTAGTAGTAGTAATAGTAGTAGCAGTAGTAACAGTAGTAGTAGCAGTAGTAATAGTAGTAGTAGTAATAGTCGTAGCAGTAGTAATAGTAGTAGTAACAGTAGTAGTAGCAGTAGTAATAGTAGTAGCAGTAGTAATAGTAGTAGTAGCAGTAGTAATAGTAGTAGTAGCAGTAGTAATAGTAGTAGTAGTAATAGTAGTAGTAGCAGTAGTAATAGTAGTAGTAGCAGTAGTAATAGTAGTAGCAGTAGTAATAGTAGTAGCAGTAGTAATAGTAGTAGCAGTAGTAATAGCAGTAGCAGTAGTAATAGTAGCAGTAGTAATAGTAATAGCAGTAATAGTAGCAGTAGTAATAGTAGTAGTAGCAGTAGTAATAGTAGTAGCAGTAATAGTAGTAGTAGCAGTAGTAATAGTAGTAGTAGCAGTAATAGTAGTAGTAGCAGTAATAGTAGTAGCAGTAGTAATAGTAGCAGTAGTAATAGCAGCAGTAGTAATAGTAGCAGTAGTAATAGTAGCAGTAGTAATAGTAGCAGTAGTAATAGTAGCAGTAGTAATACTAGTAGTAGCAGTAGTAATAGTAATAGTAGCAGTAGTAATACTAGTAGTAGTAATAGTAATAGTAGTAGTAATAGCAGTAGTAGTAGTAATAGCAGTAGTAATAGTAGTAGCAGTAGTAATAGTAGTAGCAGTAGTAATAGTAGTAGCAGTAGTAATAGTAGTAGTAATAGTAGTAGCAGTAGTAATAGTAGCAGTAGTAATAGCAGTAGTAATAGCAGTAGTAATAGTAGCAGTAGTAACAGTGATGGTGGCGGCGGCATTTACAGAGCAATTTTACCAAGTTATTGTCATTAGTATGGCAAATAATTCAGTCAGCAGTGAGGACCCGGAGTTATTAATTCTAGCACCTAACTCAGCATGGTTGCTATAATTCTTACTATGGAGGTGGCAACAAGAACAGATACAACCCTGAAAGTAGACCATTGTTTTGCGGTGGCAGAGAGCTTGACAAAGTGGCAGACAGCGTGTCAGAGAGTGGTAGACAGCATGGCAGCAATGTGCTTGTCCTCAGCAGTGACAGATAACGGGACTAATTGAGGTAACGACTCCCATGCGTCGAATCACTAACACCTGGTCTCGCTATCGACGGCTCCTGGCCTCGCTATCGACGGCTCCTGGCCTCGCTAGCGACGGGTCCTGGCTCTCACTATCCCGTCATCTCTCTCCCTCACCTCTCTCCCTTACCTCTCTCCCTTACCTCCCTCCCTCACCTCTCCCCCTTACATCCCTCCCCCATCTCCTTGTTACTTCCCTCCCTCACCTCCTCCTTACCTCCCTCCCCACCTCCTCGTTACCTCCCTCCCTCACCTCCTCGTTACCTCCCTCCCCCACCTCCTCGTTACCTCCCTCCCTCACCTCCTCGTTACCTCCCTCCCCCACCACCACGTAACCGCCCTCCCCCACCTCCTCGTTACCTCCCTCCCCCACCTCCTCGTTACCTCCCTCCCCCACCTCCTCGTTACCTCCCTCCCCCACCTCCACGTTACCTCCCTCCCCCACCTCCTCGTTACCTCCCTCCCTCCCCTTCCCGTTACCTCCCTTACCTCGTTACCTCCCTCCCACACCTCCTCGTTACCACCCTCCCACACCTCCTCGTTACCTCCCTCCCCCACCTCCCCGTTACCTCCCTCCCTCACCTCCTCGTTACCTCCCTCCCCCACCTCCTCGTTACCTCCCTCCCTCACCTCCCCGTTACCTTCCTCCCCACCTCCTCGTAACCTCCCTCCCACACCTCCTCGTTACCTCCCTCCCTCACCTCCTCGTTACCTCCCTCCCACACCTCCTCGTTACCTCCCTCCCACACCTCCTCGTTACCTCCCTCCCACACCTCCTCGTTACCTCCCTCCCACACCTCCTCGTTACCTCCCTCCCACACCTCCTCGTTACCTCCCTCTTCCACCTCCTCGTTACCTCCCTCTTCCACCTCCTCGTTACCTCCCTCCCTCACCTCGTTACCTCCCTCCCCCAACTCCTCGTTACCTCCCTCCCTCACCTCCTCGTTACCTCCCTCGCCCACCTCCTCGTTACCTCCCTCCCTCACCTCGTTACCTCCCTCCCTCACCGCCTCGTTACCTCCCTCCACCACCTCGTTACCTCTCTCCCTCACCTCGTTACCTCCCTCCCTCACCTCCTCGTTACCTCCCTCCCTCACCTCCCCGTTACCTCCCTCCCTCACCTCCTCGTTACCTCCCTCCCCCACCTCCTCGTTACCTCCCTCCCCCACCTCGTTACCTCCCTCCCCCACCTCGTTACCTCCCTCCCCCACCGCCTCGTTACCTCCCTCCCCCACCTCCTCGTTACCTCCCTCCCCCATCACCTCGTTACCTACCTCCCTCCCCCACCTCCTCGTTACCTCCCTCCACCTCCTCGTTACCTCCCTCCCTCACCTCCTCGTTACCTCCCTCCCCCACCTCATCGTTACCTCCCTCCCCCACCTCCTCGTTACCTCCCTCCCCCACCTCCTCGTTACCTCCCTCCCCCACCTCCTCGTTACCTCCCTCCCCCACCTCCTCGTTACCTCCCTCCCCCACCACCTCGTTGCCTCCCTCCCTCACCTCCTCGTTACCTCCCTCCCCACCTCCTCGTTACCTCCCTCACCTCCTTGTTACATCCCTCCCTCACCTCCTCGTTACCTCCCTCACTCACCTCCTCGTTACCTCCCTCCCTCACCTCCTCGTTACCTCCCTCCCTCACCACGTTACCTCCCTCCCTCACCTCCTCGTTACCTCCCTCCCTCACCTCCTCGTTACCTCCCTCCCTCACCTCCTCGTTACCTCCCTCTCTCACCTCCTCGTTACCTCCCTCTCTCACCTCCTCGTTACCTCCCTCTCTCACCTCCTCGTTACCTCCCTCTCTCACCTCCTCGTTACCTCCCTCTCTCACCTCCTCGTTACCTCCCTCCCTCACCTCCTCGTTACCTCCCTCTCTCACCTCCTCGTTACCTCCCTCGCTCACCTCCTCGTTACCTCCCTCCCTCACCTCCTCGTTACCTCCCACCCACACCTCCTCGTTACCTCCCTCTCTCACCTCGTTACCTCCCTCTCTCACCTCCTCGTTACCTCCCTCTCTCACCTCCTCGTTACCTCCCTCCCTCACCTCCTCGTTACCTCCCTCTCTCACCTCCTCGTTACCTCCCTCCCTCACCTCCTCGTTACCTCCCTCCCTCACCTCCTCGTTACCTCCCTCTCTCACCTCCTCGTTACCTCCCTCCCCCACCTCTCCGTTACCTCCCTCCCCCACCTCTCCGTTACCTCCCTCCCCCACCTCGTTACCTCCCTCCCTCACCCATCATCGCTCCTCAGTCTGACTAATGAGCGGGTAAATATATTTGAACACAGACTCACACCACTACGAAATCTTTGCCAAAATTATCCTCATTAGAACCTCGTTACTGTCTCGTGTTTTTCTGATGAAGGAGGAAAGGCAAGGGGGAAGCGGGAAGTGGCGTAGGGAAAGAGGGAAGTGAAGGGAAGGGTGTAGGGGAAGTGAAAAGGGGTAGGGGACATGGCGTCGAGGAGGTTAGGGAAAAGTAGCATAAAGTTGAGAGGGTAGGAGGAAGTGGCGTAGAATAGGGATTGAAAGGGGAGGGGGGGTAGGGGAAGTGATGCAGGGGAAGGGGGAAGTGAAGGGAACGGGGCTAGGGAATTAAGTGGCGTAGAGGAAGAAGTGGAGTAAAGAAAGTTAGGATCACTGTTAAAACACGAACAAAGACCAGCAAAACATAAACCAAACTAAACATACATATAAACCCAGCTAAACATATACAGAAACCCAGCGAAACATTCATATAAACCCAACTAAACATACATAAGCAGAACATAAGAAAGAAGGAACACTGCAGCAGGCCTACTGGCCCATGCGAGGCAGGCCCAAGTCCTCTACCGGCCCAAGCATAGTCAGGGCAGGTCACATCCACTTAAGAAAGGAACACGGCATCAGACCCATTAGCACAAGCTAGTCAGGTCCAACTCACACCCACTCGTGTATTTACCTAACCATACATTGAAACCACACTGAACATATATTGAAATCTAACTAAAAATACAGGCCGGAGGGAAGGACGAGGGAAGGAGGAGGGCAGGGGAGGGAAGGGGAAGGTATGGGAGATCCATCACCAGTAGGTGCCACGCCGTGTCATCTCATAACAGACATACCTCGACCCAGCCTTTGACGGGGTGTCGGGTGACACTGAAAGATCCTTCAGCAGCTATGGTGGGTTAGAGTGGGCTAGGGTGGGTTATGATGGGCTAGAGGGGGCTAAGGTGGGTTGCAGTTTGGGTGAACTTGGACAGATTAGAGTTGCCCAATGTTGATCAGATTGAATATGAACGAAGTGTAACACACTGTGTGTGTGTGTGTGTGTGTGTGTGTGTGTGTGTGTGTGTGTGTGTGTGTGTGTGTGTGTGTGTGTGTTTGTGTGTGTGTTTGTGTGTGTGCCGAATAGGTAAAACTTGCGATTTTGGCTTAAATAGAAATGCTCTTCTTACCGAAT
This sequence comes from Cherax quadricarinatus, assembly GCF_038502225.1. Lineage (NCBI taxonomy): Eukaryota > Metazoa > Arthropoda > Malacostraca > Decapoda > Parastacidae > Cherax > Cherax quadricarinatus. Next base: position 14,710,551 of record NC_091347.1, on the reverse strand, counting down.
AAGGCAAGCGAAAATTTATGTATGCAATAATTTCGCAAAAAATCCTTCTGAACCTAATGAAAAAGTATATTTCATTGTGTTTATTAAATTATTGCAAAATTAGCCAAAATATATTTAGATGAAATATGCTAGATTAAATGGCACTTGTTATAATAAGGTTAGGTAAGTTTTCTAAGGTTCTTTTGGTACGAAATCATTAATTTTTACGTACAAGAGAAAATTTTATAAAGGACTTAATTTTAAATGAGTTCTTGCTAATTCACCAATTTCACCTATTCGGCACGACATTATATATATTTTTATCCCAAATATACAATTATTTTGTTTCCTAGCGACCCTCTCGCTGCCGGGGTGACGTCACGTAATGTTTACGTTGAGTGACCCGTAGATAACTGCATCCTTACCTCCCTCCCTATCCCCTACCAGGTGCTGCACGTGGCTGCCAGACGCTCGAGCTCATCATTCACAAACCATTAATTACTGACACCACAGGTAATTAAGGTCAAGTGACGCTCCTCTTATTATTGGTGTTCAGTTGTACACATTACAAAGAGCACAGCGGTAATGTTTATCTTATTTACTCTCACGCGCTGTTGTGAGGTGTAATATTTTGACGAATACATATGTACTTCTGTGGATACATATGTATTTAGGCACATATACATAAAAGTACTCATATGTTAAATATGTGTAAATATACATATGCAAAACAAACCACTAGGTGTTTACAAACTAGCTCAAGGCCTTTTGCACTTTCGCCAGAACTTCGTCAGGAGCTATGACGCAATATGGAAATTCTTAGTGGTAAGTAGGAGTTGCGGTGGGCAACATGTTCTGTCTCTGACATGAGCAGGATACTGTGCCCACCATATCTACCTCTGAGAATTTATTTTTAATTTGCCTGTTGCAAACTGCATAGCTCCTGATGAAGTACTGGTGACAGTGCGAAAGACCCTAGTGCCTTAGAATTTACTGATTCATTATTAGTGAGATTATATATATATATATGTGTGTGTGAACTTCTTCCAAAAAGTGGGGAAAGTGTGATGAACTAAACTATAAATTACAATATAATAACGACAAAGAGAGAGAGAGAGAGAGAGAGAGAGAGAGAGAGAGAGAGAGAGAGAGAGACACTGGGTACTCAGAACTTTAACTCCATTGTAAAACATCCCCGAGACATATTTACGATGCCAGCGTTGACGATCGCCCTTTACTTTACAAACACCGAGACCACAAGCTTGCAATTAGTAATGGTCACAATCCTTTCACTTGACGATACCTATTTTGGCTAAGGTTCCTGTTACGATCTATTTAGTAAAGTTTTCCGTTACTGACTCACGAAATCGTAATGACACGATTGCAAACAAACCATACCCCGGCCGGGATTGTACCCGCGGTCATAGTCTCAAAACTCCAGCCCGTCGCGTTAGCCACTAGACCAGCTAGCCACAATAAGATTCTTATTGTGGCTAGCTGGTCTAGTGGCTAATGCGACGGGCTGGAGTTGAGACTATGACCGCGGGTTCAATCCCGGCCGGGGTATGGTTTGTTTTCCGTTACTTCCTGTGTAGCTAAGGTTCCCGTTACCTGTTTACCTAAAGTTCCTGTTACTACCTATTTACCTAAAGTTTGTGTAACTGTTTACCTAAAGTTCGAGTTACTACCTATTTACCTAAAGTTCGTGTTACTACCTATTTACCTAAAGTTCGTGTTACTACCTATTTACCTAAAGTTCGTGTTACTACCTATTTACCTACAGTTCCTGTTACTACCTATTTACCTAAAGTTCCTGTTACTACCTATTTACCTAAAGTTCGTGTTACTACCTATTTACCTAAAGTTCCTGTTACTACCTATTTACCTAAAGTTCGTGTTACTACCTATTTACCTAAAGTTCGTGTTACTACCTATTTACCCAAAGGTCGTGTTACTACCTATTTACCCAAAGGTCGTGTTACTACCTATTTACCTAAAGTTCCTGTTACTACCTATTTACCTACAGTTCCTGTTACTACCTATTTACCTAAAGTTCGTGTTACTACCTATTTACCTAAAGTTCGTGTTACTACCTATTTACCTAAAGTTCGTGTTACTACCTATTTACCTAAAGTTCGTGTTACTACCTATTTACCCAAAGGTCGTGTTACTACCTATTTACCTAAAGTTCGTGTTACTACCTATTTACCTAAAGTTGTTTCATCTTATTGATACTGATTATGTTAAGGCTTCTGCTACCACCCGTCTTGCTTAAGCTGCCATTGCTACCTATTTAGGCATGACTCCCATTACTATTGTACACTGAATCTTTTGCCTTCCTAAGAAAACCAAGGCTGACTTATGACAATGAGTTTGACTCTGATTATTCCTGATTCCATGTCACCACTGAGAGTCCTCGACTCATAATGACTAACAACGTACTCTTTGAATTAGTCGGATATAGATACCAAAAAAAAAATATCGAAGAGGAATTAATATACCTTTTATGTCCATCATTCGTTACATTACTCCTTCACGATAAAGTCGTTAAGTAAAAGGACACAAGTGCAACTAATGTGACATTTTATTGTGGAAACGTTTCGCTCTCCAGGAGGCGGTTATTGCACGCCTCAAACACGAAGGTTCTCGGAGCCTTGTGCACCCACGTCTGCACCCACCATGTGTGTGTGTGTGTGTGTGTGTGTGCTCACCTATTTGCTCACCTATTTGTGGTTGCAGGGGTCGAGTCATAGCTCCTGGCCCCGCCTCTTCACTGATTGCTACTAGGTCCTCTCTCTCCCTGCTACATGAGCTATATCATACCTCGCCTTAAAACTATGTATGGTTCCCGCCTCCACTACTTCACTTTCTAGACTATTCCACGACTTGACTACTCTATGACTGAAGAAATACTTCCTAACATCCCTTCGATTCATCTGAGTCTTCAACTTCCAATTGTGACCTCTTGTGTCTGTGTCCCATCTCTGGAACATCCTGTCTTTGTCCACCTTGTCTATTCCGCGCAGTATTTTATATGTCGTTATCATCTCTCCCCTGACCCTCCTGGCCTCCAGTGTCGTCAGGCCGATTTCCCTCAACCTTTCTTCGTAGGACAATCCCCGTAGCTCTGGGACTAGTCTTGTTGCAAACCTTTGCACTTTCTCTAATTTCTTGACGTGCTTGACTAGGTGTGGATTCCAAACTGGTGCTGCATACTCCAGTATGGGCCTGACGTAAATGGTATACAGGGTCTTGAACGACTCCTTACTGAGGTATCGGAACGCTATCCGTAGGTTTGCCAGGCGCCCGTATGCTGCAGCAGTTATCTGATTTATGTGCGCCTCAGGAGATATGCTCGGTGTTATACTCACCCCCAGATCTTTTTCCTTGAGTGAGGTTTGCAGTCTTTGGCCATCTAAACTATATTGTGTCTGCGGTCTTCTTTGCCCTTCCCCAATCTTCATGACTTTGCATTTGGCAGGGTTAAACTCAAGGAGCCAGTTGCTGGACCAGGCTTGCAGCCTGTCCAGGTCTCTTTGTAGTCCTGCCTGATCCTCATCCGATTTGATTCTTCTCATTAACTTCACATCATCTGCAAACAAGGACACTTCTGAGTCTATCCCTTCCGTTATGTCGTTCACATATACCAAGAACAGCACAGGTCCTAGGACTGACCCCTGTGGAACCCCGCTTGTCACAAGCGCCCACTCTGACACCTCGTCACGTACGTGTGTGTGTGTGTGTGTGTGTGTGTGTGTGTGTGTGTGTGTGTGTGTGTGTGTGTGTGTGTGTGTGTGTGTGTGTCTAGCATTAGGAATAATACTAGGAGACAAGTGAATAAAGTGAATGTCTCAGGATTGTAGTTTGAAGCCTAAGTGGATATATTACTCTTTATAACATAAGTTTAAATTTGCAAATTTGCTGAGCAAATTTGCATTGTGAAGATACTGTTGTTGTGAACTAGGCTTAGGCTTAATTACAAGTATTTTCCGGCATATAAGACGCACGAGTGTTTAAGACAATCAAGACGATGTTACCAAACATCTGTAATGTAGGGTTACTGAGGCTAAAACCTTGGGTAGTTTGAAATTTAGGTTGGGTAAATACACGAGTGACAGGAGTTGGATTTGAGTGGGACTTGCACACGAGTTAATAGAATTCTTCTTTCAACACACCGCCAGTATCCCACCGAGGCTGGGTGGCCCAAAAGGAAAAAAGAAAGCTTCTTCTTTTACATTTAATAATATATACAGGAGAAGGGGTTACCAGCCTCTTGCTCCCGGCATTTTAGTCGCCTCCTACAACACGCATGGCTTACGGAGGAAGAATTCTGTTCTACTTCCCCATGGAGAGAACAGGAAATAAACAAGAACTAGTAAGAAAATAGAAGAAAACCCAGAGGGGTGTGTGTGTGTGTATATATATATATGCTTGTACATGTATGTGTTGTGTGACCTAAGTGTAAGTAGTAGTAGCAAGACGTACATGAAATCTTGCATGTTTACGAGACAGAAAAAAGGACATCAGCAATCCTACCATCATGTAAAACAATTACAGGCTTTCGTTTTACACTCACTTGGCAGGACGGTAGTACCTCCCTGGGTGGTTGCTGTCTACCAACCTACTACCTAGGTTAATAGAATTATCAAAGCTTATTGCTTGGGTAGAATTGAAAATTGGGTTGGGCAAATATTCTGATAGTGGGATGGATTGTGAAGGACCTGCCTAGTATGGGCCAACAGGCCTGCTGCGGTGTTTCTCCTTTCTTATGTTCTTATGTTTTAACATAGCCACTATTTTGAAAAAATTCACAATGACAATAAACTCTAAAGGGCGCTATACAGAAATATGCTCAGAACAAAAGGTTTTGAAACTTCATAACTCATTCAAGTGGCTTGCCAGGGGTTTCAATCCTCTTTATTCCGTGAGAGGTAGTGTCTGTAGCAAGCATTTTGTTTATCGCTGTCTTTTGTTTAATATTTCCTGATTTTTGTAAATTTATAAGAAGGAATTTAGGCGTAAGATGAATTTGAGGGGGCAATACCCCCTTTTTCTTTAAAAAGGGGGACGTGCTAGGGGAAAAGGCAAAAAAAAAAAAATAAACGGGTTAAATTGTTCAAATAACACAAGTTAAAAAATGGAAGAAAAAAAAAAACTACGACATTTTCGGTCTAAAGGGAGACTATCACGCGAGTAAGAAGCGATTTTTTTTATATTTTGACAGGGGAAATAACCTGACAGGAGCTATTGTTATTTGATGAGCAGTTCGTGGTGCTGGCTATCTGGTCTATAACACTTGTGAACAGTGTTATAGGCGGCGGTGTCTACGAACAGCGTTATAGACAGTAGTGTTATAGGCGGTGATGTCTACTAATACAGTATTATACATGGTAGTGTCTATTAACAGCATTATAGACAGTAGCATTATAGACGGTGATGTCTACTAGTAAAGATACCTGTGTAGAAGTCATTAGTCTTGTAACGGGGCCACAACATCATTGCTGTCTTACCTGTCGAACTCAGTCGTTTGAGTGATAGACTGTTGGTTAATGGGGGTTTAAAGCCTATTGACTAAACTAGGGAGTCATTAAGGCTGGCCTTAACCTCTCCACCACCAGTCAACAACACCTCAACTCCTAAATCTCCCCTCAAGGGAGCTTCCCCTTGATGGTGGTGAGGGGCTCTTGATCTAGGGAATTGGTACATCCCCATATTGTGTTCTGTTGAATCTTTACAAGAACATTTCAATTATAATTTTTTTTTTCAATTCACCGGCCGTATCCCACCTAGGCGGGGTGACCCAAAAGGAAAAACGAAAGTTTCGGCTTTTAAATTTAGTAATATATACAGGAGAAGGGGTTACTAGCCCCTTGCTCCCGGCATTTTAGTCGCCTCTTACAACACGCATGGCTCACGGAGGAAGAATTCTGTTCCACTTCCCCATGGAGATAAGAGGAAATAAACAAGAACAAGAACTAGCAATAAAATAGAAGAAAACCCAGAAGGGTGTGTGTATATATATGCTCGCACATGTATAGTGTGACCTAAGTGTACGTAGAAGTAACAAGTTGTATCTGAAACCCTGCACGTGTATGAGATAGAAAAAAGGACACCAGCAATCCTACTATCATGTAAAACAATTACAGGATTTCGTTTTACACTCATTAAACTCGAGGCTTAAGGTGTCAGAGGAAAGGGAAATGTGGGGAGTAATCTGGTTTATGCCCAGGAAGGGAATGGTTGCTTGATTTCCTTGAATCAAGAGCCCTTCAGTAGCATTAAGGCAGCTCCTTGAAAGGTAAGGTAATGCTTAGGGATGTAATACTAGAGGGAGTCTGTCTTGCCCTTGAACGAGGTGGTTAGGGAGTGATGTATGTTAGTGGAGGCGACAGTGCCACTGATTATCATAATGTGGACACATTTCGTAACCAGATCTGTGCGTGTTCTTACCTATTTGTTGTTGCAGGGGTTGATCCAGACCTCCTGGCCTTGCTTCTTCGCTGATCACTACTAGGTCCACACTCTCTCCCTGCTCCATGAGATTTATTATACCTCTTCTTAAAACTATGTATTGTTCCTGCCTCCACTACGTCACTTGTCAGACTATTCCACTTCCTGACAACTCTGACTAAAGAAATGCTTCCTAACATCTCTCTGGCTCATCTGATTCTTTAACTTCTAATTGTGATCCCATGTTTCTATGTCCCCTCTCTGGAACATCCTGTCTCTGTCCACCTTGTCAATTCCTTACAGTATTTTGTATGTAGTTATCATGTCTTCCCTAACCCTCCTGTCCTCCAGTGTCGTCAGGCTGGTTTCCCTTAATCTTTCTTCGTAGGATATTTCCCTTAGCTCTGGAACTAGCCTTGATGCAAACCTTAGCAATTTCTCTAATTTCTTGACGTACTTGATCAGGTGTAGGTTTCAAACTGGTGCTGCATACTCCAGTATGGGCCTGACGTACATTATTCCTTACTGAGGTATCTGAACGCTATTCTCAAGTTTGCCAGGCGCCCATATGCTGCAACAGTTATCTGGTTGATGTGCGCATCAGGAGATGTGCTCAATATTATACTCCTTGAGTGAGGTTTGCAGTCTTTGGCCACCTAGCCTATACTCTGCGGTTTTCTTTGCCCTTCCCCGATCTTCATGACTTTGCATTTGGCGGGGTTAAATTCGAAGAGCCAGTTGCTTGACCAAGCTAGTCCTGCCTGATCCTCATTCGAATTAATTCTCCTCATTAACTTCACATCATCTACAAACAGGGACAATCCTGAGTCTAACCCTTCCGTCATGTCATTCACGTGTACCAAAAATAGCACCGGTCCTAGGACTGACACCTGTGGAACCCCGCTTGTCACAGGCGCCCACTGTGATACCTCGCATGTACTATGACTCGTTGTTGCCTCCCTGTCAGATATTCTCTGATCCACTGCAGTGCTCTTCCTGTTATATGTGCCTGATCCTTTAGCTTTTGCAGTAATCTCCTGTGTGTGTGTGTGTGTGTGTGTGTGTGTGTGTGTGTGTGTGTGTGTGTGTGTGTTTGTGTGTCCTTCCTTTCGTCCGCCCGTTTGTTCATCCGTCTGTCCCCAGAAGTGCGAGGTGGGTGTGTCCAGCAAAGCATAGGCCCCGCCCACCTCCTCCAGCTGGTGTCACTCAACGTGCTTTTTCTCGTGTTGTGACTCGCTTCTGTGCCCCTAGGCGGGGCCACCAGAGCCCACCTGCTGATTATCCAACATTTTCTAAGCTCGATATGTTAGAAGAAACTAGCAAAATGCCCCTCCATCACCTGCTAGAGCATCTTTTGAACTGCTCCTGAAACGGACACGTATTTAGAGAAATATAATTGGATGAATAATAATGGTGAATGTGGCATTCTGCCCCTCTCCTCCTCATCCTCCTCCCCGGGGCGCGATGCCCAGGCACTAGACCCACAGGCCCGGGGTGCCACTTCAGTTGCGTCGCATCGTGGCTCATCAGTGTAGCTTTGTCGCTATCCAGCAGTGCCACTCTCTAGCACACTGGTGTCACTGCTCCGTTAACCAGTGCCAAATCTCCGTTAAGCAGTGCCACGCCTCCGTTAACCAGCGACAAATCGTCGTAATATAGTGCCGCGTTCAACCAGCGATACTACCGTCCATCAACTAGTGTTACCTTTACGTTAATCGTCGCCACGTCATCGTTAAGTAGTGCCCAATCATCGTTAACCAAAATCACGTCCTTTACCAGCGCCTCACTGAATAAACTATGAAGTTTAATCTCACGTGAAGTGGCATTTTTGCTTTAAACGCGTCTAGGCAAAACCAGGAAAAAATATTGCAGCTAAAATAAAAAAAAGGCTAATTATTATTATTATTATATTATCACAAAGCTAAGCAATAAACACACAAGGTTTATAGAGCACTGTCTGGCCGTTGAACTTAGCTGAAAGGTTGTTCTCTCGCCTCTGGTCACAGGCGCCTGGGGGCTTGTTCTCTCGCCTCTGGTCACAGGCGCCTGGGGGCTTGTTCTCTCGCCTCTGGTCACAGGCGCCTGGGGGCTTGTTCTCTCGCCTCTGGTCACAGGCGCCTGGGGGCTTGTTCTCTCGCCTCTGGTCACAGGCGCCTGGGGATCTACTCTCAGATTAATATTTTAAAAACATTCTGATATATTTAATTGATAATCCAGGAGATAAAGATCAATGTATTGTTTGTATATACAAAAGCCAAACTACCGATGGTTTTCAAGGATTCATTTTGATTCTCCTTTCGTAAAGTGTTTAAGCGTTATTTGCTAAGTTGAGATTGGTTTCAGGTGTAACTTTGCTGAAAGATTTAAATCGGAGGTCATGAATAATGATGGGGGGAGGACCTCCTGACATGACCTATTCACCTGTTAAAATTGTGACCTGTTAACTGACTTTTCAAAATCACCTGGTGGTTAAAAACCCTGACTCTTTCTGATTAATCTCACTGCTCAGTCCCATTGATCAATTTCACTGCCCAGTCTCACTGTTCTCACTGCCCAGTCTCACTCATCAATCTCACTGCCCAGTCTCACTAATCAATCTCACTGCCCAGTCCCACTGATCAATTTCACTGCCCAGTCTCACTATTCTCACTACCCAGTCTCACTGATCAATCTCACTGCCCAGTCTCACTAATCAATCTCACTGCCCAGCCTCACTGATCAATCTCACAACCCAGCCTCACAGATCAATCTCACTGCCCAGCCTCACTGATCAATCTCACTACCCAGTCTCACTGATCAATCTCACTACCCAGTCTCACTGATCAATCTCACTGCCCAGCCTCACTGATCAATCTCACTGCCCAGTCTCACTGATCAGTCTCACTGCCCAGCCTCACTGATCAATCTCACTACCCAGTCTCACTGATCAATCTCACTACCCAGTCTCACAGATCAATCTCACTACCCAGTCTCACTGATCAATCTCACTACCCAGTCTCACTGATCAATCTCACTACCCAGTCTCACTGATCAATCTCACTACCCAGTCTCACTGATCAATCTCACTACCCAGTCTCACTGATCAATCTCACTACCCAGTCTCACTGATCAATCTCACTGCCCAGTCTCACTGATCAATCTCACTTCCCAGTCTCACTGATCAATCTCACTACCCAGTCTCACTGATCAATCTCACTACCCAGTCTCACTGATCAATCTCACTGCCCAGTCTCACTGATCAATCTCACTTCCCAGTCTCACTGATCAATCTCACTTCCCAGTCTCACTGATCAATCTCACTGCCCAGTCTCACTGATCAATCTCACTACCCAGTCTCACTGATCAATCTCACTGCCCAGTCTCACTGATCAATCTCACTACCCAGTCTCACTGATCAATCTCACTACCCAGTCTCACTGATCAATCTCACTTCCCAGTCTCACTGATCAATCTCACTGCCCAGTCTCACTGATCAATCTCACTGCCCAGTCTCACTGATCAATCTCACTGATCTGTAAACTTACCGCTAACTCATCTTAGTGAACATTAGTGCGAGTAATCTAGCTAAATTAGCAATATTTCTAACTGATGTTGTCGGGGAAAATACATGAAGGTTCTTCCATCAGCTCTTAAAAGTTCTAAACGATCTAATATTTGGGCTTAAAGTCTCTTCAGAATTTAAAACTGGAGTTTGAAAGTCCGAAAAATGATCTGATATTCGATCTTAAAAGTCCTGAAGGATCTGAAATTTCACTTTATACTTTCAAAAGAATCTGAAGAATCAAGTTTAGCTTAACACGATAATAATAATAATAATAATAATAATAATAATAATAATAATAATAATAATAATAATAATAATAATAATAATAATAATAATAATAATAATAATAATAATCTAAAATTGGAGTCTGAAGTCATAAGGGATCTGAAATTTGAGCTTTAAAGCTCTAAATGGTCTGAAATTTGAATTTAAAAATCTAGAGAAGCTGAAATTTGAGTTTAAAAATTCTGAAGGATTCACAGTTGGGCGTAAAATGGTTTAAAAGGTCTCAAATTAACGTTCGAAACGAATGAAAGTTGAAAGTTGGACTGTCTGCACCAGCCGTCAAAATTCTCTCCTCTGAAGACTACGATGACATCGCCGCCGCTGCCTCGCCTCACCGTCCCCAGCGATTCTTTCTCTATCGAGTCACTACTGTCCTCTAGTCGTCCAGAGTCCAAGTCTCGCTCGCAAGCCCTAACCCCTCAACCCCCTCCACTGCCTCCCCTTATCCCTGCAGGTCTAAGACCCGTCAGACCTGACACCGTGGCTCTCAACGAGCCTCAGGTACTTCCCCTCGGAGGCCCCAAGACCAGAGTGGCTCAGGAGCCGCACCAGCCGCCGCAAATGCCCACTCCGATCTTCCTGGCCAGACTGAGGGCCACCTCGGGGCCACCCAGGGCCACAAAGGCGGAGGGCGACACCCCAGCAGAGGACGACGAGCTGGAGGATGAAGTAGAGGAGGATGAGTTAAGGGAAGGAGAGGAAGGGGAGGATGATGTGGTGGTGGACGACAGGGCAAGCACCCACTCCACAGAGGGTGAAGGTGGGGTCTCAATCTCCTCACAGTGTGACCCGCAACACAGTGACCCAGGTCAGTAGTTCACATGTCCCATGGTGTATGAATACACCCACTGCAAGGCGTGAGAGACACACACTATGTTAGCAGTGAAAACCTTCATGGCGACATTTCCCCCAGGACTGGACTTCCTTCAGTAAAATCCTGGACTTTAACATCGTTTCGCCCAGGGCTGGACTTAACGAAGTCCAGCCCTGGGTGAAGCTGAATCAGTTAAGTTTTTCACTGCACAGTGTGTTTATCACGTCTTGAAGTGGGTGTAGACAATCGATCTAGTTGAATGGCTGTACCCTTGCCTGTGGTCACAGGCGTCTGGGGGATCATTTCTCAATTCAACATCCCAGTAAAACGATACAAAATAATGTACAAACTGGAAGTGCGTCTGTCTGGCGCTCAGCAGACGGAGGACCAAGCCTCCACTACGTCTTGCGCTGATTGTCCCACATGGGTTTAGCGCTTACCACGAATCATTTAAATTTAAATTTTAGTGACAGTGTCATTCTCACTACCTGTCGACTCCTGCCATTATTCATCCACTTAGAGACGAAATTATCGATAAAGAGGAAGCTGTATACAGTGGACCCCCGCATAACGATCACCTCCGAATGCGACCAATTATGTAAGCGTATTTATGTAAGTGCGTTTGTAAGTGTATGTTTGGGGATCTGAAATGGACTAATCTACTTCACAATATTCCTTATGGGAATAAATTCGGTCAGTACTGACACCTGAACATACTTCTGGAGTGAAAAAATATCGTTAACCGGGGGTCCACTGCTTCTAAAAGAGTCCCTCTTCAGAGGTCTTCTTTAACCTTAAACGGTTCAAACAGATCGACGTTCAAATTCGTTGTGCTACAAAAGTAGATTACTTTTTTTTTGCATATTTTCAAATATAACAACAAAAAAAATGTTGATAAAAGTTTTTTATACACGTTTTCAAATGTAAAACAAAAAAGAAGATCTACATTTTTTTTACATACTCTCAGATGTTGAAAAAACGTATATATACGTTTGGACCGTTTAAGGGTTAAGAGGTACAGATACAGTCTCTGGTCTTTATTCTGTCTCCACCTGAGTCTCAGTTTTCATTACGTTGCCAACATTATACACTGATATTTGGGCTCTGATGAATAAGCCGGCTGAAGGCCTCAGTCAGCCGACCAATGCTCCACTGAACGGCTTCATTATATGACTAACACCGGAACAAGGGAAAAAAAATATTGGTTCTCTGGAGAAACAAAACACCATCCGCCAACCAGGAAGATACTGCCATCCCCTTGCTCAATATTTTTGCACTTTACTAGGATTCCTGGTTGTTTTTTCCTGTCTCACGGACACATTAAGTGCAAACTTGGCTTTAATTTGTAATTTTCTTACTAGTTCTTAAGTTCTCGTTTCCAGAATATTTTTTTCCGAATTCCCGAGGCTTGTATTTTCCTCCGTGAAGACGAAGTAATGGTCCACTGGGCGTGAGTGAACCATTACTCTGTATGCTACAGATTCACTCACCTTCATAATAATTACCTATATTTTTTACAACAAACTGGCCGTATTCCACCGAGGAAGGGTGACCTAAAATGAAAATCAAAAGTTTTTGTTTTTAAATGTAGTAATTTATACAGAAGAGGTTAACATCCCCTTGCTCCTGGTATTTTAGTCGCCTCTTACGACACACATGGCTTACGGAGTAAGAATTATGTTCCATGGAGAAATTATCTAAATACAAAGAATATTTTTTTTTGTCACCGAAACAGAAGGGAAGGGGGTGACCCGAAGAAAATACTTTCGTTCAATCGCTCTCTTTCCAGAAATGCGCAGGCATCACAATTCAGATTCCTCCCCGACCGTAGCATCCCCACATCCTCCTCCTTCAGAGGGCAGGAGCCACTGCCCTTCTCATAATAAATATAACTTTGTTATTCACTAAACACATTTTAACTTCAAAAACAATTTAGTTTCTCCAAAACACACTTCAGTTAATACACTAGCATATTCTATAATACACTAATTTTTTCTAAACACCCGCTGTAGTATCTTCTAGATCCACTATAACACCTGTTAAGCAAATCCACTATAACACCTGTTAAGGAAACCCACTATAACACCTGTTAAGGAAGCCCACTATAACACCTGTTAAGGAAACCCACTATAACACCTGTTAAGGAAACCCACTATAACACCTGTTAAGGAAACCCACTATAACACCTGTTAAACATACACACTCTGGTATTCCCTAAACAATTCACATCATAAAAATCAAAACTATACAAATTAAAACCTAGGCAATAATTACACTCACAAAGATAAACATGAAATTAATGACATTCCTGAATTACAGTTAGTTACCAAAATATTCATAAATATTTTACTCAGTGCTGTATGGTGGGAAAACAGACACACATGCAGTGTAATGTGTTTCTTTATTGACAACGTTTCGCCCACACAGTGGGCTTTACCAATTCACATTATATAAAAGCTCTAAACATGACGCCCACTGTGTGGGCGAAACGTTGTCAATAGACGATTGCTACATACAATGGTATGTAGAAATGCAATACATTTTGGGATATTGGAATAATTACATAGAGTACAAAAAAACATAGTACAGAGTACATGTTTATCACTGAGTTGCCAATTATTTCAGTTAGTGAATGAAGTCTCGCTGAAATAACTGAATTATTCCTCATATTACCGATTAATTTCAGCGTGTAATGTTACCAGGACTGGGGATCATGTTAACTGAACCTGCTCTTCTGCTGGTCATTTACGAGAGGCGCTAAACCCGGTGTGGCTCGTAGATGAATGGTCTAATTTAACACCGGTGTGGCTCGTTCGGCAAATTGAATTTCAGGCGACTCGATACTCCGTCCGCTCAGTTTGAATCTGCCTTTTTTTTCAAACCTTAAAGTTAAACCGCTAAGTTTTTCCTGCATTAACAATACGTAGTAGCTTACTGCGGGAGAACTAAACCCGTATGGATTATAAGAGTCCGGGTGATACATTATATATATATATATATATATATATATATATATATATATATATATATATATATATATATATATATATATATATGTCGTGCAGAATAGGTAAAACTGGTCAATTAGCAAGAACTCATTTATAATTAAGTTTTTCTTCTAAAATTTTCTCTTATACGTTTAACGATATATATATTTTTTTCATTTATGTTAATGTTAAAATTAACAATCGTCGAAAATTTGCTTAACCTTATTATAAGAGACGCAATTTAATTTAGCCTAATCCAAGTATATTTTAGATAACTTTACAATAATTTAATAATAAACACTGTGAAATATATATTTTTCGTTAGGTTCAGAATGATTTTTGCAGAATTATTGCATACGCAAATATTCGCTTGTCTTATTCGGCAAGAAGAGCGATGCTATTTAAGCCAAAATCACAAATTTTACTTACTCGGCACGACATATATACACATACATGCAAATATATATATATATATATATATATATATATATATATATATATATATATATATATATATATATATATATATATATATATATATATATATATATATATAAAGCACCCATTGTAAATGTTTCTGTAAATATAAATTAGATATTTAACAATAACTAATAGTTTCTGAATATTTATATTTATTCTTCCTAAACAATCTAACTTAATATATCATTTCTATAGGAATATTTCTTTAGAAATATAGTAACACAGAGACATTTAGGAACATCCTTATTGACTAATTATTCGACTCTAATGGAATATTTGTGTTAATAACATAAATATTCTCACTACTTGTATTTTTTTGCCCCTGAAACGGCTGATAGTGCACCTTTGTGCACCCAGATCCATCTTGTGCACCCCAGATCCATCTTGTGCACCCCAGATCCATCTTGTGCACCCCAGATCCATCTTGTGCACCCCAGATCCATCTTGTGCACCCCAGATCCATCTTGTGCACCTCAGATCAATCTTGTGCACCCCAGATGCATCTTGTGCACCCCAGATCCATCTTGTGCACCCCAGATCCATCTTGTACACCCCAGATCCATCTTGTGCACCCCAGATCCATCTTGTGCACCCCAGATCCATCTTGTGCACCCCAGATCCATCTTGTGCACCCCAGATCCATCTTGTGCACCCCAGATCCATCTTGTGCACCCCAGACCCATCTTGTGCACCCCAGATCCATCTTGTGCACCCCAGATCCATCTTGTGCACCCCAGATCCATCTTGTGCACCCCAGATCCATCTTGTGCACCCCAGACCCATCTTGTGCACCCCAGATCCATCTTGTGCACCCCAGATCCATCTTGTGCACCCCAGATCCATCTTGTGCACCCCAGATCCATCTTGTGCACCCAGATCCATCTTGTGCACCCCAGATCCATCTTGTGCACCCTAAATCCACCTTGTGCACCCCAGATCCATCTTGTGCACCCCAGATCCATCTTGTGCACCCCAGATCCATCTTGTGCACCCCAGATCCATCTTGTGCACCCCAGATCCATCTTGTGCACCCCAGATCCATCTTGTGCACCCCAGATCCATCTTGTGCACCCCAGATCCATCTTGTACACCCCAGATCCATCTTGTGCACCCCAGATCCATCTTGTACACCCCAGATCCATCTTGTGCACCCCAGATCCATCTTGTGCACCCCAGATCCATCTTGTGTACCCCAGATCCATCTTGTGCACCCCAGATCCATCTTGTGCACCCCAGACCCATCTTGTGCACCCCAGACCCATCTTGTGCACCCCAGATCCATCTTGTGCACCCCAGATCCATCTTGTGCACCCCAGATCCATCTTGTGCACCCCAGATCCATCTTGTGCACTCCCGATCCTGCCAATGATTACATTTCAAGACAATGTGGATACACCAAAGACCGAGGAAATAAATCCCAAGACGACTCGCCTCTGTACTTTCAAATGAATTTGATTACCTAAGAAATTTTAGGTATCTGTTACGGATATCTGGTATCTTATATTCACTAAGATACCTTAAGTTATCCTATAGATTAATGTTTTATCTGTAAATCAGTAAGTGGACAATTAAGCACAAAGGGATCTAGAAAGTGACCAAAAGGCTGGCCACATGCTCTGCATTTAGCTTGATTATCTGTATATATACCAAACTGGCAGAAATATTTGTAACCAAGCCTAAAATTGGCTACTGTATCACTCTGTTTACATTGTTACTCCGTAAATGTGTTTATTGGGCTAACACTAGTTTAGCGCTGGGTTACCGCTAGTTTAGCGCTGGGCTAACGCTAGTTTAGAGCTGGGCTAACGCTAGTTTAGCGCTGGGCTAACGCTAGTTTAGCGCTGGGCTAACGCTAGTTTAGCGCTGTTTTTAGCGCTGGGCTAACGCTAGTTTAGCGCTGGGCTACCGCTATTTAAGCGCTGGGCTAACGCTAGTTTAGCGCTGGACTAACGCTAGTTTAGCGCTGGACTAACGCTAGTTTAGCGCTGTTTTTAGCGCTGGGCTACCGCTAGTTTAGCGCTGGACTAACGCTAGTTTAGCGCTGTTTTTAGCGCTGGGCTAACGCTAGTTTAGCGCTGGGCTAAAAAAATTTAGATTTTTAGATATTTTTTTTTTCAGAAGAACAGTATCTCGTGGAATTTATATACCAGTCAAAATATATTATTAATTACATTATAACTAAGCACCAGATTCAAAAGGGTTAAAAGATATATTCGGTAATAATTAACAATCCGATAATTAATAATAAGACAATTAAAACAAGGGATAAAAAAACCTGATAAATGTGAGATATTTAAAATTATTATAAAAAAAATCAACAAATTTAGTTAATCCCCTCTTAGGGAATTTAATTCCCCTCTTAGGAAATTTAATTCCCCTCTTAGGAAATTTAATTCCCCTCTTAGGAAATTTAATTCCCCTCTTAGGAAATTTAATTCCCCTCTTAGGAAATTTAATTCCCCTCTTAGGAAATTTAATTCCCCTCTTAGGAAATTTAATTCCCCTCTTAGGAAATTTAATTCCCCTCTTAGGAAATTTAATTCCCCTCTTAGGAAATTTAATTCCCCTCTTAGGAAATTTAATTCCCCTCTTAGGAAATTTAATTCCCCTCTTAGGAAATTTAATTCCCCTCTTAGGAAATTTAATTCCCCTCTTAGGAAATTTAATTCCCCTCTTAGGAAATTTAATTCCCCTCTTAGGAAATTTAATTCCCCTCTTAGGAAATTTAATTCCCCTCTTAGGAAATTTAATTCCCCTCTTAGGAAATTTAATTCCCCTCTTAGGAAATTTAATTCCCCTCTTAGGAAATTTAATTCCCCTCTTAGGAAATTTAATTCCCCTCTTAGGAAATTTAATTCCCCTCTTAGGAAATTTAATTCCCCTCTTAGGAAATTTAATTCCCCTCTTAGGAAATTTAATTCCCCTCTTAGGAAATTTAATTCCCCTCTTAGGAAATTTAATTCCCCTCTTAGGAAATTTAATTCCCCTCTTAGGAAATTTAATTCCCCTCTTAGGAAATTTAATTCCCCTCTTAGGAAATTTAATTCCCCTCTTAGGAAATTTAATTCCCCTCTTAGGAAATTTAATTCTCCTCTTAGGAAATTTATTAATCTCCTCTTAGGAAATCAATTAATCCCTCTCTTAGGAAATCAGCTTCGGACAATTCACTTAATCAGCTCTCCGAAAATTTCATTAATCCCATCTTAGAAAATTCACTTAATCCACCCACGTAATTAAATTAATCCCTTCGAACGTAATATTTTTAATAATCCCATTTAAATCTATTAATTCCTCTCAGATTTAATTAATCCCCTCTCGGATTAATTAATCCCCTCTAGAAGAACTTCATTACCCTCCCTCCGCGTCTAGTTCTAATTACATTTCTAAATCAGATTTACATCTAATTTGGTAAATAATTCTCTAATAAAAATAGTTGCCTCTTTTTTACTTACGATAATTTACAACTTTGGGTAATGTTAACTAAGTCCCGTTATCCAATTTATGTGTGAGATTTTGACTTCCTGAGTGAGGGCCAGGAGCTGCGTTCAAGCTTATGCTGACTAGAGTGAAGTACATGTGTACATGTACGTGAGTTTCTGGAGTTTATCTGGAGAGAGTTCCGGGGGTCAACGCCCCCGCGGCCCGGTCTGTGACCAGGCCTCCTTAGGTCAGTGTCCCAGGATGCGACCCACACCAGTCGACTAACACCCAGGTACCCATTGTACTGATGGGGAACATAGACAACAGGTGGAAAGAAACACGTCCAATGTTTCTACTCTGGCTGGGAATCGAACCCAGGCCCTCGCCGTGTGAAGCGAGAGCGTTAACCACCAGGCCACCAGAGCCATGCCTCAATCTGGCTCCAGTCCAGCTTGATTTAGCAGTCAAGGTTGATTGACGTGTCTCATCCAAGCCGACTGACGTGTCTCATCCAAGCCGACTGACGTGTCTCATCCAAGCCGACTGACGTGTCTCATCCAAACCGACTGACGTGTCTCATCCAAACCGACTGACGTGTCTCATCCAAACCGACTGACGTGTCTCATCCAAGCCGACTGACGTGTCTCATCCAAGCCGACTGACGTGTCTCATCCAAGCCGACTGACGTGTCTCATCCAAGCCGACTGACGTGTCTCATCCAAGCCGACTGACGTGTCTCATCCAAGCCGACTGACGTGTCTCATCCAAGCCGACTGACGTGTCTCATCCAAGCCGACATGTCTCATCCAAACCGACTGACGTGTCTCATCCAAACCGACTGACGTGTCTCATCTGACGTGTCTCATCCAAACCGACTGACGTGTCTCATCCAAACCGACTGACGTGTCTCATCCAAACCGACTGACGTGTCTCATCCAAACCGACTGACGTGTCTCATCCAAGCCGACTGACGTGTCTCATCCAAGCCGACTGACGTGTCTCATCCAAGCCGACTGACGTGTCTCATCCAAACCGACTGACGTGTCTCATCCAAACTGACTGACGTGTCTCATCCAAACCGACTGACGTGTCTCATCCAAACCGACTGACGTGTCTCATCCAAGCCGACTGACGTGTCTCATCCAAGCCGACTGACGTGTCTCATCCAAACCGACTGACGTGTCTCATCCAAACCGACTGACGTGTCTCATCCAAACCGACTGACGTGTCTCATCCAAACCGACTGACTCATCTAAGCCGATTGACGTGTCTCATCTAAGCCGACTGACGTGTCTCATCCAAGCCGATTGACGTGTCTCATCTAAGCCGACTGACGTGTCTCATCCAAACCGACTGACGTGTCTCATCCAAACCGACTGACGTGTCTCATCCAAACCGACTGACGTGTCTCATCCAAGCCGACTGACGTGTCTCATCCAAGCCGACTGACGTGTCTCATCCAAGCCGACTGACGTGTCTCATCCAAGCCGACTGACGTGTCTCATCCAAGCCGACTGACGTGTCTCATCCAAGCCGACTGACGTGTCTCATCCAAGCCGACTGACGTGTCTCATCCAAGCCGACTGACGTGTCTCATCCAAGCCGACTGACGTGTCTCATCCAAACCGACTGACGTGTCTCATCTAAGCCGACTAACGTGTCTCATCTAAGCCGACTGACGTGTCTCATCCAAGCCGACTGACGTGTCTCATCCAAGCCGACTGACGTGTCTCATCCAAGCCGACTGACGTGTCTCATCCAAGCCGACTGACGTGTCTCATCTAAGCCGACTGATGTGGCTCGTCGAAATTCATCGTCAACCCTCTCGCTCAATTCAATTTTCCCCTCGTCCACCTTGATCAATATTTACTAACTTAATTTACATATCTCCCACAACTTTATCGTCCATTTTCTTTCAGTATTTCTTCCCCAATTTTACCTAATGGAATATTCCCCTTCTACTTAATTCGATTTACACCTTTATATTATAGTTTCTCTCCCTCAATCTTTCTCATTCTCTTTCTCATTCTCATTCTCATTCTTACCTATTCTTTCCCATCTTTCTTCCTATATTCCTTCGTTTCCATCCCCTCCCAATCTTTCCTCTCTCATTTCCACTCATTTTCTCCTCGTCGTGTGTCTTATCTCTTTCATTTGCATTGCCACACTTCTTCATATATCGCCTCTTCCCTGTTTATCCTCTCTCCCAGCTCCAGGTTCCCTGGTATTTTCCCCTCTCCTCCCCTCTCTGAGGGGACGCTTCCCTTAGCTCGTCTTCTCTAGACTAGAATATCCAAGAATTTCCGGCCTTGATACATTCTTGATATTTTTGCTATTCGTTCTTCCCTTCTTTATCTTCGGCTTCTCTCTCTTCCATCTTCTTTCATTTGCTCTTTCTCCTGTTTTCACTTACGGTGAATTGTTTAAGTAAATTGAAAAAGAAAAATATTGGGGTAAGCATGTGCGCCTTGTCCTCCTCACGAGGACACTCGTCCTCTCCCTCACGAGGACACTCGTCCTCTCCCCCACCAGGACACTCGTCCTCTCCCCCACCAGGACACTCGTCCTCTCCCCCACCAGGACACTCGTCCTCTCCCCCACCAGGACACTCGTCCTCTCCCCCACCAGGACACTCGTCCTCTCCCCCACCAGGACACTCGTCCTCTCCCCGACCAGGGCACTCGTCCTCTCGCCCACCAGGAAACTCGTCCTCTCCCCCACCAGGACACTCGTCCTCTCCCCCACCAGGGCACTCGTCCTCTCGCCCACCAGGAAACTCGTCCTCTCGCCCACCAGGAAACTCGTCCTCTCCCCCACCAGGACACTCGTCCTCTCGCCCACCAGGACACTCGTCCTCTCGCCCACCAGGACACTCGTCCTCTCCCCCACCAGGGCACTCGTCCTCTCGCCCACCAGGACACTCGTCCTCTCCCCGACCAGGGCACTCGTCCTCTCGCCCACCAGGGCACTCGTCCTCTCCCCGACCAGGGCACTCGTCCTCTCGCCCACCAGGAAACTCGTCCTCTCCCCCACCAGGACACTCGTCCTCTCCCCGACCAGGACACTCGTCCTCTCCCCCACCAGGACACTCGTCCTCTCGCCCACCAGGAAACTCGTCCTCTCCCCCACCAGGACACTCGTCCTCTCCCCCACCAGGACACTCGTCCTCTCCCCCACCAGGACACTCGTCCTCTCGCCCACCAGGAAACTCGTCCTCTCCCCCACCAGGACACTCGTCCTCTCCCCGACCAGGACACTCGTCCTCTCCCCGACCAGGACACTCGTCCTCTCCCCCACCAGGAAACTCGTCCTCTCCCCCACCAGGACACTCGTCCTCTCCCCCACCAGGGCACTCCTCTCCCCAACCAGGACACTCGTCCTCTCCCCCACCAGGACACTCGTCCTCTCCCCCACCAGGACACTCGTCCTCTCCCCCACCAGGACACTCGTCCTCTCCCCCACCAGGGCACTCGTCCTCTCCCCCACCAGGGCACTCGTCCTCTCCCCCACCAGGACACTCGTCCTCTCCCCCACCAGGACTCTCGTCCTCTCCCCCACCAGGACACTCGTCCTCTCCCCCACCAGGACAATCGTCCTCTCCCCAACCAGGGCACTCGTCCTCTCCCCCACCAGGGCACTCGTCCTCTCCCCCACCAGGACACTCGTCCTTTCCCCCACCAGGACACTCGTCCTCTCCCCCACTAGGACACTCCTCTCCCCCACCAGGACACTCGTCCTCTCCCCCACCAGGACACTCGTCCTCTCCCCCACCAGGACACTCGTCCTCTCCCCCACCAGGACACTCGTCCTCTCCCCCACCAGGACACTCGTCCTCTCCCCCACCAGGACACTCGTCCTCTCCCCAACCAGGACACTCGTCCTCTCCCCCACCAGGACACTCGTCCTCTCGCCCACCAGGACACTCGTCCTCTCCCCCACCAGGACACTCGTCCTCTCCCCCACCAGGAAACTCGTCCTCTCCCCCACCAGGACACTCGTCCTCTCCCCCACCAGGCCACTCGTCCTCTCCCCCACCAGGGCACTCGTCCTCTCCCCCACCAGGACACTCGTCCTCTCCCCCAAGAGGACACTCGTCCTCTCCCCCACCAGGACACTCGTCCTCTCCCCCACCAGGACACTCGTCCTCTCCCCACCAGGACACTCGTCCTCTCCCCCACCAGGACACTCGTCCTCTCCCCCACCAGGGCACTCGTCCTCTCCCCCACCAGGGCACTCGTCCTCTCCCCCACCAGGTCACTCGTCCTCTCCCCCACCAGGACACTCGTCCTCTCCCCCAAGAGGACACTCGTCTTCTCCCCCACCAGGACACTCGTCCTCACCCCCACCAGGGCACTCGTCTTCTCCCCCACCAGGACACTCGTCTTCTCCCCCCACCAGGACACTCGTCTTCTCCCCCACCAGGACACTCGTCTTCTCCCCATCCAGGACACTCGTCTTCTCCCCAACAGGACACTCGTCCTCTACCCCACCAGGGCACTCGTCCTCTCCCCCACCAGAACACTCGTCTTCTCCCCCACCAGGGCACTCGTCCTCTCCCCCACCAGGACACTCGTCTTCTCCCCCACCAGGACACTCGTCCTCTCCCCAACCAGGGCACTCGTCCTCTCCCCAACCAGGGCACTCGTCCTCTCCCCAACCAGGGCACTCGTCCTCTCCCCAACCAGGGCACTCGTCCTCTCCCCAACCAGGGCACTCGTCCTCTCCCCAACCAGGGCACTCGTCCTCTCCCCAACCAGGGCACTCGTCCTCACCCCCACCAGGGCACTCGTCCTCTCCCCCACCAGGACACTCGTCCTCTCCCCCACCAGGACACTCGTCCTCTCCCCCACCAGGACACTCGTCCTCTCCCCCACCAGGACACTCGTCCTCTCCCCCACCAGGACACTCGTCCTCTCCCCCACCAGGACACTCGTCCTCTCCCCCACCAGGACACTCGTCCTCTCCCCCACCAGGACACTCGTCCTCTCCCCCACCAGGGCACTCGTCCTCTCCCCCACCAGGACACTCGTCCTCTCCCCCACCAGGACACTCGTCCTCTCCCCCACCAGGACACTCGTCCTCTCCCCCACCAGGACACTCGTCCTCTCCCCCACCAGGGCACTCGTCCTCTCCCCCACCAGGACACTCGTCCTCTCCCCCACCAGGACACTCGTCCTCTCCCCCACCAGGGCACTCGTCCTCTACCCCACCAGGGCACTCGACCTCTCCCCCACCAGGGCACTCGTCCTCTCCCCCACCAGGGCACTCGTCCTCTCCCCCACCAGGGCACTCGTCCTCTCCTCCACCAGGACACTCGTCCTCTCCCCCACCAGGACACTCGTCCTCTCCCCCACCAGGACACTCGTTCTCTCCCCCACCAGGACACTCGTCCTCTCCCCAACCAGGGAACTCGTCCTCTCCCCAACCAGGGAACTCGTCCTCTCCCCAACCAGGACACTCCTCCTCTCCCCAACCAGGGCACTCCTCCTCTCCCCCACCAGGACACTCGTCCTCTCCCCCACCAGGACACGCCTCCTCTCCCCCACCAGGACACTCCTCTCCCCCACCAGGACACTCCTCCTCTCCCCCACCAGGACACTCCTCCTCTCCCCCACCAGGACACTCCTCCTCTCCCCCACCAGGACACTCCTCCTCTCCCCCACCCGGCCACTCCTCCTCTCCCCCACCAGGGCACTCCTCCTCTCCCCAACCAGGACACTCCTCCTCTCCCCAACCAGGACACTCCTCCTCTCCCCCACCAGGACACTCCTCCTCTCCCCCACCAGGACACTCGTCCTCTCCCCCACCAGGACACTCGTCCTCTCCCCCACCAGGACACTCGTCCTCTCCCTCACCAGGACACTCGTCCTCTCCCCCACCAGGACACTCGTCCTCTCCCCCACCAGGACACTCGTCCTCTCCCCCACCAGGACACTCGTCCTCTCCCCCACCAGGACACTCGTCCTCTCCCCCACCAGGACACTCGTCCTCTCCCCCACCAGGACACTCGTCCTCTCCCCCACCAGGACACTCGTCCTCTCCCCCACAGCAGCACTAGCAGGGCGCCAAATATAAAACCCAAAAAGGCGACTTACCCAAGCTTGAAAATTTTCATTGTCTCACATTCCTTTACGTCGTTGGCTTACCTATCATCTTATAATATTTATGTTTTGTCTGTAATAGTTGACTTTTTTGCAAACTTGAATTGTGTGTCAGAGAGAGAGAGAGAGAGAGAGAGAGAGAGAGAGAGAGAGAGAGAGAGAGAGAGAGAGAGAGAGAGAGAGAGAGAGAGAGAGAGACTTCAGTTAAACTGTGGGTAAATTACGAATATATTTCGGATCTATTTAGAGACCATTATCAGGAGATAATATTAAAAACTGGTGTGTTCGTTAGGAAAACCTGAGACTAGTGTTTGTACTAAGATGATCCGTTCAGCGGTGCTGGCACTGTGACGGTGGTGCTGGCACTGTGACGGTGGTGTCGGCACTGTGACGGTGGTGCTGGCACTGTGACTGTGGTGTCGGCACTGTGACGGTGGTGCTGGCACTGTGACGGTGGTGCCGGCACTGTGACGGTGGTGCTGGCACTGTGACGGTGGTGCTGGCACTGTGACGGTGGTGCTGGCACTGTGACGGTGGTGCTGGCACTGTGACGGTGGTGCTGGCACTGTGACGGTGGTGCTGGCACTGTGACGGTGGTGCTGGCACTGTGACGGTGGTGCTGGCACTGACAGTGGTGTCGGCACTGTGACGGTGCTGGCATTGTGACGGTGGTACCGGCACTGTGACGGTGGTGCCGGCACTGTGACTGTGCTGGCACTGTGACGGTGGTGCTGGCACTCTGACGGTGGTGCTGGCACTGTGACGGTGGTGCTGGCACTGTGACGGTGGTGCTGGCACTATGACGGTGGTGCTGGCACACTGACGGTGCTGGCATTGCGACGGTGGTGCTGGCACTGTGACGGTGGTGCTGGCACTGACAGTGGTGTCGGCACTGTGACGGTGCTGGCATTGTGACGGTGGTCCCGGCACTGTGACGGTGGTGCCGGCACTGTGACTGTGCTGGCACTGTGACTGTGGTGCTGGCACTCTGACGGTGGTGCTGGCACTGTGACGGTGGTGCTGGCACTATGACGGTGGTGCTGGCACTGTGACGGTGCTGGCATTGCGACGGTGGTGCTGGCACTGACAGTGGTGTCGGCACTGTGACGGTGCTGGCATTGTGACGGTGGTACCGGCACTGTGACGGTGGTGCCGGCACTGTGACGGTGGTGCCGGCACTGTGACGGTGGTGCCGGTAATCTGACGGCACTGTGACGGTGGTGCCGGTAATATACCTTAATTCCTCTGTTAAATAAGTACATTGTGCAAACTATATCTCACAACAGCAGCAGAATAGAAAATGAGAGGAGACATGGTCAGGAGATGCAAGATACGCGGAAGAATACACATGTACACAGAATTTAGCAAGAGCGAAATCAGAACGAGGTAGACATTGACGGAATCTAACACACATAACTCGCCGAGATGTTATGAGACATTTCCACAGCGTCAATGTGTTGCTAGATGTGGGCCCGAGAGCTAGAACTCGAAAAAATCCTGCAAATACACACACACACACACACACACACACACACACACACACACACACACACACACACACACACACACACACACAGCTTAAATATTCACTAAGAGTCACTGATCATGTCAACAAGGGTTGACTCAGGTCAGGGCGAGGTCCCGCACACGGTCCCATGTGACCTGGTGGTGACCCGGGTCACGCAGACGGTCTCGCATGACCTGGTGGTGACCTGACTAGTCGGATGGCGGTGCCACGACGTCACAGATCTGTTATTAATTACAACCTAACGAGGCTATTAACACTGAGATACCCGGCTTCCCCAGGGCAGGGTACTGATTGCGTGTTGTTTCAAGTGACGCACCCTCATACACGCCCACCCATTCCAAACACGCCCACCTACACTGCCCACCACACATGCTCCAGCCACCACACACCTCATAACACACACAAGCTGGCCCACACTGCCAGTACACCAACCCATCCACTATTCATTTTCTGACCTTTCTATCTATTCTCCTAACGTACCCATCATTCATAGTTTTTTATCAACCCTCCTGACGTTCTATCTACCGTCCTGACGTTATGTCTACCCACCAGTCGTTCTGTCTACCCTCCTAACGTTCTAACCTTCTGGTGTTCTAGCCAATATTCATATCTACCGTCCTGGCGTTCCATTTACAATGACATTAATTTTCTTGCTGCAGAAGACTCGAGAACCTGCGAGGAACGTAAGAAGCGGCCGAGAACGGCGTTCACAGCCTCGCAGATCAAGGCGCTGGAGCAGGAGTTTGAGAGAAACAAGTATCTCTCCGTCAGTAAGCGTTTGCAGCTCTCCAAGCAACTCAAGCTTACTGAGACCCAGGTAAGCTGGAGGAGAGGAGGGAGAATGAGGTGGAAGGGAGGTATAAGAGGGGATAGAGGGAGGGATAGTGGGGCAGTGTGAGAAATAATGACAGAGGGAAAGAGAGAGAGAGAGAAATGTTCGAGTTGGACGAGCAGATTTCGAAAGAATTACGGAAAGGGAATCTGACTGCACCATTCTCAACCAAAAATAAAAATGTGAAGACTCATTAAAATAACAGATTAAAACAAACGATAACAGCAAAGAAATAGAAAAGCTGGAGGAAGGGAATGGAAAGAAGGGCTAAAAGATAAATAGGTATCCTGTAGGAATATTAAAGTTTGTATTCTAGCACACTAGTCAGGTCTGCTGCAGTGACTCACCACTGACATGCCAGGGTAAACTGTAATAAGAGAAAAAATTATTATTACATTTAGAGGAAGTACCCTGAATGGAAAATAACCAGGTTTAATGCTAGGAAGGGAAGGATAGCTCTGCTTAATTGAATCAAGAGCCCATCACCGGCATCAAGGGATCCCCTTTGAAAATAATATTACGAATAAAGGCCAAATTATGGACCATAATTCATAGGAAATAAAGTTATAAAAATTAATTCGGCATCTTTTTTTCCAGATTAAGATCTGGTTCCAGAACCGACGGACCAAGTGGAAGAGAAAGTACACCAATGATCTGGAGTTGATGGCCCAACAGTACTATTCTGCCTTGGGAGTCCTCGGTCCTAGACCCATGGTGGTGGGTGACCGTCTCTGGTGTGTACTCACCTATTTTACTTATTTGTTGCTGCAGGAGTCGAGTCACAGCTCCTTCCTCTATGAGGTTTATCGTGTGTGTGTGTGTGTGTGTGTGTGTGTGTGTGTGTGTGTGTGTGTGTGTGTGTGTGTGTGTGTGTGTGTGTGTGTGTGTGTTAGTTACCATTTTGTCCTAGGCACATGTCGATTAGACACTAGGCCTGTTGTGTGTGTGTGTGTGTGTGTGTGTGTGTGTGTGTGTGTGTGTGTGTATGTGTATGTGTGTGATTGAGAGAGAGAGAGAGAGAGAGAGAGAGAGAGAGAGAGAGAGAGAGAGAGAGAGAATGAGAATATTACCTATTTGTAATTGCCTAATTGTAACAAAACTATACTCGTCGTGTCCAGTCTCCATTAAAATGCTCACTCATTTCTTTTCAATTCTCAATGGTTTTAGGACTTAATGCATCATGTTTTAATTCATTCCATCCTTCAACCACCATTTAAAAAATAAAATATAATACCCAGTATCCCTTCAGCCTTACTGTGTGTCAGTTTAAAACTGTGACCTCTTGTTGACACTGTCGAAGCTTTAAAAAAATTATGTAGTCTTCCATAGTTTTATGACCCTATCAATGGTTCTCTTGTATTCTCTCTTCTTCCCATCAGCCAACGTGGATATCTTTAGTATTTTCATCCTTTCATTCTGACTGTCATCCCAACTTTCATCCTGTCAGCCTAGTTTTCATCCTAGCTTTCATCCTGTCATCCTAGTTTTCATCCTGCCATCCTAGCTTTCATGCTGCCATCCTAAATGTCATCCTGTCATCCTAGCTTTCATCCTGTCATTCTAGTTTTCATCCTGCCATCCTAGCTTTCATCCTGCCATCCTAGCTTTCATCCTGCCATCCTAGTTTTCATCCTGTCATCCTAACATTTATCCTAACATTCATCCTAACTTTTATTCTGACTTTCACTTTGTATTTTTTTTTAACCCTGGTCGCCATTTTGTAGATCTTCTTTGGATCTTTTTTTCAAAATAATCGCTGTCTTTTTCATTAGGTGCGGCCATCACAACCACTATATATTTAAATTTTGGCCTAATGTAGTAAACAGCTTTCTTTTAGAACTTCATTTATCAGAAAACTTCGGTTGTACGAGTTTCTTAGTGTTTGTATGATCCTTAGGCGCCAATTCTTCATTAATTATAACTTCTAGGTCCCTCTGTCTATCAGAAATTTAAAAAATAATCTGTATTCTTCATTCTGAGTTATTTTTTCTTCCATTACTTGGAGTTTCTATCAAATTTACCCACAGGAACTCCACCATCCTATTTTCGCTCCATTCGCTAAAGTTTGAGCAATCTTACAGGGATTTAATATTTTTTTTGGCTTATTTTGCATAATATTGTTGTATTATCCACAAACATATTCATATAGATTTCTATTCTTTTTTGACAAGTGTTTATACAATGACAAAAAAATGGGGCAAGTAGAGATCCTTGTGGCACCCCACTTGTGACATCTCCCCATGAACTTATTTGTTTATTTACTTATTAACATTATCATCTCAAAGAAAATCGTCCAGTGGAACAGCTGACATTTTATTCCAGATTTTGTTTTTGCAGTTTCCATTCATTTCTTTCACAGGGATAGATTAAAGAAAAATCTTTCTTAAAAATTAATTAAAATCAACTTGTCCATCCTTTTTATTAAAAAAAAAAGTTAATTGTTATAGTAGCCTTGATTGTCACGACTGTTGCAACCACTAAGAAGGTGCATTATTTTCCCTGACCTTCCTCACAATTTAATATAAAAAATATATATATTTATCATAAAACTGGAACAAAGTAGGTTTATTTAGGTACAGGTACACATAAATGCAATTATCATAGTGTAAATTGCCTGGGATAACCCCCCAAAGAAAGTCAGACACAGTGACTTATTTCCAGTCAGGAACCAGATTATAGGAACTCAAATGATGTTACTGTAAATAATATGTCCCTGGTATTAAGGAATGAACATTTCTTTTTCCCTTCAAACAGGCTTTTCAACTACTCCGCGGGACACCCAAACCAGCACACAGTGGGTCTCCATGGTAACGGCTTGCCCCTTCTCCCCTCTCCTCTCCCCTCACACGTCTTGCCTCACATCCCGCCCCACTGCCTCCCTTCTCTTCCCCTCCCGCCCTCATTGGTGGCCTCCTCTGGCGAACGACCAATCATGCACCCGAGTCCTATCAACCCCCTAACTGACCGTCACCTGATTGGTGAACCGCATGGCTTGCCCCCGACGTCGCTGTCTCCCATTGGCTCAGGACACATGACCACTCTGACGTCATCGATGTACACACAAGCGCCCACCAATCACCTCTCGGCCCTCACCTCTCTCCACAACACCATTAACAACCTTGGGCATCCAAATCAACAAGACAACAGATCTGGGGTATAACTACACTAAAACATATTTTTTCCTTCTCGAGTATTTTTTCTAAAGTCATGGTCAAGAGTCCAGCCGTCTCCAAAAATTACGTCACAACCTAAATGAGCCAATCAGAGACGCATTTACATCCCTGGAAAGAGTAGATAGTAAACAAAACCTAAAATTACGTCATAATCTAGATGAGCCAACCAGAGGCGTCTTTACATCCTTGGAAAGAATAGTAAACAAAATACGAATACCTAAGAATATAAAATCAAAGGAAAAGTGTCGTAATTGCCAGTGACTGCTGATAATTTGAAGAAGTAGCTTCTAGAGAACATGCATTTTTATTACCCGAAGTACTGTTTAAGTGAGCAACTAAATATTTGAAAAAAAAAAAAAAGAAAAAAAAAGAAAGATGGTGGGACTTGAAAAGATGACAACACGAGACCTTCACACCTCATGAGGTTTAGCGTTAGAAGTAAGTTTACAGTAATTCCATTTTTTAATAAAGACGAATGATACAAGTATTTTATTTATACCTATATTAAAGTCTAAAAAAACTTAAGAATGATCTATATATAAAATTTTATGCAGGGGGAAAAATGCTTGTAATGAACCTACCCAAGTTATCATACCCATATTAAGTTTACACAGATAAGAATACCTACATGTATACTGAAATTACTCCGGTGAGAATATCTTTATTAAACCTATAGAGGTGATAATACCAATATTAGACCTGCACAAGTAAGAATATCTAAATTAAATCCTGCACATGTGAGAATACCTGTATTCTGCATTCATTGGCGAGCCTGATACTTATATTGTCACGAATATAATGGACTGATCACCCTGCAAGACAAACATATTAAGGTTGGTAAACAAGAGGTTTAAATGTCAAAAATTTTCATTTATGTAGAGTAAAAATTTTCCCTTAACCACAAAGAAAAAATACTTTGTATACCTATACTTAAGTACAACTGAATGACACACACTTTTATATTGGAAAAAGTAACATTATTACAAACACGTACGCGAATAAAGGCAGGATAAAGACAAATTGGGATCATTGTGTAAAGATGGTTCTCCTTTTATATTTACGAGAAGCTCTAAATCCGTGTGGGTTATTCAGTGCAAGGAATAGCAGTCTCTCAATCCTCCCATATAAAGTAGGATGGGAAGAGCGTGTGAAGGCACGGGCTATGTACCAGAATTATTCTTAGGATAGCTCCTAGGAAAACCCAATGACCACGATTTTTTCAAGTAGTGGGGTGTCACCGCCAAGTTGTTGTCTGCCTACTACCCTCAGTCTAACGGGCTGGCATGGGCTGCAGTTTGTGTGGCCAAGATGGATAATCGGCGACCATACCAAGAAAGAAAGCAGCTTGCTGATCGACGCTGTGTCCAAGGTGTGTCTACGGTACCTCAACACTCATCTGAGAAACAGAAAAGTCACTCGCGCAGTTGGCTACTGGGAGACAGTTACGTGACTATTCCCACGGCCAGGGTGGGCCAGCACTGGAGGACGTGGTATCACAGGAAGGTGTAGATGGCGGAGGTCAAAGACAAAGTTAAAGAAGTATGATCCTGGGGTCCGTATAGGCCTGCTCTCCGGGGGGTGGATGGCGTTAGGATACAAGACTCGTGCCACAAGGTTGTGGAATAGGACAGATGTAGTAGTTGAGGCGGGAGGTTCCTGTTGTGTGTAGGATGATCCTAAGAAGAACACATTCACCGTCATTTATCCACTGTCTTTCCAGAAAGATGCTGATATCGCAGGACAGTTGGATCTCCGAGCTGCAACATCCTCACTCATCCTCTTAAAGTGCAGGCACTGTACTTCCCACTCCCAGGATTCAAGTCCAGCTAACCGGTTTACCTAAATGCCTACATGTTACCCTGCTCATTTACGGACCCATCATGTGCCTTTTTAATACATCGACTACCGCTCACGGGAGGGCACGAAGGTCATGATAAAATTATCAACCTGGAAATATATTAAACTAAAATTAAGGTCACGGCGCGCATAACGGAGATAAAACACCTCAATTACTGGGAGCGCTTGAAGTTCCTGAACCTGTACTCTCTAGAATGCAGGCGAGAGAGATACATGATTATATACACCTGGAAAATCCTAGAAGGACTAGTACCGAACCTGCACACGAAAATCACTCCCTACGAAAGCAAAAGACTCGGTAGACGATGCAACATTCCCCCAATGAAAAGCAGTGGTGTCAATAGCACGTTAAGAGACAACACAATAAGTGTCAGGGGCCCCAGACAGCTGCCTCCCAGCATACATAAGGGGGATTACCAATAGACCCCTGGCTGTCTTCAAGCAGGCACTGGACAAGCACCTAAAGTCGGTACCTGACCAGCCGGGCTGTGGCTCGTACGTTGGATTACGTGCGGCCAGCAGTAACAGCCTGGTTGATCAGGCTCTGATCCACCATGAGGACTGGTCAAAGACCGGGCCGTGGGGGCGTTGACCCACGGAACTCTCTCCAGGTAAACTCCAGGTAAACTTCTCTTCTAATGTGAATATAACACGATTGCCATTGGTTCGATCTCTGTGGAAAATAATTTCCCAAAAATTATACTGTATATTTTTTATAATGTAGATATACATGATTAATGCATTACTATAGCTCTAAAGTGTATTTTAAAGAAGAGAACCAACAGGGAACCTCTGCGCCTGCGCTGAGGCGCAGAGGAGACGAGCATGGGGAGGCGGGAGTGTTTTGAATGGAGTTAAGAGGCTGGGAAAAAATAGGACCAAGAAATTGGCGTCCACGGCGGTCCAAGGATTAATATAGGCCTCACTTCGTAATAGGAAGTGTCGTAACTGTTCCTGGTGAAGAGTGAGGGAACGTGATTTACGGGACCACTGAAATAAAGTGGTAAAATTAGTGAATAATGGTGAAATAATGGTGAATAATTAGTGAAAAATTAGTGAATAATTAGTGAATAATGGCATGACACCATGGAGTGTTCAGGGGAAAATACCCGCGATTTAATCATCACTCATCGGTCTCAGATCTTAATGTGTCGACCTCTAACGTGTGTAAAATTTACGAGGCGTTAAATCGTCTTGTGAATTGTAATCGGTAATAATAACACTAAGTTAAGAGAATCTGTGAAGGGAAATGAGTCGCCGTTCTCCTAGTGAGCACCTGCTAACCTCGTGGTTCCTGTCCCGAGGATAGTGGAGTTTATGGAGTCACGATTTATAAACCGGGACTAACCAACGAATACCTCGTCCTGTAGGATAAGAACAGTATCGGTGTAGCAGGACATCAAAATGAGATGGTGGATGGAGGAAATAAGGAGCGTCAATCACCCACAGTTAAGTAACCTTTCTAGTTATAGCAAACTGATACTGGCCAGTTAGGTATGTTGTAATTTGATAGGTTGTGAGTGATCCAAGTACATCAAGTGACCACCAGAGAAAATCTGGTAAGTGGTGGTATTATATACAAGTGTTTTTCCTTGATGGATATGTGTGTAACCTACCCCCCCCCTTCATTCAGTCAAACCAAGATAATCTATACAGTCCACAATTAATTAGTAGCACCGTACTTGTGGGTGCTATCCATTTCATACTGGTCTCGGATAGATATGGGTAAGATTGTGAGGTCGAAGGAGCCACCTGCAGTGACCAGGGGTGGCTAAGTTTTCTCACATGTCTACACGGGGTAACTACTGTAAACAATATATGGTTGTTGCCTCTTAATGAGATTACTTGTATGAAGGTATTATTATTATTATTATTATTATTATTATTATTATTATTATTATTATTATTAAAGATTCACCGGTATTCTCCCGGCCCGGGCCTTTTCCAAGTGGTGGCCCGGCCTTGGCTCCCTGTCTAGGGAGTGTCTGAGACCTAAGTCTCCCATGGAAGGAGGCACAAGTACCCCCTCATCTTTGGGACCAACTGTCCCCAGACCTAGCTTCTCGTAAGGAGAAGCTAGGCCTCTCTGGTCTGCCATCCCCGCCCCAAGGGGGCTAATGGGAATGACAGTTTTGTGAGCTACAAGCTTGGGCTCAGGCACCTACCCTGTCGATGTAGGTAATGCTGAGGTTCATACAGGTACCTCTTATAAATTTTTCATAATCCCCATCCGTTCTGTGACTTATTGATGTTAAAAATTATTATATTCACATGAGTTTTTATTTAGGCTTCTATCGTAATTTTGAACTTTTACAGTATTTTTATTCAATAAATTGTGTAGAATTTACTACGTAAAGAATACTTTATTCTCATTTGCGAGAATAAATTATTCTTGAATGAATATGAACAAGCTACATGAAGCTTGTTCATCTCCATTCAACAGATTCGACAGATTTTTAAACCCAATTAAACAGCCAATTTAACCTGAAAAAATCAGCACATAACAAGAACAAGCAAGTGTGGAACTAAAAATATTTATTAGTATCCCGTAAATATGTGCGCGAAATTTTCTATGACGACACACATCCAGATCGATTATTTTTCAAGCATAAACCAAAGAAAATCTAAAATGCATCCCCACCTCCCCTCATGTTATAAAATGTTGAAATAATTATGGCTGTACTCACTCCTCACAGAAAAGACCCAAGGGAAAGGGAAAAGTATATTCACCAATAACTGTGTATCTTTAATTATACGCTGTTGTACATGGTATACATATGATTGTAGCTAACTGCATAAGAAATCCTACTAGATTTTTTTTTAGATTTTGCCACCGAAGTGGCTAGTTTATTGTGTACCCCATATCCATCCTGTGGACGGTAGAACAAGAGCATATGGATACATAAAAGGCCCAGGAACTAGGCCCAAAGGGTTAACAGGAATACATATGGATTTATATATACATATATATAGTTCACTTATCTGTTGTAAGCAAATTTAGGAAATTTGCTTAATATATCTGGTATCTTATTTTCATTAATAAGATATCTTGACATGTCACATAGGTTATTATACTGTCTATCTCTGTATTCCTCAATAAGTGGACAATTAAACACATAGTGTTCAAGACAGTGACCATATGCGTTATCACATAATTTACATTTAGTTTGATCATCATCTGTGTGTCTCCCAAACTGCCAGAAGTACTTGTAACCAAGCCTAAGCCTGGCCACTACAACATCAGCCAGTCTGTTCACATTGCAAGTTGCTCCATAAACATACTTATCAAAGTTATATTCTACATTCTCCTTCTGGGTACTCTTCTTGGCTAACATATCAACTTGATCATGAAGAAGTAATCCAATGTGTGATGCGATCCATAGCAACTGTACATTAATTCCTTTGTCCCTGATTTTTGAGTATCTATACCTGGCTTCTTCAATGAGCATGTTATTGGAGTCATTATATGAGTCAAGAGCCTTCAATGATGACATAGAATCATAGGTCCTTCGAACCGGATACAACGGGCAAATTAAATGTGGAAAATTGCATTTATCTGAATATAACTCATTATGTACATAACAGAAAATGATAAAGATTATTATTTATCAGAGTTACACAGACAAGTAGGAATTTGGGACACCTAGGCTCAAAGTTTATTCTCTATAAAGATTACAATGTTGAATTTACAGAATTTGGTTGTGTGGTTTACATGTAGTTAAATAATGATTACAGAGTGTATCACTAGAACGCCTAGCATGGCTAGGCATTTCGGGCAGACTTAGTTTAATTCTTTATTTTAAAATATTACAAATTATGAGGTAAGTTGGTATTATGGCTAAGTGACTAAATACTAGTTTGTGAGTTTAGCAATGTGAATGCTTTTGTTTTGGCACAGTACATAGTTTCAGTATTGGAGTATCATAGGATTCATTATTTTAAGATTGAGATTAATATTTCTGTTTATGGTCAAATGGGTGAGCGAGTGTAAGTGTGAACCACAAGGTGGTATTCGTGTAGTTAGTTGATGGGGGTGTATCAGGGAGATAAGATGTTTTCTAATGGTAGTTTTGAAGGTGATGAATGTGTCTGCAGTTCTAGAGTTCTCAGGTAGGGTGTTCCAGATTTTAGGGCCTTTGACATACATTGAATTTTTGTAAAGGTTTAGTCGGACACGGGGAATGTCGTAGAGATGTTTGTGTCTGGTGTTATGCCTGTAGGTTTTGTCACAACTATCAAGAAAGCGTTTTAGGTCAAGGTTGATATTGGAGTTTAAGGTCCTGTAGATGTAGATTGCACAGTAGTAAGTGTGGATGTACTGAACAGGGAGTAAGTTTAGATCTATGATGAGTGGGGGGGGGGGTGTGTTGCCAGGGATGGGATTTAGTAATTCTTACTGCAGTTTTTTGTTGGGTTATTATTGGCTTTAGGTGTGTTGCTGCAGTTGATCCCCAAGCACAAATAGCATAGGTGAGGTATGGATAAATGAGTGGTATAGTGTGAGAAGGGCATTTTGCGGCACGTAGTATCGTATCTTGGAGAGGATACCAACCGTTTTGGATACTTTTTTGGTTATGTGTTAGATATGGGTGCTGAAATTCAGGTTGTTGTCAAGGTATAGGCCTAGGAATTTGCCCTCATTATGCCTGGTAATTAGAGTGTTGTCTATCTTAATGTTAATTTGTGCATCTCCTGCTCTGCTACCAAACATAATATAGTAGGTTTTGTCAGTGTTAAACGTAAGTTTATTGGCTGTCATCCAAGTCGATATTTTGATCAGCTCCTCGTTAACAATGGTGTTGAGGGTGGCAAGATTAGGGTGAGAGATGACATAAGTCGTGTCGTCAGCAAAGAGAATGGGGTTCAGGTGTTGATATACGTTTGGAAGATCATTGATGTATATGAGGAAGAGCAGGGGACCAAGGACACTTCCCTGCGGAACTCCAGTATCAAGTGGCCGTGTTGTTGATGCTGTGTCTTTAATGGTGACATACTGATACCTATTAGTAAGGTAA
Source organism: Cherax quadricarinatus (assembly GCF_038502225.1). Classification (NCBI taxonomy): domain Eukaryota; kingdom Metazoa; phylum Arthropoda; class Malacostraca; order Decapoda; family Parastacidae; genus Cherax; species Cherax quadricarinatus. The sequence continues at coordinate 14,674,086 of NC_091347.1, read as the reverse complement.
GATTTGAAATAAGCAAGCGCATGGCCTCTTATACCGTAATGGTCAAGTTTGTGGAGTAGAATGTCGTGGTCTACTGTGTCAAAAGCTTTTCTTAGGTCAATAAAAATTCCTAGTGGATATTCCTTATTTTCCAATGCTGTGTAAAGCAGATCTAGCATTTTTATGATTGCATCATTAGTGCTTTTATTTTTCCTGAATCCAAATTGGCAGGGGTTGAGTATGTTTTGTGTTGTTATAAATGAATATAGTCTCCTGTGCACGAGTTTCTCAAAAATTTTGGATAGCAATGGTAAGTTTGATACTGGCCTATAGTTGTTTAAGTCTGTAGGGTCACCACCTTTATGTATTGGTGTAACCCTTGCCATCTTGAGTAGTTTCGGGAAGGTGCTAGTTTCTAGTGACTTGTTAAAAAGTAATGAAATAGCATGCGAAAGGATATGGGCCGCTTGCTTGTACAGTAATGGTGGGACATTAGACAGATTCCCTGAGTTGTTTTTAAGTGACTTTATAATCTCGGTGACTTCCGAGGGCTCAGTTGGTGCAAGATATTAGGAATTTGGGAAATTCCCATCTAGGTAGTCCCCGGCATGGGCATTGGTATGTGGGATTTTATTGGCGAGATTAGATCCTATGGTTGAGAAGAAGTCGTTTATCTTGTTAGCTGTGTCAGTGGGATATAGTGGTGTTTCATTAGGTTTAGTTAGGACAATATTCTTGTTTTTTTTTCAGTTTGTGGGTCCCTAGAATCTAAGAGAGTGTTTTCCAGGTCTTTTTTATATCTCCTGTAGTGTCTGTGAATCTACTGGAGTAGTATAGTTGTTTGGCTTTCTTTATTACTTTGGTGAGAACTGATGAATAGTGTTTAAGAATATCTTTGTGTATTAAGCCCTGTCTATATTGCTTTTCATATTGGTGTTTCTTGTCAATGGATTTCAGAATGGTGCTGGTTAGCCATGGGCAACCAAGCCGTTTGTTTGTGATCTGTTTCGTTTTTATAGGACAATGTTTGTTGTATAGTCTAAGTAATTTGTTAAGAAAAATGTCTGTCCAGTCATCAATACCATTGGCCTTGGAGAATTCTGTAGGCCAGTCAACAATCTCTAGGTCAGCTGTGAACTTCCTTATTGAGGCCTCGTCATGGAGTCTAAATGAGACTTTGTTGTATTCAAGTGGTGGTTTACTAATGTTAGTCAGGAGGAAGGTAGGGTAGTGGTCTGTTGTGCTATCTGTGATTATCCCTGATTTAAGGGGGGCTAGTATATTGGTCCATATGTGGTCTATTATGGTTGCACTTGTCTCAGTGAGCCTGGTTGGTTTAGTTATTGTTGGTATGAGAAGTGTGCTGTTCATATTGTTGATGAAATCAGTTACAGGCTGATCATCTAGTAAGCCAAGGTTGATGTTGAAGTCTCCAGCTAAGAGAAGGTGGTGCTTATTCATTTGTCTGTTTGTTATTAGTGACTAATTTCTCACTGAAATTTGGGATGTTTGTGTGAGGTATCCGGTAAATGGCACCGATTGTTATAGGTGTCTTAAGGTTTTTTACAGTAAAATTAGCAAAAATGTATTCTCCATATTCATCACTAAAGCAAGTGGTGCTAATACAAGATAATTGGTTAGAGTAATAGATTGCAATACCACCCCCAACTTGGTTTGGTCTGCAGTTGTGAATTGCTGTGTATCCTGGTAGAGGGTAGATATCTATTGTGTCCTGCTTAAGCCAGGTCTCGGTAAGAATAATGCAGGAGAAAGGTGTCTTTAGTGATTCAAGGAGTGCCAGGAGGTCATCATAGTGTTTGCTTAAGGACCTGATGTTGTAGTTAAGTACTGATAGACTTTTAGCATTGTTTGGGATAGTGCTGGCTTGTGATGCTGTGTAATAAAGGTCGCAAAAAATGTCCCCCTTCGATACCTACCACTGTCATATCCACAAGTTGCTCTGGACCTATTAATCATAATTGATTTGTATCACCAGGAATGCTGGTAAATATATAAATTCGTGGACTGTATATTAAAAATAATAAATGGTTATATATATACACAATTACATAACAGAAGGAAAATATATCTTAATATCACTCACCAATTTGACTGGATATTAAGTTGTATCATACTCAGAAAAACCTCACTAACTAAATTTATGAAAACACTGGCCAGAATTATACACAAATCTAGAGAGCTTATCTGAGGTTCATGGAGCTGTCTTGTCCAGTCGTCTGATATCTCAAGTTATGCAGGAATGCACATCCAACAATTTCGCCTCCTATTTGAGAGGTGTCAATCCAATTTTAACCTCTAGAACACGAAAAATTCTTCCCATTATATTAACGTTGTATCCAATTCAAAACCAAGATGACGAGTCCCGTCTGCGCAGACGCAGGCTTTCCGTTTTCTATGACATAAATATTATTAAATACAGTATGGCCATCTATTTACATATAAATACTGAATTTCTGGAAAATATATACAGTATTTTCCACACCGGTGGTGGCCCCCGGGTTGGGGGTGTCGTTCATCATCTTTCTTCTGTCTTCTTTCTTGGGCCCTCTGGCTGGAGGGTAACATCATCTCTCTTGCGGATCATGGTGGTTTAAATTCTACTCTCCGACGGGGATCGCAGGGAGACTGGTAGTGGAGAGAGCCCCTGCTTCCTGCACGAGGCAAGGACAACAGAAGAGGAAGAAGGTTCAAGGACTTCGACTGAAGACACAGACCTCGATGATGAACTAACTTTAAGGGGGTAACCCTAGGTTACTAATCCTCCGGGTTAATAACCCGGACTATATCTTTATCTTCTCCGTTGGGGGGTTGCATCCTGGGTTAGGACCTAACAAAAACAAGACAAAAAAAAAAAAAAAAGTCAGAGGAAGACGCAATGCTTGGCTTATAAAACATAAGAAGGAGCACTGTAGCAGGCCTACTGGCCCATGAGAGGCAGGTCCAAGTCCTATTTTTAAAACCACACAACGTTTCAGTCTCTATAACTATACTCGGGGAATTTGTTTCACTCATCCACAACTCTATTACCAAACCAGTGCTTTCCTATATCTTCCCTGAATCTGAATTTTTCCAGGGTCACTGACCCAAATAAAGACGTCTTTTACACGTGTACCACTTTTAATAGGAGGTGACTTGATACCCCTGAAAAGCTCTTGATCAAAAGAACTGCAGCTGACCCTCCTTGCATCAAGTCTAATTACTTTCCCTGTTCCCCAGGGTCTTTACGGCCTCTATGGAATTATCGCTTCTCCATAGAAATAACTGCAGTTTAAGTGTACGAATCAATTATCTTACTGAAAACCAGAAAGAGAAAGCCCTTTAATAAGGGTCAGTTTAATGTCATGTACAAGTGGCCAAAAAGAGAAATGGTGCCTCAGTTTTTGTTTCTGGTCTGTAGTTTACCTCCAGGTAAACTACAGTGCTCCATAAACACGTGTGTTATTATTAGAAGACGTGTCATTTATAGTAGTTAATTTTTATTTGACATTAAAAGTTTTACAGTGGTCTTGATAACACGTTATAGACGCACATTAACAATACATTATAAAATATTATCCTTGGCTAACCCAATAAAGTCAAACAATGTGACTTATTTCCATTGCTAGATTCTCTCACAAAGTTACCTGCTACACAACTAAATATGAAATACAGACACTGAATTACTTTAAACAATTCACCTAGCATAAGTAATTATTATTATTATAATCCGCTTTATACAGCGCCTGGGGGGGGATATGTGGAAGGCATTCAGGCTTAATTCGGGGAACTGGAGCACAGATCCAATTCCCTAAATCAAGAGCCCCTCACCAACATCAAGGAACCTTCCTTGACTAGCAGGCCACGGCTTTAATACATCTTAGATTATTGTTTCACAATATTTTCTCAACATGTGATGTCCAGTGTTCGTAATATACTCTAAACAATGACCCACATGCAAATTATGTAATAATAACTTGCATCTCTAGTGTTAAATAACACATTTGGGCACCTCCACCTGCAATGTATCCGATTCCTATAGAGGCTTCATTTACCAGAACTCTTCCTTTACCTCTCCTCGATAAATAACACCACTATATATAACAAAACTTAAAATAAACAATGGATATAAAGTTACTAGAGGTAATTATTTAAACTAAAAATTTATAAGCATTATTTAAAACACACAAATAAATAAATACACAGAGTACGTTTTGTGATTCGGATAAATGTTTTGGAGCAGACGACGCGCAGCAGACGACGGGATCGAAGAGCAGAGAGTGGGACGTCTGGGGACGTTTTTCAACAGTGTCTCCGTTATTTCCCACCGTTACAAGTGCCCTTTTATTTACAGAGATATTTAGGGGATATAACAGCACAAACAGATGAAGGCACGTTTGCTTGTTTGGTTTGTAAACCGACAATTTCGCCTCAAAACGAGTTTACAGGATTTTTTTTTTTTCCCACATCTTGAGATGCTGGACGTCTAATAAAGACTCCATTGTAATTTATAGTTTAACTTATATTTATTAGGTTAATTTTAATTATATTGCCCCCAGAGCTTCACTAAAGAAAATATCTTATGATTAATGCTTCGCTGGTCAATTATTAATGGCAATACTAACTTTTTATTATATAATCTGACTCGTGCGTTATCTCTGGTTAATATTAATATATTAATACTTTCAGAACCATTGTATTTAATTTTTATTATATTGTCTGTAATTTTCTGAATAAAGTTAATAAAATATAAATTTATCTCTTAATATATCAGTGGTGTGCAATACTGACAGGTACACATAAGTACATAAATAACAAAAAGGCACAATACCGTGACTGGAACGATACACAAATAACCCGCACATAAAAGACAGAAGCTTACGACGACGTTTCGGTCCGACTTGGACCATTGACAAAGTCACATAGTTTAAGAAGTGTGTCAATTACCTAGGATAACTCAAAAACGTCAAAGGTACTTAATTCCATCTGGGTATCGTGACTATCAGTACAACACAAGACATAAACGGAAGACTGCAGAATAGGAGGAAATCAGTCCCCTAACCTCGCAGAATTAGCTATTCACAGAAGACTATTAGACGGGCCCCTCATGGAAGGTTCCTTGATGTTGGTGAGGGGCTCTTGATTTAGGGAATTGGATCTGTGCTCCAGTTCCCCGAATTAAGCCTGAATGCCTTCCACATCCCCCCCCTGGGCGCTGTATAATCCTATGGGTTTAGCGCTTCCCCCTTGATTACAATAATAATAATAATCTATTAGACGGGTTAATCAGTCCCTCAGCCTAGGAGCAGGTGTTGAGCACTGTAGTCTTGAATCTAAAGCACAGGAAGGGTGCTTATATACTGGAGTTATATGAGGTGTAGGAAGTGAAGGCATTGTTACTGGTAGGGTAAATATATAATACTTGGGTTATGCTGATTTAGATGATTTTATCAAAGAACATTTGATGAAGCGTACAATTGTAAATGCCACCATCTTCCTAAAGAGGCAAAAGCTTCTGGGTTGTGCTGAAAAAAAAATTATTTTATGCAAAGACCATTTGATCAGACATACACTTAAGAATCTTTTGGAGTAGCTGTAATGCCCATTTGTAAGTGAAGAGCAAATTAATATAAATGTAGACAAGATAAATTTTCTCTGCAAGCTTTCAAGGCCAAAATACTGTCATGTAAATAGTATAAAAGCTTTAAAAAGTTTTTAAGATAGATTTGGTAAAGGTCAAAAAGGTTATGCAGGGCAATATTACCCATGTGAAATTGCATCTGGCAAATTAATTCTGTTAAGATATAGAATTTTACTTAGGCTGGTACAAACCTGATCTTTCAGTTACACCTAAAGTGATTTATCTTTTAACCTCAAGACACAGCAAGACTTCATAGATATATACAAGTCTAGATTGGGTTTGTTTTAACTTAGGTTATATATGAAAGTGCTATTAAGTGATGTGCATTATGTAAACATGCCACAACACCAAACTTGTAGAAAACTCTAGAATAATGTTTAGCGGATCATTTTTTTTATATAATGTGCCTATGTTAATGTTTTTTTTTTTTAATTTCTCAGGCATACCTTCAATGATTATTACAGAAAATGTATCCTTGACAGACAATGCCTTTCTTTTATTCCTTCATGCAAGAAAATGTTCTACAGCATATTTTTTAACATCAAATCTCGCTGGATTCTGTTTCCAGATATGGTGTCTTTCGCAAAATACAGCTTGGTTCCCATGGATGAGCCAAAAGAGACCGAAGATATTACTCAGTCAAGGGTCACAGGAGCCTTTGATTACAATTCAGCATTCAGCTACAAATCAGCATTTGACTACAGCAAACCTTCCAGTCAGTACCAGTCTGCATTCGACTATGGCTATGGCCACAGGGGTCACTCAGTTTCCCTCAATCTTGGGGAGAAGGGTTTGTAGAGGCATCGATTTATGTTGCGTCTCTAGTTGCCTTATTATGTTGTAGCTTCCCTCTTCTTTGGCAGCCTTCATTTTTTTTCTGGTAGGTACTTCGTCATATTCAGTGATAATTTTAAGCTTGAAATATGGCTCTAGATTATTTTTACAAGGCTAGATTGTCCTGATACTTATGCATTTAAGTCAAGGTAGGGTGCTTAACTCATAATTATGCTGTTGTGTATGTGAACTAGGCACAATAAGACTCCAAATATCGAAAATCCATATTTACACAAATTCCAAGTTTGCAAAATTGTTCCAAAATTCTCCTCTGAAGATATATCCAAGTAACTGAAATGCCAAACTGCCCTGAAAAATTTTCATGAAGCTTCTTACTCCAGACAAATATTGGCAGTGGTGGACATTGCCGCTTTGCTTTGTTCTGCTGGGCTGAAGTTGCTTATGCTGAACTTGTTTTGGCATTTTTTATGTTGGTGTGCCTTTTAAACCAATTTTGACTATCCTCAAAATTGCTTTTGAACAGGATAGTGTAGCATTTACTGAGAAAGTGAGTTTCCACTAATGTTAAACAGTAAGTAGATACACACTATTAATGTGTGTATAGAGACGAGAATCTTAAGAATTTTATGAATGAATATAATATAATGTTGGATTAACCATGCTTCATACAGTTACTTAGGAATATTAATTGTACAAGTTCTATCCAGAATTTTGTTCAGAGAAGGCTCTGCAGCAAAGGAAATATATCCACAAGCCTAAATTTAGAGTTAGACATGGTTTTATTTGCATTGTTTAGGGAGAGGCTACAAATGTCTGTTAAGTAGTGATGTAATATGTGAAAAAAATAAATAAAATTCCACAATAAAATGGCATACAATAATCAGGTACTCCCTCTGTGAGCCTTGCTGCCAATGAGGGGCTTTTAATCCAAGCATTTGGACTTATCCTCCTTTTCCTTGGATTGAACCTGATTGCCCCCTTGTTGCCAAGGCTCTGTACAATCCCTGTGGGTCTAGAACTAACCCCTTGAATGTAATACAGCAATAATCAGTAGTTATGCACCTTCTCATGGGATGGCTACGCGTGTTTAAGTGTGGAATTAGATAAATTAGTGGTAAAAAATAGTCAACTGATGCAGATTTGGCTTACAGAAACCAGGATTATTTTGATGATTAAAGCAATACAGTATCAGTCAAAACAAACAGGTGCTGTAGGCAGGTAATCAATGATTTTTTGTCAAGTACTAAATTTAATCTTACTGCACTATCTTGCATGAATTTTTTTTTTAACGCACCAGTCATCTCCCATCAAGGCAGGGTGACATTATAAGAAAAATGAAAGTATGCTCGTTAATATACAGTATTAAACAATATTCCTGGGTCTGACCTCACTTGTAGGAAAAACCCAAATTTATGAAGCTACTCAAATATCAAGTGTCAGGTATTTGGAGTCCTACTGTGGGACTTTATCAGTGTAACTGAATATGTGAATGTATTTATAAAATTAACCCTATCATCTGGATATGACAATCACATGATTTCTTTGTCTTGCATTGTGCTGGACATATGATATTCTTAAAACAGACTTCACTAACTTAAATTGTCCGTTCTTTATATATTCTTCCATCTTTTGAATACAGTGGACCCTCAGTTATCGGCCGTAATCCGTTCCAGAAGGTCGGCCTAAAACCGAAATGGCCGAAAACCGAAATAATATTTCCCATAAGAATTAATGTAAATACAATTAATCCGTTCCAGACACCAAAAAATATTCACAAAAAAATAAATTTTTTAAAGATTAATTATAGTTTTACATACACAAAACAATGAGAACTACATAAAATAAATACATGAACAATTAAATCACTATTACATACCTTTATTGAAGACTCTTTGGCTTATGGATGATAGGGCAGAGGAGAGAGGAAGTTGGGGTTGTTTGGAAGGAGAATCCCCCTCCATAAGGGCTTCCCTTCTTTGTCTTTTAATGCCACTAGGACCAGCTTGAGAGTCACTGGACCCCTGACACGCAAAACTGTCCAGAGTGCTCTGTTTCTGGCATCTCTAAGATTTCCCTGAAGTGGGACAAGGTTTTGTCACTGAACATGTTGCAGATATGGCTTGTTTCAGCTTGGTCAGGGTGGTACTTTTCAACAAACCTTTGCAACTCATTCAACTTTGCACACACGTTCTTAATCACTGAAGCCGGCACCTTCTCCCCTCTCTCTTCCTCCTCCTCTGAAGCAATTTCCTCAGCTGCAGGCTGTTGCTGTTCCAGTTAAAGGTCTTGCAGCTCTTCAGTGGTTAGCTCTTCCCTGTAGTCCTCCACCAACTCTTCCACATCCTTGCCACTCACATCCAACCCCATGGACTTCCCCAGTGCCACAATAGATTGCACAACAGGCGTAGGGTCCTCAGGGTCAGCCCCAAACCCTTCAAAATCCCTCTCTTGGACACAAGCTTACCACAGTTTTCTCCAAGCAGAGTTCAGAGTCCTGGAAGTCACTCCCTGCCAAGCCTTACCTGTAAGGCTTATGCAATGGAGGATACTGAAGTGATTTCTCCAGAAATCTCTTAGGGTCAAACGAGTGTCCGAGGTCACTTCAAATCACCTTTGAAACACTGCTTTTGTGTAGAGTGTTTTGAAGTTAGAAATAACCTGCTGGTCCATGGGCTGGATGAGAGGAGTGATGTTAGGAGGCAAGAACTTCACTGTTATAAAACAGAAATCCCTAAACAATTGGGCTTCCAAGTCTGGAGGATGAGCAGGAGCATTTTTCAGTACCAGGAGGCACTTAAGTGGCAATTTCTTTTCCAGGAGGTATTTTTTCACACTGAGGCCAAGCACATCATTGACCCATTCTTTGAAAATGTGCCTTGTGACCCATGCCTTATTATTAGCGTTCCACATCACACACAACTATTCTTGACGACATTGTTTTTCTTGAACACTGGGATTTTCAGAGTGATACACCAGTAAAGGCTTCACTCTGAAATCCCCACTAATGTTAGCACAGAACAAAAGAATAAGCCTGTCTTTCATAGGCTTGTGTCCTGGCAGTGCTTTTTCCTCCTGCATAATGTAGGTCTTCTTTGGCATTTTCTTCCAAAAGAGGCCTGTTTTGTCACAATTGAACACTTGTTGGGGGGAGGAATCCTTCATCTTCTACATACCCCTTGAATTCCTGCACAAATTTTTCAGCCACACATTTGTCAGAACTTGAAGCCTCCCCATGCCTTACCACACTGTGTATGCCACTACGCTTAAATCTCTCAAACCTGCCTTTGCTGGCCCTAAATTCACTAACAGCAGCACTTGTTCCAGGCATTTTCTTTACAAGATCAGCATGCAACTGCCTTGCCTTCTCACAAATCATCGACTCCGCAACACTATCTCCCGCTAATTGCTTTTCGGCAATTCACAAAACCAACAACTTCTCCATATCTTCCATTATCGGTGACATTTGTTTGGTTAGCACATTTATTCTTTCGCCACATCAGCTTCCTTGATTTGTTCTTTCTTTGCCATGATAGAAGTGATTGTTGATTTGCTTTTCCCATACATCCTGGCAAGTTCTAGGACCCATACACCACTCTCATACTTTCAACAACTTCTTTCTTAAATTCCATCGTGTTTCTCACTTTCTTTACCAAAGGAACTTTACTAGGAACTTTCTTTGGGGCCATGGTTACTTATTTCCCAGTTGCACTTAATCGATAAGCATGAAAATCAATGAGTTATAGCGAAATGTTTGGATGAATGAGCAGAAGCTTCCTCACTCACCCAGAGACAAAGCCAGACTGACATGCAAGCAGTGGGCTGATGGGTACCATATGGCTGATAGGCGAAATATCGGCCGCTAACCAGGAGCTGAAAACCCGGCCGATAACCGAGTTGGCCGATAAATGGAACGGCCGATAACCGAGGGTCCACTGTACTGTACCATTAGTGTTTTTCTTAGATTAAACATCTGTAATATTTAGAATATGTCATATTAGCCATGTGTGTTATGCTTTTATTTAGAATGTTTAGTATTAGTTGAGTGTGTGTGTGTGTGTACTCACCTAGTTGTACTCACCTAGTTGAGGTTGCGGGGGTCGAGTCCGAGCTCCTGGCCCCGCCTCTTCACTGATCGCTACTAGGTCACTCTCTCTGAACCGTGAGCTTTATCATACCTCTGCTTAAAGCTATGTATGGATCCTGCCTCCACTACATCGCTTCCCAAACTATTCCACTTACTGACTATTCTGTGGCTGAAGAAATACTTCCTAACATCCCTGTGATTCATCTGTGTCTTCAACTTCCAACTGTGTCCCCTTGTTACTGTGTCCAATCTCTGGAACATCCTGTCTTTGTCCACCTTGTCAATTCCTCTCAGTATTTTGTATGTCGTTATCATGTCTCCCCTATCTCTCCTGTCCTCTAGTGTTGTCAGGTTGATTTCCCTTAACCTCTCCTCGTAGGACATACCTCTTAGCTCTGGGACTAGTCTTGTTGCAAACCTTTGCACTTTCTCTAGTTTCTTTACATGCTTGGCTAGGTGTGGGTTCCAAACTGGTGCCGCATACTCCAATATGGGCCTAACGTACACGGTGTACAGGGTCCTGAACGATTCCTTATTAAGATGTCGGAATGCTGTTCTGAGGTTTGCTAGGCGCCCATATGCTGCAGCAGTTATTTGATTGATGTGCGCTTCAGGAGATGTGCCTGGTGTTATACTCACCCCAAGATCTTTTTCCTTGAGTGAGGTTTGTAGTCTCTGGCCCCCTAGACTGTACTCCATCTGCGGTCTTCTTTGCCCTTCCCCAATCTTCCTGACTTTGTACTTGGTGGGATTGAACTCAAGGAGCCAATTGCTGGACCAGGTCTGCAGCCTGTCCAGATCCCTTTGTAGTTCTGCCTGGTCTTCGATCGAGTGAATTCTTCTCATCAACTTCACGTCATCTGCAAACAGGGACACCTCAGAATCTATTCCTTCCGTCATGTCGTTCACAAATACCAGAAACAGCACTGGTCCTAGGACTGACCCCTGTGGGACCCTGCTGGTCACAGGTGCCCACGCTGACACCTCGCCACGTACCATGACTCACTGCTGTCTTCCTGACAAGTATTCCCTGATCCATTGTAGTGCCTTCCCTGTTATCCCTGCTTGGTCCTCCAGTTTTTGCACCAATCTCTTGTGTGGAACTGTGTCAAACGCCTTCTTGCAGTCCAAGAATATGCAATCCACCCACCCCTCTCTTTCTTGTCTTACTGCTGTCACCATGTCATAGAACTCCAGTAGGTTTGTGATACAGGATTTCTCGTCCCTGAAACCATGTTGGCTGCGGTTGATGAGATCATTCCTTTCTAGGTGTTCCACCACTCTTCTCCTGATAATCTTCTCCATGATTTTGCATACTATACATGTCAGTGACACTGGTCTGTAGTTTAATGCTTCATGTCTGTCTACTTTTTTAAAGATTGGGACTACATTTGTTGTCTTCCATGCCTCAGGCAATCTCCTTGTTTCGATAGATGTATTGAATATTGTTGTTAGGGGTACACATAGCGCCTCTGCTCCCTCTCTCAATACCCATGGGGAGATGTTATCTGGCCCCATTGCCTTTGAGGTATCTAGCTCATTCAGAAGCCTCTTCACTTCTTCCTCGGTTGTGTGCACTGTGTCCAGCACATGGTGGTGTGCCCCACGTCTCCGTCTTTCTGGAGCCCCTTCTGTCTCCTCTGTGAACACTTCTTTGAATCTCTTGTTGAGTTCCTCACATACTTCACGGTCATTTCTTGTCGTCTCTCCTCCTTCCTTCCTTAGCCTGATTACCTGGTCCTTGACTGTTGTTTTCCTCCTGATGTGGCTGTACAACATTTTCGGGTCAGATTTGGCTTTCGCTGCTATGTCATTTTCATATTGTCTTTGGGCCTCCCTTCTTATCTGTGCATATTCGTTTCTGGCTCTACGACTGCTCTCCTTATTCTCCTGGGTCCTTTGCCTTCTATATTTCTTCCATTCCCTAGCACACTTGGTTTTTGCCTCCCTGCACCTTTGGGTAAACCATGGGCTTATCCTGGCTTTTTCATTATTCCTGTTACCCTTGGGTACAAACCTCTCCTCAGCCTCCTTGCATTTTGTTGCTACATATTCCATCATCTCATTAACTGGCTTCCCTGCCAGTTCTCTGTCCCAATGAACCCCGTTCAGGAAGTTCCTCATTCCTGTGTAGTCCCCTTTCTTGTAGTTTGGCTTCATTTGTCCTGGCCTTCCTGCTTCTCCCTCCACTTGTATCTCTACTGTGTATTCGAAGCTTAAAACCACATGGTCACTGGCCCCAAGGGGTCTTTCATATGTGATGTCCTCGATATCTGCACTACTGAAGGTGAATACTAAGTCTAGCCTTGCTGGTTCATCCTCTCCTCTCTCTCTTGTAGTGTCCCTTACGTGTTGGTACATGAAGTTTTCCAGTACCACCTCCATCATCTTAGCCCTCCATGTATCTTGGCCCCCATGCGGCTCCAAGTTCTTCCAATCTATCTCCTTGTGGTTAAAGTCACCCATGATCAGGAGCTTTGCCCTGCATGCATGAGCTTTTCTGGCCACTGCAGCCAGTGTGTCAACCATCGCTCTATTGCTCTCGTCGTACTCTTGCCTTGGCCTCCTGCTGTTCTGTGGTGGGTTATACATCACTGCTATTACCACCTTGGGACCTCCAGAGTGAAGCGTTCCCGCTATGTAATCACTTTCTTCTCCGCTATCTCCTCTCTCCAGCTCATCAAAATTCCAGCGATTTTTGATCAGCAATGCCACTTATCCACCCCCCCTCTTCCCTCTGTCTTTCCTCAGGATTTGGTAACCCATTGGAAAGATGGCATCTGTTATCATACCTGTAAGCTTGGTTTCTCTGAGAGATATGATATCCGGTGATGCCTCTTTGACTCTTTCATGCCACTCCTCCCACTTATTTGTTATACCATCAGCATTTGTGTACTATACCTTCAGTTTCCTTTCCAACACTGGCTTGTGGGGCCTGTGAGGGTGGGAGACCTGGTGGCATACTGTGGGATTCTATAGCTCGGTGTTGGGTGTGTGTGTGTGTGTGTGTGTGTGTTGTAGTTTTCTTGAAGGTTGGCAAGGGATTTTTAAAGTACTGTAACTGTAGCATTACAGTATTTATGTCTTTATTTTCAACATAATTGTCCTTAGAAAAACTGAGAAACTGATATGTGGGAAATGGATTTTATGTAACTGCTTATATATGTATATTCCATAAATGTTTTCTATAGATTTTAAATACTGTACAGTATATCTTTATGCTTGATGTTGCACATATATAGTGTATTGAGTATTCATGTAAGATAAACTTCTTGAAGGAAAACAAAAGCCAAATTGGTGTTGGACATTAACCCTTTGAGGGTCGACAGGCCCTCTCCGAGACTCGTTCTCAGGGTCGGCCAAATTTAAAAAAAATAAAAAAAAATTTCTCTTATGAAAAGATAGAGAATCTTTTCCCGATCATGACACCAAAAGTTTGAAATTTGATGAAAAACTTTGGCTCTCGCGAAGTTAGTGGTCTTGGCGATGTTTACGCATCGGCGATTTTGCCCACTTTGAGCCCCATTTTCGGCCAATTCCACTGTACTAGTCGGCAAAAAACATGAATATTTCGCTAGAACTCCACTTTTTCTATCGAATGAGTGCAAGAAATCGCCCATTTATCAATTTCAACTATTCAGTACAGTGGTCAGAATTTAGCAATTTTGCCAATTTCACACAAATTTCAAAAGATGCCAATTTCCGAATAGGATTCAGAATAAACAAGAAAGACATTCCTGGCACTAAAATGACATTTCCTCTGTTCATTAGTCACATCTCAAGGCCCCTCTTATATTCTTTTGCTTTCCACTTTGAATTTTTATTCTCACAAAAAATAGATTTACTGTTATGCAGACTACTGCATTAGTGTAAAAATGGTATAAATAATATTGGCGCACTTGCGAAAGAATATTAAACTCACCAGTTGACGTGCATTGGATGCTTGGCATGATTTGTTTACTTTTGAACTTTGGTAAAAATCGAACATTTCTGCTACTTTGAGCTCAATTTCAAGGTACTTTTTATTGTAAAACCAGTCAAAATCATCTGAATTTCTGTAATATGTCTTCCATTCTATAAAATGAGACCAAGAAAACTAGAATACAACAATAAATACCATATGAAAATACAGTGCAAAGTCGCTGTTTTATTCCAAAAAAACGATCAAAGTTTTTTTTTTCTCATTATGCACTGTGCGCTGCAGGATCTTTTTTATACTGTGCACACTGACCACATAGACCCATTCTTTCATATGTAGGCCTACAGCTTTCTCCCACTAGATTTGAGGGCTCTAGAATTTAGACTTACTAGTACGTCAAAAACCCTGGGTCTTAAGCCGTACTAGTACGGCCGAAACCCTCAAAGGCTTAAACACTGGTTATATGTAACAAAATAGTTTTGAGGGTCATATTTAGCATAATTCAGGAAAGTAATACATGCATTATCAGCCATTCTTCAAAAAATACTAATGTTATAAAGGCAGTGTTTTTAAATATAGCTGGAAATAAATTATAATTGGGGTATTTATTAACTCTCCTTCAAGGAGCATGCTTTAATGGTGATGAAATGCTCTTGCTCTAAGGAATTAAAGCTACTTTCCACTTCCTTTGCTCAAACTTTATTGCCACCTATTTTCTGGGCTGTGTGTGACTTCTACACGTTTAGCGCTTTTCCCTTTTACATATTATAAAATATTAATTACGCTGTATTAGCTAGGCTAAGAAACAATTGTTCTTTACAAGTGGAAAAGGAGCTTTCATTAAATCCAACTTGTTGTTCCACCTTGTACTATGCAAGGGCCACATGCAACTTGTGAGCTATAGGTTGTTCACCCTTGATGGAAATTAACAGATTAACAAAGGCAATAAGCATTGTGGCAATCCTGTGAATTAAAATGTACTGCTCCATAACCTGTGTCAGTACAGTGGTATCTTGACTTACGAGTTTAATTTGTTCCGCAACCAAACTCGTAACTCAATTTGCTCGTATATCAAATAAATTTTCCTCATTGAAATTAATTGAAATGAGATTAATCCATTCCAGCCCCCCAAAAAACACCCAAATTTTTTTTACAGGTTTTTAAGTAAGAAAAATGTTTTTATAAATAAGAAATGATTTTTGCCTTTTTTGCCAGGTCCCAGCAATGTTTTAGAAATCTTGGAGTATATATGAAACTCCTTGAAGCATGGTGTAAGATGAGTGTCACTCCACTGCTGATAGTGCAGCAGTGATCGTGCACTGCCTTGGCTTTACTCTTCACTGTTACACACAAACATGTCTGTCTCTGTTTCTGTCTGTCTGTCTGTCTCTATGTCTCTGTCTAGCTCTGTCTATATTTATCAATGTCTGCTTATCTGTCTTTTTGTCTGCCTGTGTTTCTGTCTTCTTGTCTCTCTACTTATCTTTGTCTCAGAGAGCCGCTCATGAACCAACAGGTATTACACACGATGCAGAGTCATCACGTCTGATTCCCGAACAAGTGAAAATGCGTATTACTTGCCAGTCATGCTTATTATGCCCTATCTCTACAAGCATAGTATAGCACTGTCTGGAATTTTTTGGGTTATCCTAAGTAATTTACACTATGTATAACTGTATTTGTGTGTACCTGTGAGTTAGAGAGATAGACAGAGACAGATAGATACAGAGAGGAGATAGAGACAGCCAAAGCAAAGGAAATACCAGCTAGCCAGCCAGCCAGCAGCTGGCTGGCTGGCTGGTATTTCCTCGGTATCTCCTGCGAGTGGTGGCGTACCTGAAACTCACTTGCAACTCGGATTTTGGCTCGCAACTCAAAGCAAAAAAATCTACCGAGCGATGGCTCATAACTCAGAAAACTCATAAGTTGGGGCACTCTTAAGTCAAGGTACCACTGTATAGAGTAAGATTAGTCTGTCTGAAATGCCTAGGTATGCTAGTGGCCTTCTTTGTAATTAATATTTTATAATATGTAAACCACACATTATAAGCTTTGCAAGGAAATAAACATTTTCATTTTCAATGTGTTTCCTTTCTTTGGCTTACCCTGCCTTGGTGGGAAATGGTCTTTGTGGTAAAGAAACAATTGCAAAATGTGTCCTATTATTTTCAGATTATAGTCACTGGACAATACTAATGTTTAGTGACTATTCAAATTAAAAAAAAATCAAATTCAGATTTGTTTCTTTTTATGCAGTACAAAAATAATGTAGTTTACTTGTAATAAAACATTGTTAAATACAAAAGCCACAAGTTTGCAATGCATTTTGGGCAGACTAATCCTAATGCTTAAAGACTACACTAAAACAGCAGTGCAGATTATGGACTGCTGACTACCATTCAGTAGTATTGTATGTAATTTTTGTTTGTGCTACAAAATGCTGCAAGCAAATGGTAAATAACAACAAAAATTGTACTCTAGTGTAAGGTGTTTACATTTCTAATTTGATTTTTCAATGCACCAGTTGTCTCCCACTGAGGTAGGGTGACCCAAGAAAGTGGAACTCATTCATTGTCATTCAGCCAATTGCTGTTTTGCCAGAAGCATACTGATATTACAGCTCAGATAGCTCTACGAGCTGCAACATCCCAACCTGTCTTTCAGAGAGTAGGCACTGTACTTCAGATCTCTAGGAGTCAAGTCTGGTCAACCAGTTTCCCTGAATCCCTTCACAAATGTTACCTTGCTCACATTCCAACAGGATGTCAAGTCAAAATTTCTTGCCTCCACTTACTCATGAATAGCTACATTATTATATAAACTAGACTCATATTTTCATTAATTTTTTTTTTAAAACTGGCCATCTCCCACCAAGGCAGGGTGATGCGAAAAAGAAGAAACTTTCATAAATTTTTTCTTCTTTTGGCATTTAGTAATTTATACAGGAGAAGGGGTTACTAGCCCCTTGCTTTTCTCTTACGACATGCATGGCAAGATTTTATATAACTATTTGTTAGAACATCTCAAGTATGCAGTTTTCTGTATAAACCTGACTATAATAATTAATCATTGATGCAACATATTACAGTGAAATACATTACATCTGTATTTTCTTGTTTGAGAAAACAGCACATGTCTGAATTACTGGCTTATGAAGTAAGATTTCATTGAAGAACAGAAGAGTAATAATGCATAGGTAGATTTATATTTAGTGCATTTTGTAAAAAGTTTATAGTTTCTATGCAGATTTGACAAGATAATCGAGTATTTTACCTCCCTATCATACATTGTACTACAGCAGATTCATGACTAACTTCCTATAAGTGTAAAGGTTGCCTTTTGTATTTAATGTTCATTCAGTAGCCTGAAACATGAGAATATTATTTTTATTTCAGATAATGAACAAAAAAAGAAAAAGTTTGCAAATTGGAGCATAATGAATTGTCTAGCAACACTAGTAACATGGCTTAGTTACTTCTTTATTGCCCTTACATTCCCCATCACTCTGTGGTTCTGTTTCAAGAAAATAGCCCAATGGGAACGCCTCATTGTGTTTCGCCTCGGGAGACTACGGGGGGCACTGGGGCCTGGTTTGGTGTTCATAATCCCCTGGCTGGATCATCATACACGAGTTGACATGAGGACCAAAGCATTCTCTGTGCCTCCACAACAGGTAATTGGATTAAATTTGGCGAAGCAAATTTTATTTTCCATCATTATTATTATAATCAAAACCAAGTGCTAAACCCACATTTTCTGTCATTAAATCAAATTATATGGTCTTATATTATTACATATATAAATAAATGAGGTATTTTAGGAAGCTGGATTTGGTTGGTTGGTGTATAAAATTTTTTGATGACTTACGTTATAGGGATGTCATATTTTTTTTAAATTTAAACTATTATTATTATAATCAAAAAGAAGCGCTAAGCCACAAGGACTATACAGCTTTTAAATTTAAAGAATGTCAAAATAAGAGGATGTTTAGAAAATTAAAAGAAAGCTTCATACAGGTCGGCCATCTCTAATCCAGCACTAATTTTGGTTAGCATAATTTTAAATTTCATTATACTGACTCAGAAGTTGTGCAGATGGTTGTAAATCCACAGCAGCAAGCCAGTGGAGGAGAAAGCAGTGATGAAAATGAGGAAGATGTAGCAGTCTCTCTATTGCCAAGTTAATTAAGTGTATTCTAACCTAACGACTCTGTAATCCAGCAAACTCACTAATCCGGCACACTACAGGTCTCAGTGATGCCGGATTAGTGATGGCCGACTTGTACATAGTTCTTAATATAACAGTTTTTCTTAATACTATATAGTGCTAGTATACTGTCTATCCAAATAGTACTTAATAACCCTGAAATCAGATTGACTGTACTATATTTTTTTTTTCAGCTAATTACAGCTGATAATGGAATAATAGAGATGGGCTGTGAGGTGAAGTATCGGATCAGTGACGTACAACGACTGACCATTTCAGTTACGTCTCCCGAGCATGGCTTGCGATCATTTGGAAAAACAGTTATGCTGAATGTTCTTACCAAGAATACTGTCAGGTCAGACTTGCAATTGCATTTACCAGTTTTCTGGTTACTGTTGAGTATTCATGGGGGAGCTAAACCCATATGAATCATATAGTGCATAGGGAATGGGTGGTAATCAGATTTGATTCAAGGGTAGAGCTTTTCTAGTTTCTTGGATCAGGAGCCCTTTACCAGCATCAAGGCATACATACCCCTTAAGGGGCCATGATGACTTGGTAACAAAAGATGGTGTATTATTATTATAATCAAGGGGGGAAGCGCTAAACCCGGAGGATTATACAGCGCCTGGGGGGGGGGATGTGGAAGGCATTCAGGCTTAATTTGGGGAACTGGAGCACAGATCCAATTCCCTAAATCAAGAGCCCCTCACCAACATCAAGGAACCTTCCTTGAGGGGAAAAGATGGTGTAATTCAAGCACAATTGTGTATCTCAAAATTTTCATCGCAGCTCAAAACTAAATTCCTTTATGAGGGCAAATTGTAACTCAAAATTATTGTAACTCCAGCCCATCATAACTCCAGGGACTACTGTACTTTAATACTGTTTAAAAATGTATTATTATTTTAATTTATGCATATATTATAAGTTAGTACCAAACTGGCACACGAAAATCACTCCCTATGAAAGCAAAAGACTTGGCAGACGATGCAACATCCACCCAATGAAAAGCAGGGGCGCCACTAGCACAATAAGAGACAGCACAGTAAGTGTTGGGGGCCCAAGACTGTTCACCTGCCTCCCAGCATACATAAGGGATGATTACCAATAGATCCTTAGCTGTCTTCAAGAAGGTACTGGACTGGCACCTAAAGTCATTACCTGACCAGCCGGGCTGTGATTCATACGTTGGGTTGCATGCGGCCAATAGTAACAACCTGGTTGATCAGGTCCTGATCCACCATGAGGCCTGGTCACAGACCGGGCCACAGGGGGTTGACTCCCAAGACCCTCTCCAGGTATACTCCAGTACCACTTTTCTATATCATGGAATTAAAAAATATGGATAACATTCTCCATCTGATTGTTATCATAAATTACATTCTGCCATTTATTGAAAAGGGCATCGAGTTTTTTCAGTGGGGTGTGATTTTTGTTGCTTGTTACCTGTACTAATGTTATTGACATTACAGAGAGACTGAACGAGACCGGCCCGTGATTGCTGCACAGATACAGAAGGAGCTCAATTTGAGAGTTCTTGAATGGGGTATTGAAATTGGAGATGTAACATTGTAAGTATTTCTACAAATTACAGTATGCAACTCATTTTTATTTTTATATTTTTAAAAGATTTTTGTTGCTGTACATATTGTCTAGTTTTATGGTTACATTCTAATTTCATGAATCTATTTTCCTGTACAGTGGAACCTCTACTTAAGAGTGCGTCCACGTGCGAGTTTTTCCGAATACGAGCAGCTGCTCGGTCGACTTTTTGCTTCCAGACGCGAGCAAAATTTCCAGATGCGAGCAGGCCTCAAGGGAGGTTAATTGGCACTGGTGAGGGGGCTCTTGCTCTTGATTTAGGGAATTGGATCTCAGTTGTTTGTTGGATTATCTTATTGAAACTTGGGCAATGTATGATGAAAAGATACTTCTTAACGTACACCAAAAATGAAAGAAATCGGACCATAAATAACGGAGTTCACTTCTCAGCCATTAGCCTCCCCTTAGTGGTATATTTTCATATGGTTTTTATGGTTGTATTCTCGTTTTATTTGGTCTCACGTAATAGAATGGAAGATATACTACAAAAATATGATTTTAATTCGTTTCACGATGAAAAGTACCTTGAAATTGAGCTCAAAATAGCAAAAATGTTTGATTCTTTGGCGACATCAGTGGTAGACATCATGAGGTAACAGTGGCAAAGTGTATCATTAAGAGTGTAGCAATTAAGTGAAGCATTAAGAGTGTAGCACTTATAAGTCACTCTGACTTTTTTGGGTTATCCTAGGTTCTCTACACATGTAGTCAGGAGCAGGAATGGCCGCTGTGGTGGCCCTATAAACCCCAACAACAATGGCTGCTGTCACCACCACTAGCCACATACCTAATGACATGTATTTTATTCATTCTAGTGTATATATCATGTTTCTATGTTATTAATATTGTTTATTATGTCATATTACATGAATTATGATAGATAAATAAGCTGTAGAGTTGATATTAGGGAAATTATTAAAGTGTTTTCTTGTGCCTGGAATTCCACTGGAATGAATTAATTCAATTTCAATTAATTTAAATGAGGAAAATTGACGATGCGAACGAGCAAATCCAGTTACGAGCAAGGTCATGGAACAGATTAAACTCGTAAGTAGAGGTTCCACTGTATTTAGTACTTGTGTTCGTATATTCTGTATGTATTTTTATCTCATGTTAAATTAAGGCGTGGTTAATGTTGAATATAATTGAAACTTTACAGATACAGTACTCGCCTCTCAGTATTAACCCTTTCAGAGCTTCGGCCGTACTAGTACGGCTTACGCACCAGTGTCCATGACGTACTAGTACGCCTAAATTCTAGCACCCTCAAATCTAGTGAAAGCTGGTAGGCCTACATATGAAAGAATGGGTCTATGTGGTCAGTGTGCGCAGTATAAAAAAAAATCCTGGAGCACATAGTGCGTAACAAGAGAAAAAAAAATGACAGCGTTTTTGGATTAAAACAGCGACTTTGCACTGTACTTTCGTATGGTATTTATTGTTGTATTCTAGTTTGCCTGGTCTCATTTTATAGAATGGAAGACATATTACAGAAATTGAGATGATTTTGAATGGTTTTACAATGAAAAGTACCTTGAAATTGAGCTCAAAGTAGCAGAAATGTTCGATTTTTACCAAAGTTCAAAAGTAAACAAATCGTGCTGTGTCCAATACACGTCAACTGGTGAGTCTAATATTCTTTCACAAGTGCGCTGATATTATTTATACCATTTCTACACTAATGCAGTAGTCTGCATAACAGTAAATCTTCTATTTTTTTTGTAAGAATAAAAATTCAAAGTGAAAAGCAAAAGAATGTAAGAGGGGCGTGGGGACGTGACTAATGGACAGAGGAAATGTTATTTTAGTGCCAGGAATGTCTTCTTGTTTATTCTGGACCCTATTCAGAAACTGGCATCTTTTCAAATTTGTGAGAGATTGGCAAAATTGCTAAATTCTGACGACTGTATTTAATAGTTGAAATCGGTAAATGGGTGGTTTCTTGTACTCATTCGATAGAAAAAATGGAGTTCTAGCGAAATAGTTATTATTTTTGTCGACTAGTACACTGGAATTGGCCGAAAATAGGGCTCAAAGTGGGCAAAATCGCCGATGCATGAACATCGTCGAGACCACTAACTTCGCGAGAGCATAATTCCGTAAGTTTTCCATCAAATTTCATACT
This sequence comes from Cherax quadricarinatus, assembly GCF_038502225.1. NCBI lineage: Eukaryota > Metazoa > Arthropoda > Malacostraca > Decapoda > Parastacidae > Cherax > Cherax quadricarinatus. Next base: position 14,651,735 of record NC_091347.1, on the reverse strand, counting down.
TTTGGTGTCATTATGATCGGGAAAAGATCATCATGACACCAAGGAAATTAGGGGGAGCGGGAAAGAGTTGTCACTGTGCATTATATAGGCTGGACTTCGAAATGAGGTAAATTAGTATAAAGACTCTTAGGCTGTAAGTTCAGTTGTGTAAAAAAAAAACTTACTTCTAAAAATATTTCTCATATAGGAGTACTGTCAACATTCTCAAGGAGGCAGAACCCAACAATCCCCTTAAACCCATCTTGAACTGCTTCGGAGGAGGAGGTGGGGAAATCATGGCTCCCCCGGCATCAGCTGCTTCAGCAGCCTCGGGAATGTTCAACATACCTGGGCTTGGAAATATGGGCGATTTCAACTTCCTCAGTGGTATATCAAAAAAGAAATCAGAAGCCATTGGTAAGTTTCTCCACTGAATTCCCCCCAAAAAAGACTACACAGTATTAAACTGAATTCCTAGAGCTTTCAGGTATGAAATACTATACTGTACATTATATTTTTCTATATAAATTTTTAATATTTTTCCCAACATGTTTTTTAACAAGTTACCTAAATTGTTCAGCTTTTGTATTGCTTTTTGTACCTAGAGCTTTTTTTTTTTTTTGTCTTTAGATGTCATTCATTTACATTTTCACAGTTGCCTCGTCAGAGTTTAGTTATCCTTTTTTTCTGCCACTTCCCAGTTCCTGATTATTTTACACTGTATAATTTTCGTCTTCATATCTGAAAAGATATAATCAAATTTCTTTTGGAAAGTATCAGATATATTTTTATGTATTTTCTTAATAGCACATTAAAAATACCAAATCAGTACTGATGAAAAAAAAAAAAGATTACAAAAAGGAACGAGTTCTACACTGTATAATAAAAGAAATTTGAGCCAGAATAAAAGATTTTGCTCTACCTGTGTGAGTCGAGTCAGTGCAAGGAGTGGCACTGGCTCTATCCTCTTTCCTCTAATCATGTACATCTTTCTTTACCACAGTGATGGGGCCTTATCTCAAGGAATTTAAACTAATTCTCTTCTTCAGATCTTGCACTTCCCTGGTTTTTCCCCAATGAATATAACAACAATAATTTGAACAGAAAAGCTATATTTATTTGAATCAGGCCAGGAAACATTAAACCCATAAGGGTCATGTAGTGCTTGGGGAATTGGGAGGCACTCGGATAGAATAAGAGGATAAATCCAGTTCCATGAATTAAGACCACCCTTTCCCCTCACCCTTGAGGTAACAGAATAGCAATAGAATGTTAAAGTGAGAGATGTCAGGGAGTGCAATCATTGAGGTGGGTTTGTACACATTATGCATGGAACAGTGAAGAGAGAAATAAGCAAATGTAATAAAAGGAAAACATTAAACAATTGGATCAGTAGGGTAGATTATGAAAGGAAAAGCATTACTCTGGCTCCTGGCCATTAGTAGCAACAACCTACTTAAACAAATAGTTGAAGTCACAATCCTGGGTATGCATGAAGAAAGACAGCAGCATCAGCTTAATCCTTTAACTTAAACCACTGGGAATGAAATCAGGGTGTGGAATGTTATGTAACTTTTAAGTTTCGAGATGTAACAACAGCCTTTCGTGACTATAGTCCTACCAGCCCTTACCATTAGGAATAAAATAATTATATGGAATGAGAAAGTTAATCTAAAATTTAGGCTGTAGAATTTTTTTTTTTTTTTTTCAACAAGTCAGCCGTCTCCCACCGACTACTCAAAAGTTGATGAGAAAAAGCAATAGAGAAATGCACAAAAGTTGGGGAATATCAGAGAAAGCATGGAGAGCAGAATGTAGTGTAGTTGCACAGAAGCTCAGGTGGTATACTGCTTTTGTTCATCACCAGGGAGATGATAAATGACTGACTTGCAAGGAAAATTATGAGTGAAGTTTTTAAGTCCGAGTGACAAACGAACAGCTAACACCACAGGAAGATTATGTTCAGAGCTTGAGTTTTTTTTTTTTTAACATGGTTAACTGTTCTCCAGTAGAGTTTACAGCTAAGGAGAGTGTCAGAAATGTTGGCTGAATGTGCTCTAGTTTCTTGATAACCAAGAAATACTGTATCCTTTACTTGCATTAAATCCATCTTAGTTTATAATTTTCTTGTTTTTTTTTAAGTCTATCAGTTAGTTTTAAAAATGTGCAGCTTTTTATCAAATTGTTTCATCTTTTATTTACTTATTTTTTTTTTATTTTTTTTGCTCATGAATTAACAAGCTTGAAGTCATTACTTGCAATCAACTCACACTGAGAGAAAGGTAATTCCATCTATTGCTGTATATCGAGGCTTGCATAAAGGAATTAGTCATACAAAAGTAGATGAGTGTATTTTAATGTTCATACATCTTCCTAAGCAAGTTTTCCACATGCATTATTAGTTTAAGACAACTGTTACATTTAAAAAAAAATTAATTAAGTTGCTTGGCCTTTCCTAAATTCTGTCACTAGTACACAGTATTCACTAACTGTTAGGTAACCTTATTGCTACCGATTCTGGCAGAGAATATATAACAGGCATCTATTGCTTAATAAACCCTTTGACTGTCGTGGCCGTATATATACATCTTACGAGGTACTGTGTTTGATGTATATATACTCAAATTCTAGCGGCTTCAAATCAAGCAGGAGAAAGCTGGTAGGCCCACATATGAGAGAATGGGTCTGTGTGGTCAGTGTGCACCATATAAAAAAAAATCCTGGAGCATGCAGTGCATAATGAGAAAAAAAAACTCCGACCGTTTTTTTTAATTAAAATACCGACTTTGTGGTCTATTTTCGTATAGTATTTATGGTTGTATTCTCGTTTTCTTGGTCTCATTTGATAGAATGGAAAACAAATAATAGAAATAGAGGTGATTTTGATTGATTTTACTATAAAAAGAACCTAGAAATGGAGCTCAAAGTAGTGGAAATGTTTGATTTTTGCCAATGTCCAAAAGTAAACAAATGATGCCATTGTCCAATAAATGTTCAACTAGCCATTCTAATATGCAGTCATGAATGGGTTGATGTTATTTATACAATTATTACAGTATTGCAGTAGTCTGCATAATAGTAAGTCTTCTATTTTTTGTTTGAATAAAAATTCAAAATAGAAAGCAAGAGTAATATCAGAGGGGCCTGGAGACGTGACTGATGAACAAAGAAAATGTTATTTTAGAGCCAGGAATGTCTGCATTGTTCATTCTGGACCTTATTTTGAAATTGTCATATTTTTTAGTTTTTGTGAAATTGGCCAAATTGCAAATTTCTGACCACATTATTAGGTAGTTGAAATCGGTAAATGGGCAGTTTCTTGTACTCAATCGATAGAAAAAATGTTGTTCTAAAGAAATAGCTATGAGTTTGGGCGACTGGAACAATGGAATTAGCCCAAAATAGGGCTCAAAGTGGACAAAATCGCAGATTTGTAAACAGCGCCGAGGTCGCTAACTTCGCGAGAGCATAATTCCGTCAGTTTTCCATCAAATTTTGTTTTTTTTTGGTGTCATTACAATCGGGAAAAGATTCTCTATCATTTCATAAGAAAAAATAATTTTTTTGTTTTTTAAATTTTGCGATACCAGGAGACACCTCAGGATTGGGGGTTGCGACAGTCAAAGGGTTAACCTAAATGCATTAAAAGACAAATGATACATTGTTGAACAACAATTACAAATGTGTTGTTGTCATGCTCCAAATATATTTTGCTTTGGGGGATGAGTTGGGTTTGAGATATGCAGTTCATTCCTCTATTACATGTTGTTGGTTCATATTTAGTGCTTCCCTAAAAAAAAATTATTGGGAATAATATATTGCTAATTTTTCCCAGGAATCCATCAAAGATTATGTAAAAAGTGTATGGGGAAAACAGATATCTTATAACACAAAGCCTCATTAAGCAAAGGATGCCTTTTTTTTTATCACCATTGTTATACTGAGTGTGGTCATCATTACCTATTTATTTACTATTTTTAATTTTGTACAAGAAAATATTGTATGCATTGTAAACTTTTAGGCTTATGCCAGCAAGCTTTGTCCCCAAACTTATATCGCTTCATTGTCCTAGATAAACTTTCATCATATCCTTCATTGCTTCCACTGCTTATATGCTGACTGTTAGAATCACATTAATTACATACCTAGCTGCACCCTTCCAGTATCCTAGTAGTTATAATTACCAGTGTTTGTAAGGGTAAACTTGTAAGCTTCATAGTACAGTACTGTATGTTATTATATTATGAATGCACACAGTCACCCTATAATGCCTTACGTCTTTTCTGTATTTGTTACTGTATAAATTTATTTTTATTACAGATGAAGCCTCATACATGAGGAATGGGCTGCATTTCTTTACAGGTATTGACCCTTCTGAGGAAATTGTGTTGAACTGTCTTTCACCAAATCATTGTTAAATACTACAGTCCCTGGAATGATCAAAAGTATCGGTCAAAAGTCTGAAGTGGAGCAGTTCTCTCATGAATAATGTTTTGTCAAACCACCTATTAGTCAGAAACTTAATGTACAGCATGTTTCACATAATAGCATGTGGAAATTAAATGGTCCCAATTCCCACATTTCCATCCTCATTTCATTTGGTATAGAAATTAAAAAATTGATGATATAATAGGATTTTCCTTTAGTTGTTAGCATATTGCATGATGCTGTTTCTCTGCATCTACATAGATGCACCTTGCCTGTATGAATTTGTGACTATCCCTTAAAACACAGAGCTGGAGGGAAAAAAAAAAAAACGATAATTTTAGAATTAAATCATGAAAGATGTACTGTATGAAATACATCTTATACAGTACAGTACAATACAACACTGTATATTACAGAAAAGAAATAAAGCAAAGTGTAGTTTACACGTAATAAAATATTGTTAAGCACAACAGACAGCCACTAGCATGCGGTGCATTTCGGGCAGATTAATCCTGATTCTTACAGACTGCTTGAAAACTAGACATAGATTATTTAGTAGTTTTCTAAAATAAGTAGATTATTGTGTGGAATAAGAAAATTTCAGAGTGGTGAGATAACGTTATTGTGTCAAGTTAATGTATATTTCACTAAGATAGCTCAAATGCTTGTAATAATTCAATCCTAAAGGTATTTTATTTAACTCTTTCACTGCCTGTCATGTAGATCTAGGCAATAGGGGTTAGTGTTACTTACAGCACCTGTAAATTTGCTCTGAGTGGCAAATTTTGAATCTGTGCTGTGGGTGTACACTTTATGAAAAAATCTGCCTTCAACAGTGCGTAATGGAAGTAGTTAACCTCTGACCTCATGCTTGGGTTAAAATAGCAAATTTGGGGAATTTTTTAGCATGGTTCTCATGCTTTATTTGGCTGTTTTTGATGCCAGTAGACAGAATAAAAAAATCAGACTGGAAGTGGCCTGAAATAAGGCTCAGAGTGGTTGAAATTATCAATTTTGGGGGATTTTCTTGGGAAAAGGTAGGGAAATGGGGCCCCCATAACTGTGTCTTACCTCTTGGTCTGCTTTATGGGTTTTTGCTAGGTCTGCTTCAGTTTTTGAACAGCCTAAACTATGATGAAACATTCTTGGTTATTGTTTATTAGCTGAGAAATAGGGGAAACTGAATTTTTTTGTGTGTGATGGATTGAAAATTGAGGGCCAGTATTATATAGGAGTGGCCTGGGGATATGAGCGATGAACAGAGGAACATTTGCTTTAGTGGCTGGAATGCCAACAGTGTTTATTTTGGACTCTTATTTTTAAATTGGAATTTGTTGAAAATAGTGTAAAATTTACCATATTCATGACTTTTGGGTTCTTAATAGGGTAGATTCTGATACATGAATGAGCATTTTCTTGTTATCAGTGGCATGCTGGAAATTGGGTAGAGTACTCACAACCTTCAACCTTGTGCCTGTGTAATTCCATAAGTATTACATTAAATTTTGTATTCTTAGTGGCATTTCCTTTAGAAAAAGCTTATCTACCAGTCAGTTTCAAATTGAAAAGGTGAACCATGTCAAAGACACACTGGAACTCTCAGTTAAATTAAGATTAAAAAAAATTAGACAGGTCCTAAACAACCACTGTGAGGGAAAATGTGTTGTTTTTCAAGAGAACATGGGATTATTTGGTCTTCTTGAAAGGGTATTCCTTGTGGGTTTAGTGCTTAGTTATGATTATGATAATAACTGAAGGGGTACTTTTTTAAGGGTTGCCAAGATTTTTTTAGTATATTTTTCTTCCTCCTTGGCTTTTGTTTATAACTCAAGAACACCTCATCCAGTCGGCAAGAACTTTGTGTATGTGCAGGTGCCCTCTGGTAAATTTTATATAGGCCATTCTAGGATTTGGTTGTCATGCAGTAATTTGGGAATGAAACTAAAGAAAGTACAGCCTCTCCTGACTCAATGACAGAGTTCCATTCCTAAGACCACATTGGTAAATGAACTTGTTTCATGTGAGGAGCATACTATCATGGTTGTGGGTGTTTGTCAACCATCTTTGATATTGTTTTAATGTCATCTTTGCACCATTTATAACATTTTTGGTATATTTTTAAATGTTTATACAGTACAGGTCTCCCTCAACATTTGCGAGGGTTAGGGAATCAAGAGTCTCGCAAATGTTGAAAAGTCGTGAATGTTTGGTGCCCCAATTTATTGTAGGGCATAATACAATACTGCTTCCTTAACTCGTTGAACCATGAACAATCATAAAATACATGAAAACATCATAAAATATTGTACTATATACATACACGTTATTAAACCGTAACATATATGTTATTAAATACTACTGCCTCAACCACTGCCTGTACCACTGCCTGAACCACTGCAGTGCACTGCCTCGTATTTTTATACAATTTCTTTCTTCAATTCTATGGTGTTTATCAATTTCTTTACCAATGGGTTGGCACTAGCAAGTTTCTTTGGGCCCATGGTTAATTACGTAGCAGTCGCACTCAATCTACAAGCACCAAACACAATGAATTATTGTGAAATGTTTGGAAGAGTGTAGAGGCTAATGCTCACTCCAGCATAAACAAAGCCAAACTGACTCACGATGCCTCCACCACTGCTTTGACCCTCGTATTATTGTACAATTTCCTTCTTCAATTCTATCATATTAATTATTATTATTATTATTATTATTATTATTAGCAGTAGCAGAAATGTTCGATTCTTTGCTTTGTTCAAGAGTAAACAAATAATGTCACCGTTCAATACGTGTCCGAATGGCCATTCCAATATGCAGTCATGAATGGGTTGACATTATTTATACTGTAGTTTAATAAGAACATAAGAACATAAGAATGTAGGAACACTGCAGAAGGCCTACTGGCCCATACGAGGCAGGTCCTTATCAAAACGACATCTACCAAAAGCTACTCAAGAAATAACTCCCGTACCCCTTGACACCAATCAAACCCAGCCCCTCCCACTCATATATTTAAGAACATAAGAACATAAGAATGTAGGAACACGAACATAAGAATGTAGGAACACAAAACATAAGAATGTAGGAACACACATACGAATGTAGGAACACCACATAAGAATGTAGGAACACACATAAGAATGTAGGAACACTAATAGCAAATGTTCGATTCTTTGCCGTGTTCAAGAGTAAACAAATGATGTCACCGTCCAATACCTGTCCGAATGGCCATTCCAATATGCAGTCATGAATGGGTTGACATTATTTATACTGTAGTTTAGTAGCAAATAATGAACAAACAAAACGCTCACGACACTGAGTGGCAGGCTGGCTGGCTGCCAGTTGCGAGGGTTGGAGGGAAGGTAGTAGGGACATGCGGGTGGTGGGAAACTCGAATATAATTTGGTGGCTGGGAATTCGCAAATGTGTGAAGCCCGCGAAAGTTGAAAACGTGAATGTTGAGGGAGACCTGTAGTGTACTGTATATTGTAATAAACTGAATAGAGGAAATCAGCTGTAATATACATTATTTAGGCATGCAAACTGGTCAGAGAGCCCGTCGTAAGTCCGAGTCGTCGGTAAATAAGTATGTCGCTAAGCGAGGAGAGGCTGTATATTCTCGTGCTTGTGGTGTTAATTGTGCTATTTTACCTGAGTCAGGCAACATTATGAGGCCACATGCCCTGACATCATAAATCCTCCCTTCCTCACCCTACATACTACCACTTTCTGATTCGTCACCATTTTTCACTATGCTTCATTATCCAACCACAAAGAAGAACAAAAAGGCACATTACTTTGACTGGAACAATACACAAACATTCGTGTGATGTATCCACCACACCTCTCCATTACTCCTATGAGTTGCCTTCACAACTTTATTTGTTACACGTGCATGAGGGGCTAATATAATGTTTAATGAAGGGCAAAAATGCGTCGGCCCATGACACATATAATATTAATCAACATCTTCCTTTGATGCTCACTGCCCCCACCCTTGCAGCATCCCACTTTTACTGCCTCGGATTTTTGCTGCCTGGTGCCCTCAGTACCAATTATTGCCACATTTTGAGTTGTATCTACTGGTACAACTATATATGATGGAAGAGGTAGAAATTGATTTATCTACAGTAGGGAGTGCTGTCTGTTGTCTTTGTTTTTTGTATGATTGTTAACAGATGTTCCTGCTTTTTTTTATTGATCTTTTCTGGCCCGGTGGCCTGGTGGCTAAAGCTCCCGCTTCACACACGGAGGGCCCAGGTTCAATTCCCAGTGGGTGGAAACATTTCGACACGTTTCCTTACACCTGTTGTCCTGTTCACCTAGCAGCAAATAGGTACCTGGGTGTTAGTCGACTGGTGTGGGTCGCATCCTGGGGGACAAGACTGAGGACCCCAATGGAAATAAGTTAGACAGTCCTCGATGACGCACTGACTTTCTTGGGTTATCCTGGGTGGCTAACCCTCCGGGGTTAAAAATCCGAACGAAATCTTATCTCTCTTAAAAGTGTTAGTCGATTGTGTCATCTCGTTAATTGCTTTATGATCAAGAGAGCATTCACTATATTTTTTTTTTTTTACCCTTCCATGGCTTCAAAACTTGAATAATGTTTATTTGAACTGTTCTTGTGAGGGAACAAGGGGTCATATTATAACCTGAAAGACTTTGGCTAATCATAATTCTTTTTAACTGAAAGGTGGATGTTGTTATTGGGTGTCTACTGTATTGGGGAGGAGGTTAAAAATTATTTTGACTAATCAAAACAAGTGCAGATTGAAAGCAGTTAAGAAAGACTTTGGATAAATGCTTTAGATTACAAAATCCTATACCGAGTCTATATTCCTGTGAATATATAGACGATACCTTGAGGAATTGCTGGTCTTAATTAAACGATGGTTATCGTAACTCTCAGAGTATCCTGAATTATTAATAATAATATTTTATTTTGACGTGATACATGTTTTTTTAAAGGAATATAATAATTGGGTGGACATGTCAAAAGCCACTTTATATGCAGAGCATTTCAGGCAAACTTAAAATTAACTTAAGATTAATAAGGCAATAATTGTACATATGGTCATTAGATGAGTTACAATGAATACAAGAGAATTGAGAATTCTATTAGGTCATGCTATATGGCTTTAATAAGTCTTGTAGAGAAGATGTACAAGAAACTTGCTTACCACTAGCTTGCTATTTAAATTTGTAAAATACTGTCTTTTTAAAAACTGAAGAGGTCTGTAGGAAAGCTTTTTAGAATATTTATTTATAAAAATTAATTTGTTTAAAGTATCTAACCCCTGTTTTATATTTTCTGTAACAAATTATTTTGATAGCATTTTTTCTCTTAACAGAAGTGATTTAAAATTTTTATACTGTATAAACATTTGAACCATTAAGATTCCCATAGTGGTGGATGATGACCTAAGTTGACACTTGGGGACAAAGACAGTGTTGCAGTGAAATTTCTACTACTAAAATATTTTTGTCTAGGCCCCTGACTTTATCATATATACATACTTGGTAAAGTCCAACCCTGGACAAAAACTTTTAGCAGTAATAAGGATTTTTTTGCATCATTTTCCTCCAAGATTTTGATAATTGTAAATTCTGTTCTGTGGAGAGAAATGTGGAATTTCTGGGACATCTTTTACATTGTAATTTTTTTTTATAGCAATTAAAACTAGTACGTATTTAAAATTTCTGAATTTAAAAATACTAACAGTGTACCTCATGTAATTTAAAGCATGGCTTTTTCAATTATTTATGAAGTTATATCATCATTTTTCTAGAGTTTTTTTTTAAATATTTTTCTAAATTTTCTTTTGACAAATTGCTCTTACTGTATAGATGAATTAACGTATTAATTTATTGCTGCTTAGCATTTATCCTTGATTTGCAAGTTTCTTTTAGCCTGTTACTGTTTGGCAGTTTGAATTGGCATTCCTCCATGATTTGCAAGATATGTCCTCCTGCATGGGTATCACCTCTTAATATCCCAAATGTCTCCGCCACACAGATCTACTGGATTTCTCAGACGAAAATAGTGAGCCACCTAAGCAGCTAAACAATCAAGGTATTCCTGACCTGATAACTTCGGAATTTCTTGTGCATGTATTACATAATAAATGGTGTCAGTAACACAACTATTATTTCAATGTTGCATATGTAAAAGCATTTTGTGACAACATTACATGATAAACCTATTTCAGGAAATTGTTTAGTAGTAATTTATTTCAAGTTGTTTATCCAATCTCTTCATTCATTACTGATGTCTGCATACTGATACTAACACACTTAATATTTTGTTATTTTTTTATTATTATCACACCGGCCGATTCCCACCAAGGCAGGGTGGCCCGAAAAAGAAAAACTTTCACCATCATTCACTCCATCACTGTCTTGCCAGAAGGGTGCTTTACACTACAGTTTTTAAACTGCAACATTAACACCCCTCCTTCAGAGTGCAGGCACTGTACTTCCCATCTCCAGGACTCAAGTCCGGCCTGCCGGTTTCCCTGAATCCCTTCATAAATGTTACTTTGCTCACACTCCAACAGCACGTCAAGTATTAAAAACCATTTGTCTCCATTCACTCCTATCAAACACGCTCACGCATGCCTGCTGGAAGTCCAAGCCCCTCGCACACAAAACCTCCTTTACCCCCTCCCTCCAACCCTTCCTAGGCCGACCCCTACCCCGCCTTCCTTCCACTACAGACTGATACACTCTTGAAGTCATTCTGTTTCGCTCCATTCTCTCTACATGTCCGAACCACCTCAACAACCCTTCCTCAGCCCTCTGGACAACAGTTTTGGTAATCCCGCACCTCCTCCTAACTTCCAAACTACGAATTCTCTGCATTATATTCACACCACACATTGCCCTCAGACATGACATCTCCACTGCCTCCAGCCTTCTCCTCGCTGCAACATTCATCACCCACGCTTCACACCCATATAAGAGCGTTGGTAAAACTATGCTCTCATACATTCCCCTCTTTGCCTCCAAGGACAAAGTTCTTTGTCTCCACAGACTCCTAAGTGCACCACTCACTCTTTTTCCCTCATCAATTCTATGATTCACCTCATCTTTCATAGACCCATCCGCTGACACGTCCACTCCCAAATATCTGAATACGTTCACCTCCTCCATACTCTCTCCCTCCAATCTGATATTCAATCTTTCATCACCTAATCTTTTTGTTATCCTCATAACCTTACTCTTTCCTGTATTCACCTTTAATTTTCTTCTTTTGCACACCCTACCAAATTCATCCACCAATCTCTGCAACTTCTCTTCAGAATCTCCCAAGAGCACAGTGTCATCAGCAAAGAGCAGCTGTGACAACTCCCACTTTGTGTGTGATTCTTTATCTTTTAACTCCACGCCTCTTGCCAAGACCCTCGCATTTACTTCTCTTACAACCCCATCTATAAATATATTAAACAACCACGGTGACATCACACATCCTTGTCTAAGGCCTACTTTTACTGGGAAAAAATTTCCCTCTTTCCTACATACTCTAACTTGAGCCTCACTATCCTCGTAAAAACTCTTCACTGCTTTCAGTAACCTACCTCCTACACCATACACTTGCAACATCTGCCACATTGCCCCCCTATCCACCCTGTCATACGCCTTTTCCAAATCCATAAATGCCACAAAGACCTCTTTAGCCTTATCTAAATACTGTTCACTTATATGTTTCACTGTAAACACCTGGTCCACACACCCCCTACCTTTCCTAAAGCCTCCTTGTTCATCTGCTATCCTATTCTCCGTCTTACTCTTAATTCTTTCAATTATAACTCTACCATACACTTTACCAGGTACACTCAACAGACTTATCCCCCTATAATTTTTGCACTCTCTTTTATCCCCTTTTATCCCCTTTTATCTCCTTTTGTTATGTGTATGTTAATTTTTTCCATAACTTTTACCATCCATCATTACCAGACTTAATTATGCTCTTTCTTTGTCATTCCCTTTGTAGTTAGACCTTTAATATACGTATTCAGATGGCTTCACTTTCCTATTTATCCATTCTTATGGCTTAAAGATTTTCCTGCAAGGTGCTCCTTCAAATTTTTATTAACACAGAGTGCTGAAACTGTCTTTTATGTGCGGGTTATTTGTGTATCGTTCCAGTCACGGTATTGTGCCTTTTTGTTATTTATGAACATGCATATCAGTGCTTTGGATTAAATCCTAACCAGGTTAGTGTCGCATGATTAAGGAAGTATACTATGTTCACTTCAGTTATTATATCGGGCTTGTCAGCGAAGGTAAATCATCAGTACAAAGCTGCATCTGCTTCCTTTCACAGCATTTGGATTGGACCAGTGTGGGTTGAAAAGGCAAGGAGTTAGAAATTAGTGCTTTATCACCTTTAACTTATCATTTATGTACACAAGGTAGTACTGTAGCATGTTAATCTTGTTTCATACTTTTGCCTAAGACAGGTGCAATAGTGGCATTTTTTTCTTTGTAGATTTTCTGGAATTTTTACCAATGTTTTGAGCTTTTGTAATTTAGGGTGGAAGGGTTTAGGCCATACTACTTATATATAAGGCACTGTCTTCATGCTCAACATTAATATTTAATGCTCTCATTGCTGTTGTTCAATCTGCTCTCTCTCTCTTTGCTTTCTGTGACCTTTCGTACTGTCTTGTCTAATGTGATAACATTACTGCTAACATATTGTCTTTCCCATAAAGTAAATTGTGGTAGTCAAGGTTTTATATTCTTAATGTTGTGGTAGTCAATGAGGGTTCAGATGTGTCTTAGAAACATCTTGATATTTCATGATGTTTTAATATATTCCAGGACTCGAGTCCTGGAAATGGGAAGTACAGTGCCTACACTTTAAAGGAGACGTTTGGGATATTGACAGTTTGGAGGGACATCTAAACTGTCGTATCTGAGCTCCTCTGCAAAGACAGTGATTATGTATGAGTGATGGTGATAATGTTGAATGATGAGTTTTTTTTCTTTCTTTTTGGGTCACCCTGCCTCGGTGGGAAATGGCCGACGTGTTAAAAGAAAAAAAAAAAAAAAGCCTCTCCTCACTTAGCGACGTACTTGCTTACATACTCGGTCTTACGATGGGCTCTCTGATGAGTATTTATACCTAAATAATATATGTTAGAGCTGATTTCCTCTCTTCTGTTTATTTCAATATACAGTATAAACATTTAAAAAAGTACCAGAAATGTTATGAATGGTGCAAAGGTGACATTAAAACAATATCAAAGATGGTTGACACAAACCCACTACCATTATAATATGCTCCTCACTTAGCGGCGAATTCATTTAACGACGTGATCTTACGAATGAAACTTCATAGTTAAGTGAGGAGAGGCTGTATTCCAGTTTGTCTAAAGTATTTTCTTTATACATTACTGTACGTGTATTCTAATAAGCAGGTTAATAAAATGTTGGCTTAAAGTAGCTAAATGAATATGATTTATAGTGTTTGGAAGTTTTCAATAAAGATAGATAGATTCGGCACTATTTTCTGCTGCACAGCGCTGCATGACCCTTGTCGGTTTAGCGCTGTATTTGATTATAATAATAATTCAGTAAAAATGGAGACTATAGAATTCTCTTCATAATAGTCATACTACACATTGCTTTCAAGCATGATGTCTCCGCTGCCTCTAGCCTCACTGCAACTTTCAAAGCCCATTCCTCACACCTGTAAGTATTGGTACCACTTTACTCTGGTACAGTGGAACCTCAGTTTTCGTGATTAATTCATTCCAGAAAATCTGATGAAAACCGAATTGTACGAAAACTGAAGCAATATTTCCCATAAGAAATAATGTAAATCCAATTAATCCGTTCCAAACACCCAAAAATATTAACAAAAAATACATTTTATAGATAATAACTATAGTTTTACATACAGAAAACAATGAGAAATAAACATAAATGACTAATGAAATGGATTAATGAACATTTAACATCACTTTTACCTTTATTGGAGGCTCTTGTTGGCATATGGAAGATGGCGAGGAGGGGAGATGGAGGAGGAGAGGTTATTGTTTGGAAGGGGAATCCCCCTCCATAAGGACTTCAGGTATCAAGGCCCTATCTGGGGTTGCTTCCCTTCTTTGTCTTTTACTGGCACTAGGACCAGCTTGAGAGTCACTGGACCCCTGTCGCACAAAAAATCTGCCCAGAGGTCTGCTTCTGGAGTCTCTAAGATTTGCCTAAAATGGGAAAAGGCATTGTCATTGAACATGTTGTAGACACAGCTTGCAACAGCTTTGTTAGGGCAATATTTTCCATAAAACTCTGCAACTCATTCCACTTTGCACACATGTCCTTAATCACTGAAGGCGGCATATTCTCCCCTCTCTCTTCCTCCTCCTCTGAAGCAATTTCCTCAGCTGCAGTCTGTTGCTGTTCCAGTTGATGCTCTTGCAGCTCTTCAGTGGTTAGCTCTTCCCTGTGGTCATCCACCAACTCTTCCACATCCTGGCCACTCACATCCAACCCCATGGACTTCCCCAAAGACACAGTAGATTCCACAATAGGCATAGGGTCGTCAGGGTCAGCCTCAAACCCTTCAAAATCCTACTTGAGGACACATTCTGTGTGGGTGTTCAGGCGGATGCATTTGGTACGACGGACCATTGTCAGCTCTACGAAAACCGAGCTGATGTACGAAAACTGGGACAAAATTTTAACAGGAAAAGTTGTCAAAAAGTGATTCCTATGAAAACCAGGGCATACGAAAACCAAAGTTCCACTGCATATTCTTCTTTTTGCCTCCACAGATGAACTTCTTTATTCCCCAGATGCCTCAAGTCACTCCCCTATATATATACAGTAGGGCCCCACTTATACGGCTGGTTAGGTTCCAGGCTACCGCCGTAAAGCAGAAACCGCCGTAAAGTGGAACACCCTTTTTTTCCACTTACAAATGCATACAAACACTAGATAACAAGTGTACACTAACATATATTAAGTTAGCAATAAAACCAGGCATCAAAAAACAATAAAAAAGTACAATTTATTTATTTATTTATTTATTAACAATTTGAGCACACATACAGAGGTACAAAAAAATACAGATAAGAGCAGCATGCCAAAGCCACTTATACTATGCATAGCATTACGGGCTGGCTTAAAATTAACTTAAGATTAACTAAGCAATGATGAAATCAGTGATAAAACATTAATGTAAACAGATTATTATAAAGCACAAGTGAGTATTACAAAGACAGGTCATATGGTTGCATGCATTGTTGTACATTCAGTCGTATGGAGTATTCTGTTAGGTAGTGTATTATTTAAAAAATAATAAAGTTAGATTGGGTTTTAGGTTTAACATTTATGTGATATAATTGTGAGTAAATCTTTGAGAAGAAACTTGAATTTATAAACATTTAAGATATACAATTTATAAGGTTCAGTTATTCAGTATTTATTTGGTTTTGGGTGAGTAAGTGATCTTTGAGAAGAGACTTGAATTTATAAACAGGTAGTGTTTCTTTTATATTTACAGGTAATGAATTCCAGATTTTAGGGCCTTTTATGTGCATTGAGTTTTTGCATAGTGTGAGATGGACACGAGGAACATCAAAAAGTGATCTGTGCCTTGTGTTATGGTCATGTGTTCTGTTGAGGTTGGCAAGGAGATGTTTGAGGGGAGGGTTAATATCAGAGTTAAGTGTTCTATGTATGTAATAGGTGCAGTAATAAGTATGGATGTTTTGTATGGTGAGTAGGTTTAGTGTATTGAATATTGGTGGAGTGTGCTGCCTGTAGTGAGAATTTGTTATCATTCTAACTGCAGCCTTTTGTTGGGTAATTAGTGGTCTGAGATGGTTAATTGTTGTTGAGCCCCATGCACAAATTCCATAGGTGAGATAGGGGTAAATAAGAGAGTGATGTAGGGCCAGGAGGGCTGACTGTGGAGCATAGTACCGTATCTTCGATAGTATGCCTACAGTCTTGGAAATTTTCTTAGAAATTTGTTGTATATGTGTATGAAATTTGAGTCTATTATCAAGGTGGATTCCTAAGTTTCCCTCTGTTAGCTTTGTGATAGGTGATCCGTTTATCATCCGTTTATCACAATACACACATAGTGCACTCATTACTTACCTTAAAATATTTATAGTCTTAATCTAGGGTGAGACAAGTAGTATTTATTGTAAGAAATCAAGTGTGGTATGTATGGTAGTCAGCCAGGCTACCATACCAGGCCACCCCACCCACACATACAATTCTATGATATTTAAGCATCCCAGAGCGATAAAATGTATATACAGTTCACTCATTACTTACCTTAAAATATTTGTAGTCTTAATGTAGGGTCAGGAGTAAGTAAATGAGATAAAACGAATAAATGAGAGAGAGAAAGAATGAGTGCATGAGAGAGTACAGGCGCAGAGTTATGTAAACAAACCAGGCGAAGGTAAGTTTTGTAAACAAAGTGTACACGTATGGTTTGTGTACAAGTTACATTGTGTACAGGTTGTCTCTACATTGATACGGTAGAATAAATAAAGAAGAACACTCCCATTCTCATGTAACATCATTTTGAGAAGAAATGATGCTCTGAGTGAAGGCAATGTTAATAAGTCACTCTGACTTTTTTGGGTTATCCTAGGTTCTCTACACATATGTTGTTATGTATGATAATCTATGTAACTGTATTTGTGTATACCTGAATAAACTTACATACATACAAAAGGAATAATTTTCTAGTTACCCCCAGTAACACATTTTCTCTTATGTTAGATTAGAGAAAATGTTATTCTTGGCATCACTTGTACAAGTTATCTGGCTACCACATCTCATATTTATGTTATTTATTCTATTGTAGGGTGTATTTATCATCTTTTTATGTTATGTATCGTGTTTATTATATAATTTTGAAAAAAATATCATGGATGGATTAATGAAAATGTGTATATTAACGTAATATACAACATTTAATGAGACTCGGTGATTATTATTATTATTATTATTATCATTTCTAATATGGCGTCACTTGTGCAAGTCGTCTGCTACCACATCTCATATTTATGTTGTTTATTCTATTGTAGGGTGTATTTATCATCTTTTTATGTTATGTATCGTGTTTATTATATAATTTTGAAAAAATATCATAGATGGATTAATGAAAATGTGTATTTAACGTAATATACGACATTTAAATGAGACTTGATGATTATTATCATCATTACTAATATGACGTCTGGAGACATAAGACACTCTTACTGATTTTAATGTGTACCTGCATGCCAGCACAGTATGTAAGTTTAAGTACAGGTATACATAAGTATAATTATCAGAGTATATATAAAATATGAAATAACTTTTAAAAACATTTGAAATTTTGGAGTTTCCAGACAAAATGGAGAGACTTAGTGCTTACTGAGCTCACGTAGAATGTAAACAAACAGGGTGGGGCGCGGTGACCGTATTAGAAAGTCAGGTGGGGGGAGCCGTATAGCGAGTTTTGGTCATAATTTGAAATGAC
The DNA here is from genome assembly GCF_038502225.1 of Cherax quadricarinatus. Taxonomy (NCBI): domain Eukaryota; kingdom Metazoa; phylum Arthropoda; class Malacostraca; order Decapoda; family Parastacidae; genus Cherax; species Cherax quadricarinatus. The sequence goes on along the minus strand of NC_091347.1, from coordinate 14,633,824 downwards.
CGTATTAGCGGAACGCCGTAAAGTGAAACGCCGTAAAGCGGGGCCCTGCTGTATTTTATTTTTCTTCTCCCCTGTCATCTATGTTTCATCTTGTCTTTTACAGACTTATCTGCCAACATGGCTACTGCAAAGTATCTAAATACATCCACTCCCTCATCATACTCTCTCCCTCCCTCCAATCTGATATCTCGTGTATTATTTCCTAAACTTTTTTCTACTCATCACCTTGCTGCTTTCTACATTTACTTTTAATTTTCTTCTTTTACATTCCCTTTCAGATTTGTACACCAACCTTTTCAAAAACAGTTATTAATAAGACACATGTGCCCCAGTTGAGTTTATTTGTGGGGATGTTTCACAAACCAGTGGCCTCATCAGTCCAGTACAGAAAATGATCCTGGAGATAATGGAAGACACGAAGTAGAAATATGAGGTAATCAGTCCCTCAGCCATGGTGTTCAGTCCATCAGTCTTGATGGACTGATCATGTCTATCACCTTAATGTCTTCCACTGTCTCCAGGCTTATTATCTGTATTGAACTGATAAGCCACTTGTTGGCAAAACATCTCCACAATACAAATACCCAAGTGTTGCGCATGTGTCTTATTTATCTCCTTGCCAGTTCTGCATAACATTTGAAAAATAGTTAACTTGTGCATTGATGGTTAAATTTTTGTGAATTATGATAGTATACAAGTTTTTGACTTTACATCTGATAATTTTTCAACTTAATCTTACCTTGTTAAAATATAATTTGCCTTAATTCTTGTTAACTTGTCTTAGGCTGGTCTAAATTTAGTTATTTCATTGACATTAAATAATACTGTACTACAAATACACTAATTTTGTGATGTTCAGGCAATAACTCAATATTTACCAGGTAAACAGTGAGTTATTTCTCTACTTTTTAAGAAAACTGATTTTTGTTTCACAAGTTAAGATCACAATCTTGGCCTAAAAAAATACAATATACATGTAATTTTCTGCAGAGATGATTATTAACCATATGTGTATGTGCATTTGCATATTTACTTTGTGTTTTTTTTATCCAGTACTAAGATATTGAGTTTTCTTATTTTAATATTTTTAAAAATTATTCCTTTCAATTTTATGTGGTTATTCATTATAGTTCCAAAATGTTTTAACTTTTTTGGTTTATTTTTAATATTTTTTAGATATACTGTATATTTTTTGACTGAATTCAGTTTTGATATATTGAACATTTAATTGTAAGCAGTTAAGGGTTTTTGTTTTGTATCACATGCACTGTAAGGTGTTAAGATTTGAAACAGTTGGTCTTTCCTTGCAGTAACCAGCAGCCGATCACCCCACTCCAAACTTGGGAAACATCTCCAGAGTCTTATCAATGGTGCAGGTGGTGCCGACCTGGCCCATGGAATCTACAGACTCCAGGTGGAAGGAAAGGATGGTGGAATCTTCATCATTTTTGTTGGAAATGGCAAGTTCATTTTAAATTTAATGTTTAATGTCCTGTTTCTCCTTCAGATTGATGTTTTTTTTTTTTATCACACTTTATTCACCTTCATTCACTTACATCATACTTTATCTTTATCATATTTGTTGGTAATGGGAAGTTTATTCTGTATATAATATGTTTCTCTTTCTAATTGGTGTTTTGTTATCACCCTTTATTCATGCCATAGTTATTTGAATAATATTTACACATTCCCTGTGTCCTGTTTTCCAGCTAATATGTACAGGAGCATATTAGTGCTATACAAAGATTCTCCTTTTTTATAAATCTTGTCCTTTCATGGAACTTCTCTTGTAAAATTTGCCTCAGATAAAGTTATTCCAGTGCAGCAGTTTGAGGAAAAGCAGCATTATGTACCCTTTATCTGTTATATTTCAGATAACAATGGTTTTCATTTCTGGACATTCATGCATTGTAACTAACCATTTATCAACAGGTTTCTTCCTGCATCTTTTAAGGTATTATATTTATTTAGATCATAGTTTTTCTTTTTATTTCCAGTTCTTCCACGTGCACCTGATCGTTAAATTCACTGCCATACAATGGCAGGGAAGATTATACAGTAGTACCTGTGTAGGATATCTGCCATTCATTCATCAGAATATCTGTCAGTCATGCATTATAATATCTGCCATTTCATGCATTAACTATCATAAACAACATCTCGTGAATCTTTGGCTTGCTGTTTGGAGAATTTTTTTCTGCAAGATCATTAAAGTTACAGTATTCCATTACAACTAAATCATTTATTAGGCTTTGATGTTGCCAATTATAATAAGGTACAATCTTTCTAAAAATAAAGACACAAGACTGATATAAAAGTTTACATAGTATGTGTTAACTGAAAAATTCATATAAAAGAATATCATTTTCTTCATGGGGAAGTGAAACAGAGTTCTTCGTTCGTAAACCATGCATTTCGTAAGAGGCAACTAAAATGCCAGGAGCAAGGAGCTAGTAACCCCTTCTCCTGTATACATTACTAAATTTAAAAGAAAAATTTCTTTTTAGGTCACCCTGTTTCAGTAGCCAAAGGTCTGAAATGCACTATTTTTTCTAATGGATAATAATTTTTTTGATGAATGTATTACACAACTCATTTAGGTTTTTCATTTATTTCATGTAATCCATTGTTTTGGTCTAAATCTTGGGTATTTTTAATAATTTTGGAATGAAGGTTACTCATGACATGCTTTTGTAGTGATCTTCATTAACTAGTCTCCAAAACATCTAATTTACATAATTTCCAGATGTGAAAATACATTTTCATCATGTCCAGATCCTTGTAAATCAATTCAGGATGTATGAAAATACTTTAGGTGCAGTTTTATCTGTAATGGAAGAATTTAAGTTTATTTAAGTGGAAGTCAGGTATATGCAAGAGCAATTTAAGTTCAAGAATATGAAGTTAGTTTGTGGGTAATTAAGTTGCTTCAAAAAATTAAAGCATATAATTTAAGATGAATTGAAGTTGAATTAAAATTCTTCTGTAACAAGCTTGATAGCCATGACAATTGGCAGTTGTGTAGATTATTAACCCCTTTCAGGGTATCTGACGTACTAGTACGGCTTACACACTAGGGTTTTTGACGTACTAGTACGCCTAAATTCTAGTGCCCTCAAATCTAGTGAGAGAAAGCTGGTAGGACTACATATGAAAGAATGGGTTTATGTGGTCAGTGTGCACAGTATAAAAAAAAATCCTGCAGCACACAGTGCGTAATTAGAGAAAAAAAAAATTTGACTGTTTTTGGTTTAAAACAGCGGCTTTGCACTGTATTTTCGTATGGTATTTATGATGGTATTCTAGAATGGAAGACATATTACAGAAATTGAGATGATTTTGATTGGTTTTACAATGAAAAGTACCTTGAAATTGAGCTCAAAGTAGCAGAAACCTTCAATTTTTGCCAAACTTCAAAAGCAAACAAATCATGCTACGTGTCCAATACACATCAGCTTGTGAGTCTAATATTTTTTCACAAGTGCGCTGATATTATTTATACCATTTCTACACTAATGCAGTAGTCTGCATAACAGTAAATCATCTATTTTTTTGTGAGAATAAAAATTCAAAGTGGAAAGCAAAAGAATGTAAGAGGGGTGTGGGGACGTGACTAATGAACAGAGGAAATGTTATTTTAGTGCCAGGAATGTCTGTCTTGTTTATTCTGGACCCTATTTGGAAATTGGCATCTTTTGAAATTTGTGTGAAATTGGCAAAATTGCTAAATTCTGACCACTTTATTGGATAGTTGAAATCGGTGAATGGGTGGTTTCTTGTACTCATTCAATAGAAAAAAAACGGAGTTCTAGCGAAATAGTTATGATTTTTGTTGACTAGTACACTGGAATTGGCCGAAAATAGGGCTCAAAGTGGGCAAAATCGCTGATGCGTAAACATCGTCGAGACCGCTAACTTCGCGAGAGCATAATTCCTTAAGTTTTCCATCAAATTTCATACTTTTGGTGTCATTATGATCGGGAAAAGATTCTCTATCTTTTTGTAAGAAAAATAATTTTTTTTTTTTGATAATTTGTTGACCCCCGAGAATAAGTCTGGGAGAGGGCCTGTCGACCCTGAAAGGGTTAATGTATATTCTCTTGATTAATTCAATTACTCAGGGTTACATTTATAGATCTTCCAAGTTCTTTTAAACTATGATCTATATTTATTAAGTACTTGTGTAAAAAACAAACAAATTCCAATGGTGCCAAACAACTGGTAGCTCTAATTTACCTTGATGCCACCACCAAGATTTTGATAGGTTGCTATTTTGCAAAGAAACGCAAAACTGAGTATATTGCACGTAAAATGTGGAACAACTTCTGTAGCCGTCTGCATGTGTCAGGTGGCATGTGAAGATTGCTTGTGTGACTTGGCATGAACAGGTCACCTGTTATTGCCTTGTTTCCTGCGAACATGTGCAAGTTACACACGGTGTTTTGCAGTCTTGACAAGATGATGCCATGTACTAACATAGCTACAGTAGGTATACATTAGTAACTGTGCCCTCAGTAGCTTGCATTCTTGGGATATGACATGCTAGTTAGTGTATTATATATGCATGATGAAAATGTTGAAGGTGTTAATGTTTTCCATAGTTATCCTTAGAGTGCTTGTAATACCTTTCCAACATATGTGACAGTAGATGTTTAGCCAAAATGTATTTCTTTCCTTCTGAGCAACATCTTAGGACTGAAACATTGTGCTATTATGTTAATTTTTAGGAAGTGAATGCAGTATTTGCCAGAATGATGCATATAAATTTCACTGTTAATCATGAGTTGTTTTTTAATTTTAATTTCGAGGTAATTTTTTTTCGAGTTATGTCTTTTAAAAAGTACACATATATATTATTAGCTTTACTGGTGAAATACAGAACAGTTTTCAGTTGATGTTTTTTTTTATCTCATCGGCCATCTTCTGCCAAGGAGGAGTGACTGTAAAAAGGGATCACATTCACCATCATAATTTATTCATTCTGACTGCACCATCCTCGCCCCACCTTCAGAATGCAGTTACTACTCTTCCACATTGCTTGTTCAGAGACCATGCACTGCCCTATGTTACTCTTCGCACATTAATAAATATTTAAACTAGCAAGCTGTATGACCCTTGTGGGTTTAGTGCTTAGCTATGATTATAATAAACTAGTAGGGGAATGAAAGGTGATTTATAACAAGTAGCTGCATGTGGTAGACTGATGTCAGCACACTTCTGGTGAGACAGTGATCGAATGAACGATGGTGATTTTTTTTTTTGGGGGGGGGGAAAGGGGGGATAATCCTACCTCAGTGGGCATCTCCCACCAAGGCAGGGTTACCCAAAGAAGTGCATCTACCATCAATCATTCAATTGCTGTCTTTTCAGAAGTGTGCTAGCATCACATTTCAGATTACCCTCTGATTGCAACATTTTCATCCCTCCTTCAGAGTGTAGGTACTGCTGTTCCCACCTCCAGGACTCAAGTCTGACTAACAGATTTTTGCCTTAATCCCTTCATGTAAGTTACCTGGCTGACACTTCTTCAGCACATTCACTAAAAAAACACTTCTTCATTCATCCCTGTGTAACACACTCACACAAGCCTGCTGGGTGCTCAAGCCATTAAACTCAATGCCTCTTTACCCCTTCCCTCTAACCATTCCTGGGATAACCCCTGCTACTCACAATTTCCACCCCAGATTTATGCATTATCATTATTCTATCCTTTTCCATCCCCTCTGTATGCCAAAACCACCTCAATAAACATCCTCAGCCCTCTGAATTACACTCTTGGTGGCTCCACATCGCTGTTTAATTTCTACACCTCGAATTCTTTGCATGATGTTCACACCACACATTGCTCTCCAATGTTACGTCTCCACTGCCTTTAACCTCCTCGCTGCACATTCAAAACTTGTGCCTCACATCCATGTGAAAGTGTTGGTGGCACTGTTCTCGGGTACATTCCACGTGCCTCCATAAATAAATCACTTTTTTTTTTTTTCCCCACAGATGCCTCAATGCACCACCCACCTTTTTTCTCATCTATTCTATGGTTTGCCTCGTTTTACAGAGCCATCTACTGACATGTCCACTTCCCAATATCTAAATTCATCTACATCCTCCCTACTCCCTCCAGTCTGATATTCATTCTGTCATTGTCTGGGATTATCCTCACCACCTTCTTTTCATTGTTCACTTTTAATTTTCTTTATTTACATACCCTCTCAAATTTGTCCACCAATCTTTGCCATTTGCCTTCAGAATCCACCCCCCCCCCCCCAAAAAAAAAAAAAAACCTCAGCAGCAGCAAAAAGCAACTTTGAGAACTCCCACTTTATGTCAGTTCTAGCATCATTCAGTTCCAAACTTCTTCCCAACACCCTGTAACACTTCTTTTACAACTGCACCTGTGAATATATTAAACAACCATATTGACAATATGCTTGGGTCTAAGTCTTACTTTCACTGCTAAGTAGTCACCTTTCCTCATACTTACCCTAACCTGAGCCTCTTTCTCCATAAAATCTCTTAGCTGCTTTCAGTAACCTATCTCCTATTCCATACATTTGCAACATCAGCCACATGGCTCTCCTATCCACCCTATCATGTGCCTTTTCTGAGTACTGCTCACTTATATGCTGCAGTGTAAACACTTGGTCTGCATATCTCCCACTCTTCCTAAATCCCTCTTCACTCCTCTGCAATCCTACTTTCTGTTTTTACATTAACATTTATTTATAATTCCATAAGCTTTAGCAGGTATACTCAGGAAGCTTAATCTCCCAATAATTATTGCATTCTCTCTTGTTCCCTTTTCCCTTATTCAACACAACTATGTACTCTCAGCTAATCCTTTGTTACTTTCCTTTCATGCATATATTAAAAACACTAACCACTCCAACACTATATCCCCACCTGCTTTTAGCATCTGCCTTAATCTCATACATGTATTTTTGTTCTTTTCTTAACACATCAGCCATCTTCCACCAAGGTAGGGTGACCTGAAAAAAAAGAAACACTTTCACCATCACTCACTCCATCACTGTCTTGCCAGAGGAGTGCCAATGCTACAGTTCAAAACTGCAAGCATCCCCACCCTTCCTTCAGAGTGCAGATACTACTTCCCATCTCCAAGACTAGTCCAGCTAACCGGTTTTCCCTGAATCCCTTCATAAATGCCACCTTGCTCACACCCCAACAGCATGTCAAATAAAAAACACTTGCCTCCACTCACTCCTGTCTAACATGCTCACACACATGTTTATTGGATGTCCAAGCCCCTAGCATATAAAACCTCCTTTACCCCTGTCCCTCCAATGTCCTAGGATGACCCTTACCTTGCCTTTCGTCTGTGTCATCCTATTTGGCTACTTCTCTCATCTGAACCACTTCAGCAACCCTTCCTTAGCCCTCTGGATAATACTTTTAGTAATTGCATAACTCCTTGTAATCTACAAATCATGAATTCTTTGCATAATATTTACACTACACATTGCCTTCAGACATGACATCTCCATTGCTTCCAGCCCCTCCTTGCTTCAGCATTTAAAACCTATGTTTCACACCCATATAAGAGTGTTGGCATCACTATACTGTATATTATGTATACAAAACAGAAATGTTTGCCATGTGAAGAGGGGCAGGGTACATAATAAACGTGTGTACGTGTGTGTGTACGTATGTGTGTGCATGTGTGTGTATGAGTTTGTATGAGTGTGTGTATGAGTGTGAGTGTGTGTGAGTGTGTGTGTGTGTGTGTGTGTGTGTGTGTGTGTGTGTGTGTGTGTGTGTGTGTGTGTGTGTGTGTGTGTGTGTGTGTGTGTGTGTGTTAGTTACCATTTTGTCCTAGACACATGTCGATTAGACACTAGGCCTATTGTATATGAGTACATGTGTGTGTGTGTGTGTACTCACCTAATTGTACTCACCTAATTGTGGTTGCAAGGGTCAAGACTCAGCTCCTGGCCCCGCCTCTTCACTGATCGCTACTAGGTAATCTCTCTCTCTGCTTCCTGAGCTGTATCATACCTCTTCTTAAAACTATGTATGGTTCCTGCCTCCACTACTTCATTTGCTAGGCTATTCCACTTCCTGACAGCTCTATGACTGAAGAAATACTTCCTAACGTCCCTGTGACTCGTCTGAGTCTTCAGCTTCCAGTCGTGACCCCTTGTCCCTGTGTCCCCTCTCTGGAACATCCTATCTCTGTCCACCTTGTCTATTCCCCGCAGTATCTTGTATGTCGTTATTATGTCTCCCCTGACCCTTCTGTCCTCCAGTGTCGTCAGTCCGATTTCCCTTAACCTTTCCTCGTACGACATTCCCTTGAGCTCTGGGACTAACCTTGTGTGTGTGTGTGTGTGTGTGTGTGTGTGTGTGTGTGTGTGTGTGTGTGTGTGTGTGTGTGTGTGTGTGTGTGTGTTAGTTACCATTTTGTCCTAGGCACATGTCGATTAGACACTAGGCCTGTTGTATATGAGTACGTGTGTGTGTGTGTGTGTGTGTACTCACCTAGTTCTCACCTAGTTGAGGTTGCAGGGATCGAGTCCAAGCTCCTGGCCCCGCCTCTTCACTGGTCGCTACTAGGTCACTCTCCCTGAACCATGAGCTTTGTCGTACCTCTGCTTAAAGCTATGTATGGATCCTGCCTCCACTACATCGCTTCCCAAACTATTCCACTTCCTGACTACTCTGTGGCTGAAGAAATACTTCCTAACATCCCTTTGATTCATCTGTGTCTTCAGCTTCCAACTGTGTCCCCGTGTTGCTCTGTCCAGTCTCTGGAACATCCTGTCTTTGTCCACCTTGTCAATTCCTCTCAGTATTTTATAAGTCGTTATCATGTCCCCCCTATCTCTCCTGTCCTCCAGTGTCGTCAGATTGATTTCCCTTAACCTCTCCTCATAGGACATACCTCTTAACTCTGGGACTAGTCTTGTTGCAAACCTTTGCACTTTCTCTAGTTTCTTTACATGCTTGGCTAGGTGTGGGTTCCAAACTGGTGCCGCATACTCCAATATGGGCCTAACGTACACGGTGTACAGGGTCCTGAACGATTCCTTATTAAGATGTCGGAATGCTGTTCTGAGGTTTGCCAGGCGCCCATATGCTGCGGCAGTTATTTGGTTGATGTGCGCTTCAGGAGATGTGCCTCGTGTTATACTCACCCCAAGATCTTTTTCCTTGAGTGATGTTTGTAGTCTCTGGCCCCCTAGACTGTACTCTGTCTGCGGTCTTCTTTGCCCTTCCCCAATCCTCATGACTTTGCACTTGGTGGGATTGAACTCCAGGAGCCAGTTGCTGGACCAGGTCTGCAGCCTGTCCAGATCCCTTTGTATTTCTGCCTGGTCTTCGATCGAATGAACTCTTCTCATCAACTTCACGTCATCTGCAAACAGGGACACCTCAAGATTTATCCTTCAGTCATGTCGTTCACAAATACCAGAAACAGCACTGGTCCTAGGACTGACCCCTGTGGGACCCCGCTGGTCACAGGTGCCCACTCTGACACCTCGCCACGTACCATTACTCGCTGCTGTCTTCCTGACAAGTATTCCCTGATCCATTGAAGTGCCTTCCCTGCTTGGTCCTCCAGTTTTTGTACTAATCTCTTGTGTGGTACTGTGTCAAATGCCTTCTTGCAGTCCAAGAAAATGCAATCCACCCACCCCTCTCTCTCTTGTCTTACTGCTGTCACCATGTCATAGAACTCCAGTAGGTTTGTGACACAGGATTTCCCGTCTCTGAAACCATGTTGGCTGCTGGTGATGAGATCATTCCTTTCTAGATGTTCCACCATTCTTCTCCTGACAATCTTTTCCATGATTTTGCATGCTATACATGTCAGTGACACTGGTCTGTAGTTTAGTGGTTCATGTCTGTCTTCTTTTTTAAAGATTGGGACCACATTTGCTGTCTTCCATGCCTCAAGGAATCTCCCTGTTTCGATAGATGTATTGAATATTGTTGTTAGGGGTACACATAGCGCCTCTGCTCCCTCTCTCAGGACCCATGGAGAGATGTTATCTGGCCCCATTGCCTTTGAGGTATCTAGCTCACTCAGAAGCCTCTTCACTTCTTCCTCGGTTGTGTGTACTGTGTCCAGCACATGGTGGTGTACCCCACCTCTCCGTCTTTCTGGAGCCCCTTCTGTCTCCTCTGTGAACACTTCTTTGAATCTCTTGTTGAGTTCCTCACATACTTCACGGTCATTTCTTGTTGTCTCTCCTCCTTCCTTCCTTAGCCTGATGACCTGGTCCTTGATGGTTGTTTTCTTCCTGATGTGGCTGTATAACAGCTTCGGGTCAGATTTGGCTTTTGCTGCTATGTCCTTTTCATATTGACGTTGGGCCTCCCTTCTTATCTGTGCATATTCGTTTCTGGCTCTACGACTGCTCTCCTTATTCTCCTGGGTCCTTTGCCTTCTATATTTCTTCCATTCCCTAGCACACTTGGTTTTTGCCTCCTTGCCTCTTTGGGTGAACCATGGGCTCATCCTGGCTTTTCCATTATTCCTGTTACCCTTGGGTACAAACCTCTCCTCAGCCTCCTTGCACATTGTTGCTACATATTCCATCATCTCATTAACTGGCTTCCCTGCCAGTTCTCTGTCCCACTGAACCTCATTCAGGAAGTTCCTCATTCCTGTGTAGTCCCCTTTCCTGTAGCTTGGTTTCATTTGTCCTGGCCTTCCTGCTTCCCCCTCCACTTGTAGCTCTACTGTGTATTCGAAGCTCAAAACCACATGATCGCTGGCCCCAAGGGGTCTTTCATGTGTGATGTCCTCAATATCTGCACTACTCAAGGTGAATACTAAGTCCAGTCTTGCTGGTTCATCCTCTCCTCTCTCTCTTGTAGTGTCCCTTACGTGTTGGTACATGAAGTTTTCCGGTACCACCTCCATCATTTTAGCCCTCCATGTATCTTGGCCCCCATGTGGCTCCAAGTTCTCCCATTCGATCTCCTTGTGGTTAAAGTCGCCCATGATCAGGAGCTTTGCCCTGCATGCATGAGCTCTTCTGGCCACTGCAGCCAGTGTGTCAACCATCGCTCTATTGCTCTCGTCATACTCTTGCCTTGGCCTCCTGCTGTTCTGTGGTGGGTTATACATCACTGCAATTATCACCTTGGGACCACCAGAGTGAAGCGTTCCCGCTATGTAATCACTTTCTTCTCCGCTGTCTCCTCTCTCCAGCTCATCAAAATTCCATCGGTGTTTGATCAGCAATGCCACTCCTCCACCCCCCTGTTCCTTCTGTCTTTTCTCAGGATCTGGTATCCCGCTGGAAAGATGGCATCTGTTATTATACCTGTAAGCTTGGTTTCTGTGATCGCTATGATGTCTGGTGATGCCTCTTTGACTCTTTCGTGCCACTCCTCCCACTTGTTTGTTATTCCATCAGCGTTTGTGTACCATACCTTCAGTTTCCTTTCCAACACTGTGGTTTGGGGGGCCTGTGGGGGTGGGAGACCTGGTAGCATACTGTGGGATTCTATGGTTGGGGGTTGGGTGGAAGCTGTGGGTATGGATTGTATTGTGTGTTGGGATGGTGTGATAGGTTGTGGGGTTCTGAGGATAGTTGTGTGTGTGCTTGCCCTTGCTGCTCTGACTGACCTCTGCTGGTTAGATCCTTGTCTCCTTTCCTAGCTCCTTTCGCTTTTTTGTCCTCTCCCTCAGCTGCCGTCTCTCTGTGTTCTGTCTCTGTCTAGGAACACCTTCTTGTACTCTTCCTAGCTTTTCAACCGTGGTTTCTCTTGGAGGATCCTGTTCCGCACTGTTTCTGTCCTGAGAATCAGCTTGATCGGTCGGTTTCTCCCCTTCAAGTACCCCCCTATTCTCTGAAAATTTACAATCTCATCCATGTCTTCTCCCTCTATTTCCGTGATGATTTTCTCAATCTCCTTTCTTTCTTCCTGCCGTCTTTCAGTGTGTGTCCTTTCCTCTCTCTCCCGAAGCCCATGGATAATCACTGATTTTGCCCTTTCCTTCTCCCATTGCCTCTCCCTCTGTGACTCTGGTTCCTGTCTGTATGTGGTCATTTTCTCCCTTGATTTTTCCAGTGGCTCTTGGTAGCATGGTTGTGCCTCAGCATTCGACCTATCTCCCTCTCCATCTGCACCCATCTGCTCTTCCCTTCCACTCCCTGGCCCTTCTTTGCAGGCTGATATGACCTTAGCATAATTCATATCTCCTTCCTTCCTGTTCAGCCTCTCATCTTCGTATGGTGTGTCTTCTCTGGTCACTACCCCTGAGACTTGCTTCAGCCTGTTTACCTCAAATTCTATTACCTTTACCCTGGCTACTGCAGTTTCGACTTGTGCCTCCCAATTCTTCGTCTCCTACTCCAACCTCTTTTCCCATTTCACAGAGAGCTCTCTCTCCATTTTTTCAGAAAGCTCTCCTAATTTTCTCTCCCATTCTTGCTCTATCCTTTTCCACTGTTCCTCCATCCATTCCTCCCAGCAGTACCATTGTCATCTGATCCCTGAGTACTCGCCTAGTTGAGGTTGCGGGGGTCGAGTACGAGCTCCTGGCCCCGCCTCTTCACTGATCGCTACTAGGTCACTCTCCCTGAGCCATGAGCTTTATCATACCTCTGCTTAAATCTATGTATGGATCCTGCCTCCACTACATCGCTTCCCAAACTATTCCACTTACTGACTACTCTGTGGCTGAAGAAATACTTCCTAACATCCCTGTGATTCATCTGTGTCTTCAGCTTCCAACTGTGTCCCCTTGTTACTGTGTCCAATCTCTGGAACATCCTGTCTTTGTCCACCTTGTCAATTCCTCTCAGTATTTTGTGTGTCGTTATCATGTCCCCCCTATCTCTCCTGTCCTCCAGTGTCGTCAGGTTGATTTCCCTTAACCTCTCCTCGTAGGACATACCTCTTAGCTCTGGGACTTGTCTTGTTGCAAACCTTTGCACTTTCTCTAGTTTCTTCACGTGCTTGGCTAGGTGTGGGTTCCAAACTGGTGCCGCATACTCCAATATGGGCCTAACATACACGGTGTACAGGGTCCTGAATGATTCCTTATTAAGATGTCGGAATGCTGTTCTGAGGTTTGCTAGGCGCCCATATGCTGCAGCAGTTATTTGGTTGATGTGCGCTTCAGGAGATGTGCCTGGTGTTATACTCACCCCAAGATCTTTTTCCTTGAGTGAGGTTTGTAGTCTCTGACCCCCTAGACTGTACTCCGTCTGCGGCCTTCTTTGCCCTTCCCCAATCTTCATGACTTTGCACTTGGTGGGATTGAACTCCAGGAGCCAATTGCTGGACCAGGTCTGCAGCCTGTCCAGATCCCTTTGTAGTTCTGCCTGGTCTTCGATCGAGTGTATTCTTCTCATCAACTTCACGTCATCTGCAAACAGGGACACCTCAGAGTCTATTCCTTCCGTCATGTCGTTCACAAAAACCAGAAACAGCACTGGTCCTAGGACTGACCCCTGCGGGACCCCGCTGGTCACAGGTGCCCACTCTGACACCTCGCCACGTACCATGACTCGCTGCTGTCTTCCTGACAAGTATTCCCTGATCCATTGTAGTGCCTTCCCTGTTATCCCTGCTTGGTCCTCCAGTTTTTGCACCAATCTCTTGTGTGGAACTGTGTCAAACGCCTTCTTGCAGTCCAAGAAAATGCAATCCACCCACCCCTCTCTCTCTTGTCTTACTGCTGTCACCATGTCATAGAACTCCAGTAGGTTTGTGACACAGGATTTCCCGTCCCTGAAACCATGTTGGCTGCTGGTGATGAGATCATTCCTTTCTAGGTGTTCCACCACTCTTCTCCTGATAATCTTCTCCATGATTTTGCATACTATACATGTCAGTGACACTGGTCTGTAGTTTAATGCTTCATGTCTGTCTCCTTTTTTAAAGATTGGGACTACATTTGCTGTCTTCCATGCCTCAGGCAATCTCCCTGTTTCAATAGATGTATTGAATATTGTTGTTAGGGGTACACATAGCACCTCTGCTCCCTCTCTCAATACCCATGGGGAGATGTTATCTGGCCCCATTGCCTTTGAGGTATCTAGCTCACTCAGAAGCCTCTTCACTTCTTCCTCGGTTGTGTGCACTGTGTCCAGCACTTGGTGGTGTGCCCCACCTCTCTGTCTTTCTGGAGTCCCTTCTGTCTCCTCTGTGAACACTTCTTTGAATCTCTTGTCGAGTTCTTCACATACTTCACGGTCATTTCTTGTTGTCTCTCCTCCTTCCTTCCTTAGCCTGATTACCTGGTCCTTGACTGTTGTTTTCCTCCTGATGTGGCTGTACAACAGTTTCGGGTCAGATTTGGCTTTCGCTGCTATGTCATTTTCATATTGTCTTTGGGCCTCCCTTCTTATCTGTGCATATTCGTTTCTGGCTCTACGACTGTTCTCCTTATTCTCCTGGGTCCTTTGCCTTCTATATTTCTTCCATTCCCTAGCACACTTGGTTTTTGCCTCCCTGCACCTTTGGGTAAACCATGGGCTCATCCTGGCTTTTTCATTAATCCTGTTACCCTTGGGTACAAACCTCTCCTCAGCCTCCTTGCATTTTGTTGCTACATATTCCATCATCTCATTAACTGGCTTCCCTGCCAGTTCTCTGTCCCACTGAACCCCGTTCAGGTAGTATCTCATTCCTGTGTAGTCCCCTTTCTTGTAGTTTGGCTTCATTCGTCCTGGCCTTCCTGCTTCTCCCTCCACTTGTAGCTCTACTGTGTATTCGAAGCTTAAAACCACATGGTCACTGGCCCCAAGGGGTCTTTCATATGTGATGTCCTCGATATCTGCACTACTGAAGGTGAATACTAAGTCCAGCCTTGCTGGTTCATCCTCTCCTCTCTCTCTTGTAGTGTCCCTTACGTGTTGGTACATGAAGTTCTCCAGTACCACCTCCATCATCTTAGCCCTCCATGTATCTTGGCCCCCATGTGGGTCCAAGTTCTCCCAATCGATCTCCTTGTGGTTAAAGTCACCCATGATCAGGAGCTTTGCCCTGCATGCATGAGCTCTTCTGGCCACTCTAGCCAGTGTGTCAACCATCGCTCTATTGCTCTCGTCGTACTCTTGCCTTGGCCTCCTGCTGTTCTGTGGTGGGTTATACATCACTGCTAATACCACCTTGGGACCTCCAGAGTGAAGTGTTCCCACTATGTAATCACTTTCTTCTCCGCTATCTCCTCTCTCCAGCTCATCAAAATTCCAGCGATTTTTGATCAGCAACGCCACTCCTCCACCCCCCCTGTTCCCTCTGTCTTTCCTCAGGATTTGGTATCCCGTTGGAAAGATGGCATCTGTTATCATACCTGTAAGCTTGGTTTCTGTGAGAGCTATGATGTCCGGTGATGCTTCTTTGACTCTTTCATGCCACTCCTCCCACTTATTTGTTATTCCATCAGCGTTTGTGTACCATACCTTCAGTTTCCTTTCCAACACTGAGTGTGTGTGTGTGGTAGCGTGTGTGGTAGTGTGTGTGGTAGTGTGTGTGTGGTAGTGTGTGTGGTAGTGTGTGTGTGGTAGTGTGTGTGTGGTAGTGTGTGTGTGGTAGTGTGTGTGGTAGTGTGTGTGTGGTAGTGTGTGTGTGTGTACTCACCTATTTGTGGTTGCAGGGGTCGAGTCATAGCTCCTGGCCCTTATCTTCACTGATTGTGTGTGTGTGTGTGTGTGTGTGTGTGTGTGTGTGTGTGTGTGTGTGTGTGTGTGTGTGTGTGTGTGTGTGTGTGTGTGTGTGTGTGTGTGCGCGCGCGCACGCGTGCGTGCAAGAGGAGCAGAATGATTGAATAGGAATTTAAGAACAGGCAGAGGAGAATTTGGTATTAACAAAACATTGAGTAAGAATGTTATCAAGAGGAAAAAGTTATTTTTGAAAAAAAAAAAAAAAAAAGTAATTCAGAAATAAGGGAAGAAATTAAAGGATATAAAAAGTTGATTTAAAAGTTATTGAAAATGAAAAGATTTATTAGAGGAAAGTAAGATGCAACCAAGGGAAGAATTGGGTGTTAGTAACAAAATGTTAAGTGAATGAGGTAGTGCAATACTGCAGAGTTTAGTGATGCATGTATGCTTGGAGAATTAGAATGGTGCCTTATGACTGAATCTTTGTCCTTGGAGGAGCAAGTGTATCCAGTTCAAATTCAGAGGCACCAAGGAAATAAATTTGCTTAGCCTCCCAGGAAAAGTGTATAGAAGGGTTATAACTGAGAGGATGAGTAGAGCAAGAAATGAGTGAGGAGCAAGAATGTTTTAGAAATGGAAGAAGCTGTGTGAATCTGATACTTGCTCTGAAGATACTAGAAAAACTATAATTAAAAGGATGACAGTGTATGCAGCATTGTGAACCTAGAAAAAGTTTGACTGATTTTGTTAGAATGCTTTTTGATAGGTTTTGGAACCTTTGGTGAAAGTGAGAGTTATTAATGACAATAAAATAATTATATATCAGTAGCAGGGGTTCAGAAAGTTTATCTAGATTATGAGTGTTTTTGAAATGTGCAAGGTAATGGAGTGACATGCCTGTAATATCGCCTTTGCACATGGTTCCTGCAGACCAGCCTGTTTGGTGATTTAGTATGGATAACAAAATGAGGAAGCATTATAGAAAATGATAAAGGATCTCTACACAGTGTCAGTGATGGTTTGAACATTGCAATGTTTTTCAAAAGATAGAGTAATGTGGTATGTATATAAAACAAAATGTGATGCTGTAAGATTGAAATGGGTGGTGGAGTACAGAAAGAGAGAAGAATTTAAATATTTAGGATCATTTCAGTACTTTGCACATTGAAAGAATGGAGAGAGAAATGTATGAGTGAATACAGCAAGAGAGATTGGATCCCTATAGTGGATTATGAAAGGTTGAAATGTAACTGTGGATGGGAAAATTGTGTTATTGTATATTCCTCCCAGCTCTGCCCAATGGGAGTGAAATGTATATGAAATGAAACACACAACTCGGAAATTCAGACCAGTGAAAGAATTTTAAGAAATACATAAGGTATAAGTAGGCGAGAAGAAATTAACTATAGGAAAGTACATGACATTGTGGCTACATTCATGGCAGGGATATTTCTGAGGGTAAAAATATATCAGTGGTATAAATACACAGACAGAAAAAAAAAGGTACTTTTGGAAGCGTTCAACCAATCTATATCAGCTTGGTATGTGATCTAGTAGGTCACAGCATCTTAGCAAAATAATGGATTACATTTTTTCCCTGCAGGGGTGCGTCAAGTGGTAGAAGGAGACTTGCCAAAGGTTACCCCTGATGTTGCAGTGACCATAGCCAAGAGTGATTTGATGGCCATTTTTGAAGGGACTCTTGCCCCTCTGCAGGCTTATCTTTCAGGCCATCTGACAGTCCAAGGCAACGTGCAGATGCTTATGGGGCTAGAGTCTCTCCGCCAGGGTAATAAGGATAAAGACAAAGATGATATTTTTATTGTGTAATGACTAGATTTTTACCTCAATTTCAACATGGTATATATATAAAATAAGGGCTTGTGCAGTAACAAATACCAAGTTGATTTTTATTGGGAGAATTTCCACTTGCACTAGCTATAGTCCAAAGATTGCACAAAGAGGTTTATTAGCTTTATCTTTCATTATAAATAAGATGGGACACCAATATAATGTACTGAATGAAGAAGTTATAGGGTTTTAGTAGCTATGCACAAACCTACTAAAACCTTGAACTTGAAGAGGCTGTTTACCTGCTTTATTTATTATGACTAAAAAATATTATTTTCTATGGATCCTCATAAATTCCTGCATGCCTTTCCATAATTTTGTCCTGCCAGATGTGAAAAATATTTTCCTATCTGAGAGTATTTTGTTATTCATTATGCACCTTTTTTTAATACAGTTTGAACTTTTCAAATAAATTGTAATTTTATGTATTTTCTGGATATTTGTTTTACGTATAGATATTTAGGTAAATGGCTGAAATAACCGAAAACTTCTTATAAGATCATTTTCTGTATTAAAATTTTGATTCCATATTTAGAAAAGCGTGCAGAAGAAATGTGTTGAAGTATAATATGGTTATGTTCACGCAGATTTTTTCAGCCAGGTGTTTTGAAATGGCATTGACATTCCATAGTAAATAATAATTTAGTTAAATTATTTTTATTTTAATTTTTACATAGTTGTTTATAATTCATAAGAGTACTGCCTTTTGAGCTGTTAATTTTTTTAAATTTATGATGATTGCAGCAGTATAGAGGGGGGCTTTATAGATTAATGATTACATAATGGGTGTATACATTATGGGGGGACAAGAAGCCTACAGGTCTCAGGACAGCTACATGCACATGCTTACCCATCTAAATTACTGGCTAGTCCCGGTGGTGCTTAACCTGACTAAGCAACGCCCATATCGACAGTGCCACTCAGATGGCGTTGATAACCATGTTATTCTAGAACAGAACAGCCTGGAGGAGACAGAATGGGCTACTTTGCATGAAAATCATCAACTTAGCTATATGTAACTTATGATATTTAGCTCTGAAACTAGGAGCTGGTCGAATTTTAACAACTTCGTATACTTAATGCTTCTTATGAATATTCTACAAGAATTGCCATTTGTGTGGGTTATTAGCTGAATTTTTAAAATAAATTTTAACTCCTGTTTCCAGATTACATTTCTTTTTAATATTTTATCAATCTCTAATGGTCCTTAGCTGATCTCACTTCCAGCCATCTGAAGGCCCACTTTTAATAATCATTTTATGCAGCAAGTGGCTGATTCTAATTGGCTTAAAATTTTTAATAAATTATCGATGTTCATGAAAAATAAATGCATATACATATTTTACATAAATTTTTTACTTTGCAACAATGTTTCAGATAAATTTTCACACTAATAAGTACCTATAGGGAGACCTTTATACCAAGATATGAAAGAGAAATTTCATAATAGGCATTTTTCTTAAATGCTGTTATGAAATCTTATATGTTGGTTATAATTTATTAAAAATATATTTTATGGGCAGTAAGACTCAATAGCCTCTGGCTGAAGGTCATTTTTGTTATATTAATATGTTAATTTTTTAATATGTATGGTATTCTAGTGTTAAACATTTTTGTTTTATTACAGTATTTAAGTATTTTGTTAGTAAAGTCTCTTAAAAACAGTATTAAAGACAAATCAAATGGGGCAAAGGTGAATCCAATAGTTTTTTCCTCACCAGACCCACCTAGAGGGGTTCCTAGATGCCAGTGAGGGGCTCTTGAGTCAAAGAATTGGATTATTTCTCCCATGGATTGAACTTGATCACCTCCCATTTTCCCAAGTGCTATATAACCCCTATGGGTTTAGTGCTTCCCTGAATATGATAATGATAGTTCCCTCACTAAAGTGTAATGTGACCCACAGAGGCTTTTTGCTTCTTTATGAATATAAAACTGTAATTATAACAATAATTATGCAGGAACGGTTTTGATTGTTTATACATTTCAATAATGCATTATAGATACCGTGCTTTATTATGGCTTGCTTTTATTTTACTTTTTCCATTTGACAAGTTGATTTTAAAGCACGAATCTTCATGCACTGGGAGTAGTTGCGTCAAGAGTGTAAGAAATGTTATAGAACAAACTAATTATGTTAGATGACTGTACATAAATTTTTATGGATCAAGCATATTGTCAAATAATTTTTGAAAACTAATTTAGTTCTCTGTTCATAAGTACTCCTCCCTACAATACAAACTGCATTTCATCTTTTTCATATAATACAAATTACTAGTCACCGTCTTTTATTTTTCAACTAAATTATTAAAACCTTTTGTGAAAAGCAGGCAACTTTCAATGCTACATACTAATTGCAGGACTATGGTATATAATGCTAAGATATAATTGTTATTACTCGAGTAATCAATAAGCAGTTATACATATTACTGGGTATCCTTATTATGTATACAGTAAGAAGCCAAAGCATGGTGGAGGCATCTCCCACTCATCAACTGGCAGTAAACACATTTCAAATTACGTATTGTGTAGCCCTGGTATTAACGAATTCACAAGGGGCAGAAGGGATGTCTGTTTAATCAAAAATTCATTGCAATGAAATGCCCAGGGCACTGGGCATTGTATGAAGAGCCTTCTGGACACTCATACTAGTGTTAACAAAATATAAATGCAATGGAATTGGTCTATTGTATGGGGGTAGCCCACTGGGCACATTCACTACTGCTCACAAACAAAATCACCATAAATTGAACTTAGTTTGTTGCATCAAACATTTGTCTGGCCAAATATTTTGTCTTTCACCTGAAATCTGTTACATGTGGGGTGCATTATACTGAGGTTTTACCGTAATTTTGTGGATGGAGAATTAAACAACCACCACTTGCTGTGTTGATTGATCATTTGGTGTAGTATTACATATCGAAGAAAATCTTGCATATCAACTCCTCTGATAACATACCACTCACCCTAAACAGTTTAGAAATTAAGATTATCAGTGTAATATATTTTGATCCATGTAGAATTTCATATTGTACTTTATTTCTTGTCAGTCTTGTACCAACATTATTTAAGAACTGCCAGAATTTAATTCCTCTTATACTGTATACTATATTCCAGTACTCTTTAATATGAAAAAAGAAAATCCATACATAGTTTAAGATTATATTATTGTTCTTGGATACCATTCTTATATTGCAGTTAAGAGTAAAGAAGCAGTTACTATCCATTTTAAATAACATGATGACTCCCTAATTTTTGAAAGAGTTGTGTTTGAACTTACGAACAAGTAACTCTGAACATATTATCCTATAGTAAACAATGGTACAAAGGATAATTAGGTGTCCTGCCTTTCTTTTAACTCTAGAGTTTCATTCATAAAGCAGTTATTTTCAGTATTATATCTTTTTGATCTTTTTCATAAATATGGGTCACTTTAACTGAAGCGTTTGTAAGTCGTGGACCCCCCCTTCCCTTTTCTTCTGTAATGATGAAGTTTAATTTCTTCCAAGTCCACATTTTAAATGTAAGAATGGATGTTTTGCTTTGTTATTCATTGTACAGTGTCTTATTATAGGCATTTTTCAGTTCTGCTACAGGTGTGTCGTACATTTTGTTTTACTCTAGCTAGCAAATATTTTATATATTCAACCTTTCTCTCATCTGATAGTAATAGCAAACTATGTCAGTCTTCCTTTAATTTAAAAATCAAATGTTTGCTGCTTTCAGTCTGAACATAGATGTGTAAATATTGTTAGCATTTTTTTTAATACAGTGGTACCTCGGGATATGAACTTAATTCATTCCAGAAGGCTGTTCGAGTGCTGATACTGAACGAATTTGTTCTCATAAGGAATTATGTAAATTAGATTAATCCGTTTCAGACCCCCAAAAATACACTCACAAAAGCACTTACATAAATACACTTACATAATTGTTAGCGTTTTGAGCTGTTCGTATCCCAAGGTACTAGTGTATTTAGTCTGTATTATCCCATTCCATTCCCTGCCACCTTTTAAGTACCTAAGTTAACATTTTCTTTTTGTTTCCTCTTGCATTCAGATATAACGTTTTTATGCAGTTCGTTGTTGGTAAATGTAAATATTAAAAAATTCACATGAAAGATTACCTAAGAGCATTAGCAAAATTCATGAAGCTAGTTTTTTTTCCTAAATATTGACAAATTTCATATTTTGAGTTCTAATGAGTTACTGATTTTTGTTTTAACACTAAGTTTAGCATACTAATGCATACTACCTCTTATATATCCTACTTCATTTAAAATCATCATATTTTTCTCAAAGCTCCAATGATGACAATAATAGTAATAATAATAGTAATAATAATAATAATAATAATAAAATAATTTTCCAAGGTATATTTGTGATACTAAGATTTATTTCTACATGGGAAAAATTCCTAAGCTGGTTAAGTCTGTATTAATGCAAATGAATGCACACGGAATAATATTAAGCTTCAGATATTTCCCTAAGCAGTGAAGAGGTGTTTTAAACATTATTATTTTTTATAAATAATTCTATTTTTTGACAATATCTGGACTGACAATCAATAAAATTTTCTAAATGAATAAGCTATTGCCTGCTGAACGAACTCTAGATTCATCCATTAATGGATATGTACATACATATGCAAATTGCAAATATATATAAAATTGTTTCCAAATTTATCCTAATGTATATTTGCCACTGCAAGGATGAAAATATTGTGACAGTGTTTACAGTGCCAGACGCATGTAATAGTGGCGAATGCTGCTAAGTCTTGTATAAAGATCGTGTTTTTCTCAATTTTCAAAAAGAAAATCTTGTGACAATCCTTATATAAATTATTTATTATTGTTTCACTCTCTTTGATTATCCTATTACCAGTAACACTAGCATGAAACTATGTGAGTGTAGGTTAATCTATGGTTATGATTTTTTATGCTTCTTGCATGACTTGTTATTTTGTATGGATGCTAAGAAACGTTTTATTCATTCATTTATATTTAGGGAGATAATTTATTTATATAATGTATGTTATATTTAGGGAGAAGCACTAAACCTGTAGGGTTCAGTCAGCACCTGCGGAATGAGAGGTTCGATCTGAGGACAGGTTCAATTTCTTACACTAAGATCCTCTTACCTGTATCAAAGATCCTTCCTGTAGGGATATTTATAATGTTAATTATAATTACTATATTTTGTTGATAATCAGAAAATGCTTAGAATTGGTTACTATAGATTCTAGAAAAGAACAACATTTTATAAATATTTAAAAAAAAAAAAATGGCATGAAACCTGCTCAAATGTTCATGGCATAATTTGTCTTTATGAAAAAATAACAAATACTAGAACACTAAAACTTCTAAGTATTAGTCAGAAAAATTTAATACCTGTATAGAACTAATGCTTGTAGAAGCAGCGCTGACTGACCCCTATAGGTTTAGTACTTTCCGCTGAGCATAAACAATAATATTGCAAATTGCTGGTTCACCTACCTTGGTGGGAAATGCCAGACATTTTAGAAAACCATTTACTTAATGCTTTGAACCTTAAACGATCATAAAGCAGGATTGTATGCTTATCATACTGAGCTTTGTCTATAAATTACAGTTTCTTGCGATGCAATAAAATCCTAACTAGTCAATCATGGCTAATAATAGAAGTTATTTATTGCCATTAAACAAGTTGAACTAAAAAAACATGATTGTTATGAAAAAAAGGGAATTGTCTTCTAAATTTCTTTGTGTTAAAGCTTTTAGAAATTTATGACATTGAGTAATAGCGAGGATTACAGATTACATTATATTCTCCTGTAATTGTCTTTGTTAATATTTTTATGGAATCCTTTAAAAAATACCAAATTTGCCCTATTTAAAATTCAGTTTTATAGTTCAAGGGTAAAGGTCAACAAATATAATTCAGGACACAAACTAAAGAAATAAATCCTAGAGCCATTGTGACTGTAGGGATATTTACTCTTAATTTAGCATCATTACATTAAGTGTTATTTGACCCATATGGGTTTAGCACTTTAAATATAATAAATTACTTTATATAATTTAGGTAACTTTTGATCTTGTATCATTGTGATTACATTGTATATCTGAGATGCTATGGTGGTGTAATACACACATACATACAGAAGCAGACACACGTGCAAATGAACTAGTGTGTGTGTGCACAAACGGTGAAAAACGTTGGGAATATCATAAAAATGGTTGGCGCATTTGTTTAATGTATTAAAAACAAGTCTTGTCCTAAAGTGTTACAGAGGGCATGCATAACTGCTTTGCTTAAAGGAAAAATAGACGAGAGAGAAAGTAAGAATTACAAAGATACAGTAAGTCTTTGGATTATCATGACTAGGCCTGGATGGCAGCCTGTTGGTGTCATGCAGCCCACAGTATACTGGATACAGCTGAATTATGAAAAGAGCTTTGGAAAAGATAGACTGTAGGATTAAAGAAGCAGAAGGCAGGGGAGTGCAAGCTTCAATTTAAATTTAAGTATATAAGTGAACAATACTTGTATAAGGAAGAAGAGCATTTATGAATTTGAAAATGGCACACAAGAGGGCAATTTGGGAAGCAACGTTACTGGTATTGCAAATGATTGAAATTGGCTTTAAATTAATAAAAGATGTAAAGCTTTTATTATAATAAAAGGCACTAAACCCTCGTCGATCATGCAGTATTGCTGTAAAATTTTATATTCCTTAACCCTTTCAGGGTCCGTCCCGTAGATCTACAGCTTTACGTTCAGGGTCCAAACAGTAGATCTACGCCATGAGCTCAGCTCACTCTGATAAGCTGTGAGTGGTAAATTTGGGGCTAGATATGAGAGAATACATCTGTGTAGTATGTGTGCACCACATAAAACAAATCCTGCAGCACAGAGTGTATGAGAGAAAAAAAAGCCGAGACCATGATTTTCGATTAAAACAGCGACTTTGCAGTGTTTTTTCGTATGTTTTTTATAGTTGTATTTGAGATTTCTTGGTCTCATTTGATAGAATGGAAGATATATTACAGAAGTAGACATGATTTTGATTGGTTTTAGTAATAGAAATGGCTTGAAACTGAGCTCAAAGTAGCAGAAATGTTAAATTTTTGATGATGTTCAAGAGTAAACAAACCACCTCACACATCTAATACATGCCAGCTGGTGGGTCTAATATACATTCACAAATGTGATGATGATATTTATACAATTATTACAATATTGCATAACAGTAAAAGTTCTATTTTTTGGTTTGAATAAAAATTCATTATGTTAATAAAAAATCAAAATGGAATTCATTTGTAAAGCCTGAAAACATAACTAATGAGCAGAGGAAATGTTAGTTTAGTGCCAGGAATGCCTGCATTGTTTATTCTGGACCCTATTTTGAAATTGGAATATTTTGAACTTAGTGTTAAATTGGCCAAATTACCAATTTCCTATCACTTTATTTTGTAGTTGAAACAGTTGACTGGGCGATTTCTTGTGCTCAATCGATAAAATAGAAGTAATACTAGTGAAATGGCTAAGAATTTGGTATACTGAATTTGGCCTAAAATTGGAGTCAAAGTCAGCAAAATCGCCGATTCGTAAATATCGCTGACACATCAAAATTCACGAGAGCATAATTTCGTCAATTTTCCATCAAATTTCGTACTTTTTGTTTTATTACCTTCAGAAAAAGATTCTCTACCATTTCATAAGAAAAAATAATTTTTTTTTTTTAAATTCTTGGACACTGGTGCACTCTTTGAAATTTGGCCTCTGGACACTGAAAGGGTTAATATTACCTATCATAGACAAGATCAACCTAAATTCTACCAATATTTATTGTCTTTAAAATAAATAATGTGAAAGCTGAGTGCCTTACAATAACAGGAAAAATGAGTAGGAGTATAGTACAGTCATACCCCGCCCTATGTCATTAGTTGGTTTCAAGAGCTGTGATGTAACCCAGTTTTTTATGCAAACCCAACATAATGCTTTAAAAATGCCTTAAAATGATAAACACCATAAAACGTGCAAAAGAATATAACTTTTGATTAACCTTAAAGACCATTAAAACACATTTTAAGTCATATTTTCTGAAGAATAATGAACACTAAGAAATTATGATGTAGGTGACATTGTTGAGTGTCGTAAAGTCAAACGTAATGTCGCTGAACTGAAATTTACTCAAGAAAAGTGGCATAAAGGTGAATTTGACATAGGCTGAAATGACGTAAAGTGGGGTATGACTGCATTATGTCTAAACGTTAAATCAAAATTAAAATCCGACCACATTCACTGACAGATTTTGTAATGTTTATGGTGCTGTATGACTTAAAAAAGTTTGGGACTTTGTGATAATGACAGTAACATATAATAATTAATATATTCACACCAGCTCGTATGTCGTGTTGCACGGGACTATTGTATATGTACATTGCTTCACGGGCAAAAATTAATCAGTCGAATTTATGCTTGTGAATTTCGTCTTGCAACAAAAAATGCTTCTGTCATGTTTGAACATTAATGTTTAAAGTTGAATTTTGCAAAAAGGCAGAACAGACCTAGCAACAATAGGTCTCTTTTTTGCTCTTTATGCTTATTTGGTTCTTATAATGAAAGATCTTTTTGTTTGGGAAGATAATTATTTGCCATTGCTACTTAACCTTAGTGATAATTGAAGCTTATTGACTGCACTACTTTATGCAATACTTACACCACAGTTGGGCCCCAACTTTCATTAAAATTCACACTTATGACATTGGCATTTTGGAACCAATTAATCACTTATGAACAATACTATGCTCTTCCAAAATGCAGTATGGTGTTATTGATACATTTCTCTTCAAGCTTACCTTGAAAGACAGTAGTGCATTACAACTTTTAAGTGAAGAATTACTGATAGTGATACACAAGTGCTCTTGGAAAGATATAAGACTCTGATATTAAACCGGATATTATAAAGTGTTCTGAAAAGGCATATTGATGGTTAAATATCAGTTAAACATGCTTTGAAAAACATTAGCTATAATATAATATGGAATATTATGACTCAAGAATGCATGTTAAATTATGACAAGGGTTTCTTTGAGAAAATAAGTTACCAGTTCTGAACATCTGAAAATGGTCACTTTTTGGAAATGCATGAAAATCATAACCTGGGGTCCTGCTGTAATGTATTTCATCATATATTTATATGGATATCTAATGTAATTTAATACTATCAAGTAATCTTTGACCACAAGTGGTTAACTTAAAATAGTTTTGATATACAGTATTTTACAAAATTATTAAACAATCAAAATGGTTTTAAAATACTTATGCCAAAGCTGAGTGTTATTATATTACCCATTTGAAGTTACAGACTTGTGCAAAGCTAATCTGAGGATATTCTATCTTTAATATCAAGTTTATCGTGATATTTTTTTTTTAGCTCCTAGTGGGTTTAACACTGCTATAATTATTTCAATGTTCTACCTCTCTGTAAAAACTTTCAAGTATCCTTTTGGCAGGTCTTCCTTAGTTCATAGTTATTGCCTTGTTCTGCCTATTGATGTGGGGTTAAGAAGCCTTCAATTGTTTTGTATTTTTTCTAAGCTTACTTTTTTTTTTTTAACGAGTCTTTCGGTACGTTCTCATAGCTCAAATCCTCTATCTTCCTGTATCTTCCTAAAATAATTCTTTTATTGCAGTTTCAAAATTTTTCCATTTTGTTCTTTATAAAATGTCAACTGCATTTTAATTTGATTGAATTATCTTGAAATTTATATTTTAATTATTATTTTTAAAGAACCCTACATTAAGCAGATTTAGTCCTAGTCTAAGTGTGCCCAAATTGCACTGCAATTTGGGCACACTTTTCATGCTTAATGTTTTGAAAAAATACTTTCAATTTTTATATTTTGATAAACAGCATAATGGTAAATCGTTTGACTTTCTCCAGCTTTCTTACGTGTTTAAGAAGATTCAGGGTTTTATGTTAGTACTGCATATAGTACAGTACTTTAACGAGATGTATATTTTCCTAAAAGAATACTTTGTTGACATGCTTCAAAGATGTTTGTATATCTGCTGCAGAGTATAGGAAGTAGAACTAAGGCTGAAAATAATATAGGGCTGATAATATAGAACAGAGAACAATATTGATTATAAAAGGTAAGAGCAAAAAAAAAAAAAAAAAGAATTAAGAGTGAGTACAGTAGAACCTCGGTGTTCGTCATTAATTCATTCCAGAAAGTCTGACGAAAACCGAATTTGATGAAAACTGAAGCAATATTTCCCTTAAGAAATAATGTAAATCCAATTAATCTGTTCCAGACACCCAAAAGCATTAACAAAAAATACATTTTACAGACAATAACTATTTTTACATACAGAAAACAATGAGAAATAAATATAAAGGATTAATGAAATGGATAAATGAACATTTAATATCACTTTTACATTTATTGAAGACTCTTGTTAGCATATGGAAGATGCGAGGAGGGGAGAGGGAGAAGAGGTAACTGGTTGGAAGGGAATCCCCCCTCCATAAGGACTTCAGGTATCAAGTCTCTATCCGGGGTTACTTCTCTTCTTTGTCTTTTACTGGCACTGGACCCCTGCCGCACAAAAAATCTGTTCAGAAAGGTATATTTCTGGTGTCTCTAAGATTTGCCTAAAATGGGACAAGGCACTGTCATTGAACATGTTGCAGACACAACTTGCAACAGCTTCGTTAGAGTGATATTTCTCCACAAGACTTTGCTACGAGATCTTTCTTGAATTTCATCGTGTTTCTTGCCTTCTTTATCAAAGGGCGGCACTCATAACTTTCTTTGGCCGGTGACTTATTTAGCAGTCACACTCAATAAACAAGCACAAAAAACAATGGATTATTATGAAATGTTTTGGATGAACGCGCAGGGTAACACTCACTCGAGAAACAAAGCCAGACTGACTCAGAATGAGTTGGATAATTTGTGTGGGCGTGGGCAGGTGGATACGTTTGGTATGGCGGACTGACGAAAACCAAGGTGATGAATGAAAACTGGGGCAAAATTTTGATGAAGAAAATTTTCGAAAACTGAATTCGACAAAACCCAGGGCAAACGAAAACCGAGGTTCCACTGTATATAGTTAAAATATATTATTGGATTTTCATGTGATTTGAAAGAAGATATCTGTATTATGTATAATGTATATAGTTTTGTAAACTATAATTTGAGACAAATAATGTTTAGCATACATGGGCCTAATGACACCTCTGTACTTTTGAGGTAGAAACTGTGGCTGGACTTGAGGCTCCTATCCATCTGTGTAGTATTCCCCTCTTCTCTGTGTACTGGTCCTGGTCCTCTTAGCCTCTCCTGTGTGTGTTTACATGTATGGATATACATGTACTTATATTTCAACGTACACACACGCACACACCTATGTCTGGTGGCATCATTTGTCATATACTGTACAGCTATCCTATACTATAGTCAATTTTTTTTTAGCTTTTTTTTGCAAATTTAAATGGAAAGGTGCATTCAAAATTGAATAGCACATATGAATGCACCTTTCACATGGTGCTCAATTTTGGATGCACTTTTTCTACTGGAAGCCATCCATAGAACAGGTGGGGTTTGAACCATGGCCTGTAGTTTTAGGACTCGCTTGCCATGGGTTCAAATTCCATCCGTTCCGTGGTTTGTTTGCAGTCATGTTACAGCCTCTCCTCACTTAACAATGGAGTTGTGTTCCTAAGACCGCGTTGGTAAATGAATTCATTGTTAAGCAAAAAGCATACCATAATGGTAGTGGGTTTGTGTCAACCATCTTTGAAACTTGTTTTAATGTCACCTTTGCACCATTTATAACATTTTTAGTATATTTTTAAATGTTTATACAGTAGTGTACTGATATTGTAATCAACAGAATAGAGGAAATCAGTTCTAATACAGTGGACCCCCGCATAACGATCACCTCCAAATGCGATCAATTATGTAAGTGTATTTATGTAAGTGCGTTTGTACGTGTATGTTTGGGGGTCTGAAATGGACTAATCTACTTCACAATATTCCTTATGGGAACAAATTCGGTCAGTACTGGCACCTGAACATACTTCTGGAGTGAAAAAATATCGTTAACCGGGGGTCCACTGTATAAGTTATTTAGGCATGCATACTGGTCAGAGAGCCCGTCAAAAGTCCGAGTTGTCGGTAAATGAGTACATTGCTAAGTGAGGAGAGGCTGTATTACAATTTCACGAGTCATTTTTCTACTGTATTTACATAAAGCTCCACTATATAGAGGAGCTTTATAAGACTGCTGACTGTACTTCATAATAATGTGAACTAAATTCATGCATGTGCACTTTCTCTCGTTTGCCGAATGGCTTGTTAATGCATGGCATGCTTCTGTGTATTAGGTTATATGAGATAAGGCAGTTAGGAGGTAAAATAAAATAAAAAAAATGGGGTTGGAGAGAGTGCGAAAAGGATTTATTGCTGATAATGTACTAACGATAGTAATTCACTTTACATTTGGCAACTCAAAAAGTAGCCCTGCTTTGATCATGTTAATAATTTCTTAAAATATTCATCCTGTTTTTACCCCTTAATCTAGGAAGTTACCTGTTAGCGTCTAATCTTTTAATGTAACCATTGAATATATTTCCAAGATTTTTTTTTTTTATTTTTTTTTTTACATACACGATTGAAAAGATACAAGATGTTAAGAAATGTAAGACCATTTTTGGTTCTACTTTTAAAAAAACTGTTGTTGGAATCCATACAACTGTGTGGTTTCCTAATTCCATTGACTGATGAGGAAAGGCACTACGTTGCAGGGACACGTTTTGTACAGGATTGGATGAAACATTGTAATAAAAAAGTTTCTCTGCAACTTTGTTTTTCTCTCTCTTACCACTTGTTAGCTTATGCCATTTTTCAACCAAGGAATTTAGAGATAATTTACTGTATTTGACTGAACATTAATAAGCTGAAGTCTCTAAATTTGATAATTTTAGAGTTATTTTTAAGAAATATTTATCACAGTTTTTTCTGTTGAGATTTCACTTTCATCTAAGCTAATTTAGATTTTCTATTAAAAGTCTAGATTATTAAATTAATTTGAAACTTAGTGAGGAGTATTAGATGACAACAATATTCATTACATGCTCCTGGTTTCCATATCTGCACTATTTACCATGAACAACTATTAGTTCTTAACATTTCTTGTAATATAAGGAAATTTTTCCTTGCCTCTCATACTTCACTAAAACTAGAGTTTTATGATCTACATGGTATCCAGCCGCACATTTCAGGAATCATCTCAAGCCCATCACATAATATATTTCCACTCTTACAGCATTATTTTAATACTTTCAAGAAAATTCAAATTATCTTTTTCACTCCTTGCACCTAGTTGTTCTGCTTGTTGCTTGAAACCCACTTTAACATGCTTGTTGAATTTTTGCTATTTCCATCGTTTATTGCACTTCTTTTTGATGGTGCTCCATGCTCGTGTGAACACGTATATATTGTACATGAAGGTGTACATCTCTCGGTGTACATTATATACTATTTCTAAGAGTTTATGTTAATCCCTATCACTGGGAATAAAATAGTATTCTCACTTGGTAGTGTACAGATGAAATGCAGCCTTAATGACCTATTTGCAATCAGTAGGCTTTAAACTCAATAAAATAATCACTTTGTGTTTGTGTTTTATCTTAAGGCTCATAGTGCATTATGTTGCCTCCAAAAATGAGCTCTTGCATTTTAAGCAAGAACTTTACAAGCACTTTAGAGCATACTGAATTGCATCCTCTTTATACACTGCATTTCTGTGCATATTTTTGCATCATGGTGACAAAAAAAGCAAACCTTTGATAATGTACATAATAGTTTTATTGTTGATTAAATCATCTTTGTGCAGACTTTATGCCTCAGTCACAGAGTATTATATCTCAATAATCTCTTATTGTCATCTCGTACGCTTGTTTCTATTTCACTATATTTACGTATATATAAATAATAACCATCAAGAAGAATTTTTACTTCATGTCATAACTGCTTAAGCAATAATTTTGATTTAACATTTTTTTTCAACACCCATTTTAATACTGATGTAAACTAGTGTAATCTAACAGTTAAAAATGAAAAGTAATAGAATGTAAATGCAAATATGACATGTGGCCTAAACAAGCTACAGAATTATTTAGTCTATAGCCTACAAGTACTTTATTCCCTTAGATTAATCCATTTATCCTAACTCATTTTTGATATTCTTTGAGTCACTCTTAAAAATTTCTCAACTTTAGGTCCAAGGTATTTAATGGCGACGATAGTACTGTACTAAGTTATTATTTTATCCCAAACTGTTATCTGAAATGTTAAGATTAGCTATTAACCCAATCTTTTTTCTTAAGCATAATGTTAACATTTTTTTTATTTTCCAGGGGCCGGATAACCAGAATCTTTATTATCCAGGACCCTGCTTGCCAGCACTTTTATTATCCAGTCGAACTGCTGTTTCCTATCGACTGTACTCTTATCTTTTTGGATCATTTAATATTAGCAATATTTGTTAACTAGTCTCTAATACGTATTTTAATGTATGGGAAATTGTATGCAGTGTTCTCAACAATCAAGATTCTGGTTATTTTTACACTAGATGGGATTCTGCTTACTGTAGCATACAGTGGATTACTGAGTTCCCTTTTAATGACACAACCAATATTTTACTTGGCTCATTAATGGATTTTCACAGGACAATGACACTGAAACTACTGAGTCTTAATCATTTCAACTCTCCTTTGATTGTTGACTTTTCAAGTCCTAAATAATGTCCTATTTTTTATTAGTAGGATTTGTGATGAATTAGTCACCAAAAATTGTCACAGTACCTCGAGTGTTGAGCAATAGAATTATTCAACGTCAGGTTAATAATGTAATGCGCTTAACGGTTTTCTATGGTGCAAACTAGTGAAAAAAAATTGTTTTTAATGTTGGTGTTTATAACTCCTTGGTACAATAAGAAAAAGATGCTGTAGCTTGAACAGTGATCATAATGTACATAGCATAGACGGTGGTTGTGGCTTGGACAGTGGTGATTGTTCAGACTGTGGTGGTGATGTACATAGTTTGGATGGTGGTAACAGTTCAGATAGCAGTATAGTTTGAATAATGGGATAGCTTTAATAGTGGGATAATTTGAACAGTGGAATAGTCTTGACTGTGGAACAATTTGGACAGTGGGACAATTCAAACAGTGGGTCAGTTCATAAAGTGGGGAAAGTTTGAGGAGTGGGAGTTCTAACAGTTAATGTCCAGAAAATACTAAAAGACTTGCATTCTCAACATTCAGTATGATTCTGTGCTGTTGTGATAACATAGTTGCTCATCATTATCATCAGAGGCTGTTCACAGGGTTTAATGTCTATATTTTATTATTTTATTATCACACTGGCCGATTCCCACCAAGGCAGGGTGGCCCGAAAAAGAAAAACTTTCACCATCATTCACTCCATCACTGTCTTGCCAGAAGGGTGCTTTACACTACAGTTTTTAAACTGCAACATTAATGTCTATATTTTCACTGTAAACACCTGGTCCACACACCCCCTACCTTTCCTAAAGCCTCCTTGTTCATCTGCTATCCTATTCTCCGTCTTACTCTTAATTCTTTCAATTATAACTCTACCATACACTTTACCAGGTACACTCAACAGACTTATCCCCCTATAATTTTTGCACTCTCTTTTATCCCCTTTGCCTTTATACAAAGGAACTATGCATGCTCTCTGCCAATCCCTAGGTACCTTACCCTCTTCCATACATTTATTAAATAATTGCACCAACCACTCCAAAACTATATCCCCACCTGCTTTTAACATTTCTATCTTTATCCCATCAATCCCGGCTGCCTTACCCCCTTTCATTTTACCTACTGCCTCACGAACTTCCCCCACACTCACAACTGGCTCTTCCTCACTCCTACAAGATGTTATTCCTCCTTGCCCTATACACGAAATCACAGCTTCCCTATCTTCATCAACATTTAACAATTCCTCAAAATATTCCTTCCATCTTCCCAATACCTCTAACTCTCCATTTAATAACTCTCCTCTCCTATTTTTAACTGACAAATCCATTTGTTCTCTAGGCTTTCTTAACTTGTTAATCTCACTCCAAAACTTTTTCTTATTTTCAACAAAATTTGTTGATAACATCTCACCCACTCTCTCATTTGCTCTCTTTTTACATTGCTTCACCACTCTCTTAACTTCTCTCTTTTTCTCCATATACTCTTCCCTCCTTGCATCACTTCTACTTTGTAAAAACTTCTCATATGCTAACTTTTTCTCCCTTACTACTCTCTTTACATCATCATTCCACCAATCGCTCCTCTTCCCTCCTGCACCCACTTTCCTGTAACCACAAACTTCTGCTGAACACTCTAACACTACATTTTTAAACCTACCCCATACCTCTTCGACCCCATTGCCTATGCTCTCATTAGCCCATCTATCCTCCAATAGCTGTTTATATCTTACCCTAACTGCCTCCTCTTTTAGTTTATAAACCTTCACCTCTCTCTTCCCTGATGCTTCTATTCTCCTTGTATCCCATCTACCTTTTACTCTCAGTGTAGCTACAACTAGAAAGTGATCTGATATATCTGTGGCCCCTCTATAAACATGTACATCCTGAAGTCTACTCAACAGTCTTTTATCTACCAATACATAATCCAACAAACTACTGTCATTTCGCCCTACATCATATCGTGTATACTTATTTATCCTCTTTTTCTTAAAATATGTATTACCTATAACTAAACCCCTTTCTATACAAAGTTCAATCAAAGGGCTCCCATTATCATTTACACCTGGCACCCCAAACTTACCTACCACACCCTCTCTAAAAGTTTCTCCTACTTTAGCATTCAAGTCCCCTACCACAATTACTCTCTCACTTGGTTCAAAGGCTCCTATACATTCACTTAACATCTCCCAAAATCTCTCTCTCTCCTCTGCATTCCTCTCTTCTCCAGGTGCATACACGCTTATTATGACCCACTTCTCGCATCCAACTCTCTCAGATACTCCAGATTTAATCCCATTTATTTCCCCCCACTGAAACTCTCCTACCCCCTTCAGCTTTGTTTCGCTTAGGGCCAGGACATCCAACTTCTTTTCATTCATAACATCAGCAATCATCTGTTTCTTGTCATCCGCACTACATCCACGCACATTTAAGCAACCCAGTTTTATAAAGTTTTTCTTCTTCTCTTTTTTAGTAATTGTATACAGGAGAAGGGGTTACTAGCCCATTGCTCCCGTCTATATATTGCTGTCTATATATGGTTTTATTTAATATTATAATCTCTCTATTTTTTTTCTAAGATCTAATACTGTTTATAAGACAGATACTGTACATCGAACAAAATTATTATAGTGCAACATCAATTAATTACAAATTTATCTATAACGTTTATTTTTTACAAATTTCAAAATGTAGTTTCTACGATTGAAAATAGGCATGAGGGATGCTTTGGAGACTTATATAAGACAAAAATAGCAATGTAAAAGTGAAGGAGCCTTTAACACTACATAAAAACTTGGCAAAGCCCAAACGACTATTAACATATTTCTGGTCTAAGTAATAGTGGCATGAAATTGACCAGTTACCGTATTTTGAAAATTTCCTATTCCAAAATCTATTATGGAATGTTAAATGTCACTGATAATTCTGTCAAAATAAGTACCCAATAGAGTCTGCCTGTAAATTAGTACACAGTATTTTTTATGAAAAGTGTCCAATATATCATGTCTCTTCCCTATTCAATCATAGCCCTATTACCTGAAGTAATTAGTGATCATAATTCGAATAGTATTTCATTTGTATCATTATATGTTGCACAGAACATGCGAACATGAATTACAGTAAAATCTTGCATTTTGTGCTCCCATAATTTGCTTTTTTAATAAATCACCGTTGAAATTTTTTATCAAAGTCTGTTTTGTGGGTAAAAATTACAAGACAAACATGCCATAATATTTTGGAAAATAAGAATATGTTCTCTTTTATGGGCAAAATCTAGTGTGATCAAGCAGGGGTGATGCCATTGTTTTAGAGAGACGTAATTTTACTCCTTGGTGTAAACGCAACTCACGCTTACTCTCTATCATTTGTGTATTTTAAATTTTTTCATCACCCTATCTTGTCTCTGGATTTTAGTCATGGCACCCAGGATGAATACTAGTGATGCTGGAAGTGCCAAGATGAAGAATGCACATGAAACTGTGTGTTTAGAAAAAAATGAGTTGCTAGATGAACTGGTACATGTATGCTGGAGACAGCAGAGATGTTACAGAAAACCTGAGCACTCCATTACAATTATCGACCAAAACAGGGACTACTTTGCATCGACATGCAGTTAAGAACCACAACCAGCCACACCAACACAAGTACCACAGCCACAGTAACCCTCTCCACACACCTTTTATAGCTATATGTATTTTATTACTCTATAAACCTGACTAAGCCCAGTAAGACCACTTTAATCCTCTCCACACATTTCCAGATCAATCAGCAATGACAACTATAATGTAAGGTTCTGTATTAAAAACTTTATTTTTGATGAATTAGTTAATTTAATAAAGAAAAGCCTTGTATGGCTTTTTTCACTGTCAGGACTGTAACCCTACTTTTCTCGCATGCTCTTCAGTCCTCATGACAATTTCACATCCAACGATAGTTTTCAGGAATGTAACCCACCCAAATTGTGAGA
The DNA here is from genome assembly GCF_038502225.1 of Cherax quadricarinatus. NCBI lineage: Eukaryota > Metazoa > Arthropoda > Malacostraca > Decapoda > Parastacidae > Cherax > Cherax quadricarinatus. The sequence goes on along the minus strand of NC_091347.1, from coordinate 14,597,631 downwards.
TTCGACTGTATAATACATAAAAAAAAGGTTATAAATGTAAGTTGTTGCAAAGATCAAGAGGTGGTAGTTAGTTTATTCATGTGCTCTCTATGACATTGTACTACCTCTCTTTCCCTAGCTTCCCTTTTTCATACCCTTTACTTATTCCCTGACCTCTCCATTGCTTTCTCTTTTGATGATCACCATCCTCTCATTAAGTTGTCAACTGCTGCTGCCTTCTGCAAGCTCCTAGTCTCCTTAACTTCCTCTGATCCTAACCCATCTGTTCTTTTTTTCCTACCCGACCTCCTAACTAATCTCTTTCCCCAATTCCTCATCTCGTCTCTTTCCCTGACCTCCTGCCCATATTGCTTTCCCCAACCCATACCACAGCTCTTCTCCCTAGCCCCACTCTTCCTCAGTCCAAATCTTCTCCTCCGACTTCACTCAACAGATGTTCTAACACGCATGTTTGCGCTGGTCATGATAAAACGCCTGATGTTTATTGAGGCAGTTTATACCCTTGTCAATAGACTAATTTCAGTGTAATCCTTTAGATAAATTTTCTTCAGTGGATTATAAGTATTCTATGTACTTTCTTAATAATAATAATAATAAAGGCAATAATTTATTGAGTATTATGTATGTTTTATGAGCTCTACTTTATTTCTTGCCAGCTAGAGTTAGGGATGTATAATCCAAACTCAAATAGAACTGCTACTAACAAAGTTGTCACATTGATGTAAAGTTAGATTTTTTATTTATTCACCTTCATTGTAGATATAAAAATAATAAAATGCATTATTGATCTGTAAATGTTGTACACATCCATTTTTTATTATAATTTAAGGGAGATTGGTGATAGTTGGGACAGTGCAATAGTTTCGTCTTCATCTTAAAAAAACATGGGATTAGATTTCTCAAGATTTAGTGTGAATGTGTGTTGTTAAACTGATGTAATCATTCACAATAGTGAATGTTACATCATTTTAACAACACGTATTATGTCCATAGGATTTGTTGTCTTAATTTGACTTTTGGAAAAATCACAATGCCTTTGTAACTTATTCATTTTTTATAAGCTCTGGCATTATTAGTACATAAGAAATATCTGTAAAAATTGCTCACCTTTTTGGATCAAAGCTCATTCTAGGTTAAGATCTAAACAATTCATAATGCCCATGTAATTTTTTTGAAGCTGCAGTTAAAGGCTCTGGATGTTTATCTCGTGCAGGTGTTGAAATTTAATGCATAGACAAGTAGCAGGGTTCAGAGAGCTTTCAAAATTATTCTTAATTGCATTTGAACTGCACATTTTCATAACAGCAACTTGGAAATTGGAATATGTCTATTGAAGTGAGTGAATCGTAGGATGTATCTAAAAATTTGCTTAATCCCTAAGAACTATTACAGTATGCTGAAACGGGGCAAAAAAAAAAAAAAAAAAAAACTTTATAAGAAAACTTTGAATTTAACAAAACAATTTGCTAAGACATGTTTGCATATTATTACAAAATCTAAACAAGTTAGTCAAGAGCGTAAGAAAATATTCAAAATATCCCCATGTGTTCAAAGCCATTTGGATGAAACTGCCTAGATATGTACTGTACCAAGACTCAAGACATCGTACAGGTGGGGACTGAACTCACAGTGAGTGAGTTGTAAATCTCCAGACCAGTGGCTAACGCATTGATCTGGAGTTTTACGACTCACTCGCCACGAGTTCAATCCCACCCATACTGTGATGTATACCATGTTATAACATAATCCAAGTGAGCCAGCATGTACTCTTATTTTACATGAATTTTCTTGTTAAAAGTGTCCTAAGTATCATTGTGCTCCCTTAAATTTTGATTCAGTTAGATGCCCCCAAAATATATATTTTATTAATTTTTATTATATACCAAACTGTTATCTGCATTTTCCCAGAAACACAGATTACCTGAAGATTTGTTCCATTCTCCTCAGGTAACATTTGGGGCAGTTAGGTTGGGTCAAGTCTGGTCAAATTCAAATTTTTATATCTTTTCCCATGATCCAAAGATAATGTAGTTTACATGTAATGAAACACTGTTAGGCACAAAAAAAGGCACTAGTATGCAATGAATTTTGGGCAGACTAACCACAGTCAGGTGAAGTATGGCCAGATCACATTACATAACACCAGGTCAGGTTGGGAAGATATTTAATCAGCTAAACTGAAGTGCCGATTTTCAGATGGCATAAACAGGTAGGGAAAGCTTTTTATTTGCACCTTGAAGAGGATGAAGATCAAATCTTCAGGTGATACAGAAAAATAACAATTTGCACAAATTTTGACATACATATCTCAAGAATTTATCTATATTGTGTACAAATGTAGAGATTGTTCAATAAAGATCACATTGCACATGCTGTTCTTTACATACCAAAGTACTACTGCTATACTGATATATAATAAAATATAAGAGGAGGAAGGTAGAGAGAAAAACCTCAGTGAGCTAGAAGAGGAGAAAAAAGTATGAACAAGAAGAGGAAGATGTAGAGAATGAGAATTTTAAGGAAGAGGCTCAGGTTAGGGTGTGTAGGAGAGAGGGAGATGACTTTGTAAAAGTAAATGCTAGGTATTGGGGAGAGGGGTGGGATTACATTATGGGGAATCAAATACAAAATGGGAGTTGACACAGTTACTTTTTTGCTGATGATACCGTGCTTTTGGGAGAGTCTAAAGAAAAGGTGCGAAGGTTAGTGGACGAGTTTGGGAGTGTGTGTCAAGGTAGAAAGTTGAAAGTGAATATTGATACAAGTAAGGTGATGAGGGTATCACACGATATCACACTGGATATCACAATGGAGGGAAGGAGTATGGAAGAAGTGAATTTTTCAGAGATTTGGGAGTTGATTTGTCAGCAGATGGGTTTATGAAGGATGAGGGTAACCATAGAATTAATGAAGAAAAAAAGGTGAGTGGCTCTTTGAGGTATCTGTGGAGACAAAAAACTGTATACATGAAGGCAAAGAAGGGAATGTACAAGAGTATAGTGGTACCAACACTCTTATATGGGTGTGAAGCATGGGTTGCAAATGCTGCAGCAAGGAGGAGGCTGGAGGCAGTGGAGATGTCATATCTAAGAGAAATGTGTGGTGTAAATATTATGCAGAAAATTTGTAGTGTGGAAATTAGGAGGAAGTGTGGAGTTACTAAAAGTATTATAGAGCTGAAGAGGGGTTGTTGACCGGGTTTGGTCATTTAGAGTGGAAGGAACAAAGTAGAATGACTTGGAGACCATATAAATCTGTAGGGGAAGGAAGGCTGGCCAGAGGTCGTTGTAGGAAAGTTTGGAGGGAAGGGGTAAAGGAGGTTTTGTGAGCGCGGGGCTTGGACTTTCTGCAAGCGTGCATGAGCTTGTCAGATAGGAGTGAATGGAGACAAGTGGTTTCTGGGACCTGACGAGCTGTTGGAGTGTGAACAGGGTAATATTTTGTGAAGGGATGCAGGGAAACTGGTTAGCCGGACTTGAGTCCTGGAAGTGGGAAGTACAATGCCTGCACTTTAAATGAGGGGTTTGGGATATTGGCCATTTGGAGCGACATCTAAACTGTCGTATCTAAGTGCCTCTGCCAAGACAGTACTCACCCAGTTGTGGTTGCAGTGACTGAGTCACAGATCTTGGCCCCACCTCTTCACTGGTTGCTACTAGATCACTCCTCCTGCTCCTTGAGCTTTATCATACCTCTTCTTAAAGTTATGTATGGATCCTGCCTCCACTACATCACATCCCAGACTATTCCACTTCCTGACAACTGTGACTGAAGAAATCCTTCCTAACATCCATGTGATTCATCTGAGTCTTCAACTTCAAACTGTGATCCCTTGTTGTTGTGTCCCATCTTTGGAACATCCTGTCTGTCCACCTTGTCGATTCCTCTCAATATTTTATATGTCGTTATCATATCCCCCCCATCTCTCCTGTCCTCCAGTGTCGTCAGGTTGATTCCTCTTAACCTCTCCTCGTAGAACATGTCCCTTAGCTCCGGGACTAGTCTTGTTACAAACCTTTGCACTTTCTCTAGTTTCCTTATGTGCTTGGCTAGATGTAGGTTCCAAATTGATGCTGCATACTCCAACGTAAGCCGCCTAACTTACACAGTGTACAGGGTCTTGAACGATTCCTTATTGAGATGTCAGAATGCTGTTCTTAGGTTGGCTAGGTGCCCATATGCTGCAGCAGTTATCTGGATGATGTGCACCTCAAGAGATGTGCCCGGTGTTATATTCGCCCCAAGATCCTTTTTCTTGAATGAGGTTTGTAGTCTCTGGCCCCCTGGACTGTGCTCTGTCGGCAGTCTTCTTCGCCCTTCCCCAATCTTCATGACTTTGCGCTTGTTGTGATTTGAACTCCAGGACCCAGTTGCTGGACCAGGCCTGCAGCCTGTCCAGATCCCTTTGTAGTTCTGCCTGGTCCTTGTCTGATTGAATTCTCATCAACTTCACATCATCTGCAAACAGGGACACTTCTGAGTATTCCTTCTGTTACTTCGTTCACAAATACAGTGGACCCCCGCATAGCGAACTTAATCCGTGCAAGAGGGCTGGTCGTTATGCGAAATGTTCGCTATGCGAATTAATTTTCCCCATAAGAAATAATGGAAATAAAATTAATCCGTGCAAGACACCCAAAAGTATGAAAAAAAATTTTTTTTACCACAAAAAAATGTTAATTTTAGTACACACAAACTGAAAAAGGCATGCACAATTACATGACACTTACTTTTATTGAAGATCTGGTGATGATTGATGGGATGGGAGGAGGGGAGAGAGAGTGTTAGTGTTTAGAAGGGGAATCCCCTTCCATTAGGACTTGAGGTAGCAAGTCCTTTTCCGGGGTTACTTCCCTTCTTCTTTTAATGCCACTAGGACCAGCTTCAGAGTCACTGGACCTCTGTCGCACAACAAATCTGTCCATAGAGCTCTGTACCTCCCGTTCCTTTACGATTTGTCTAAAATGGGCCATAACATTGTCATTGAAATAGTCACCAGCACGGCTTGCAACAGCTGTGTCAGGGTGATTTTCATCCATAAAGGTTTGCAGTTCAACCCACTGTGCACACATTTCCTTAATTTTTGAAGTAGGCACAATGGATTCCACAACTGGCATAGGCTTCTCAGGGTTAGCCCCAAACCCTTCAAAATCTTTCTTAATTTCCATACTAATTCTCACCCTTTTTACCACAGGGTTGGCACTAGAAGCTTTCTTGGGGCCCATGGTCACTTATTTTCCAGAAACAGCACCGAAAACACTGTAATAATACGAAATATTCCGAGTGTATGCTTGAATGTTACCGCGGAGGCTGGCTGGTAAACAATGGACGTGTCTCGGACGAAGGTCGCTGAGCGGGTTTTTGTCCACTATGCGGGGCAAAATTTTGGCGAACAAAGCGTTCGCTATGCGGATTGTTCGCTATGCAAGGCGTTCGCTATGCGGGGGTCCACTGTACCATTAGAACCAGTCCTAGGACTGACCTCTGTGGAACCCCGCTTGTCACAGGCACCCACTCTGACACCTCGCCAAGTATCATGACTCGTTGTCTTCCTGAGAGGTATTCCCTTATCAATTGCAGTGCCTTCCCTGTTATCCCTGCCTGGTCCTCCAGCTTTTACACTAATCTCTTGTGTGCAACTGTGTCAAACGCCTTATTACAGTCCAAGAAAACAATCTACCCACCCCTCTCTCTCTGTTGTCTTACTGCTGTCACCCCTGACATGGAACTCCATTAGGTTTGTGACACAGGATTTCCCATCCCTGATACCATGCTGGTTGTCACTGATAAGCTCATTCCTTTCTAGGTGCTCCATCACTCTTCTCCTGATAATATTTTCTAAGACTGCATACTATACATGTCAGTGACACTGGCCTGTCTTCCATATCTCAGGTAGTCACTCTGTTTTGATAGATGTGTTGAAGATTGTTGTTAGTGGTACACAGCACCTCTGCTCCCTCTCTCAGTACCCATGGAGAGATGTTACCCGGCCCCATCGCCTTTGAGGTATCTAACTCACTTAGCAGCCTCTTCACTTCTTCTCGGTTGTATGTAGTGTGTCCAGCAGTTGACGGTATACCCCACCTCTGTCTTTCTGGAGTTCCTTCTGCCTCCCCTGTGAACATTTCTTTGAATCTCATGCTGAACTCGCATACCTCGCAGTCGTTTCTTATGATCTCCCTTCCTTCCGTCCTCAGCCTGATTACCTGGTCCTTGGCTGTTGTTTTCCTCCTGATGTTGCTGTACAACAACTTCTGGTCAGATTTGGCTTTCGCTGCTATGTCATTTTCATACTGTTATTGGGCATCCCTTCTTACCTGTGCATATTCATTTCTGGCTCTAGCTCTCCTTATTCTCCTGGGTCCTCTGCCTTCTATACTTCCATTCTCGAGCACAATTAGTTTTGGTCTCTACACCTTTGTGTGAACCAAGGGCTCATTCTGGCTTTCTCGTTATTTGTTACCCTTGGGTACAAACCTCTCCTCAGCTTCCTTGCATATTGTTGTCACATATTCCATCATCTCGTTTACTGACTACCCTGCCAGTTCTCTGTCCCACTAAACCCCGTGCAGGAAATTCTTCATGCCTGTGTTTACCTGGAGTTTACCTGGAGAGAGTTCCGGGGGTCAACGCCCCTGCGGCCCGGTCTGTGACCAGGCCTCCTGGTAGATCAGATTATTATTATAATCAAAAAGAAGCGCTAAGCCACAAGGGCTATACAGCCTGGTGGATCAGAGCGGATCAACCAGGCTGTTACTGCTGGCTGCACGCAATCCAACGTACGAGCCACAGCCCGGCTGGTCAGGTACCGACTTTAGGTGTAGTTTGGCTTCATTCGTCCTGCCCTTCCTGCTTCCCTCTCCACTTGTAACTCTACTATGAATGAAGGTGAAAGTGTTGAATGATGATTTAAGTTTTTTACTTTTTGGGTCACCCTGCCTCGGTGAGAGATGGCCGATGTGTAAATTATAATATATATATATATATATATATATATATATATATATATATATATATATATATATATATATATATATATATATATATATATATATATATATATAGGTTGGTAGACAACCACCCAGGGAGGTACTAACATCCTGCCAAGTGAGTAAAACGGAAACCTGTGATTGTTTTACATGATGGTAGGATTGCTGGTCTCTCTTTTCTGTCTCATAAACATGCAAAATTTCAGGTACATCTTGCTACTTCTACTTACACTTAGGTCACACCACACATACATGTACAAGCATATATACGCACACACCCCTTTGGGTTTTCTTCTATTTTTCTTACTAGTTCTTGTTCTTGTTTATTTCCTCTTACCTCCATGGGGAAGTGGAATAAAATTCTTCCTCTGTAAGCCATGCGTGTCGTAAGAGGTGACTAAAATGCCGGGAGCAAGGGGCTAGTAACCCCTACTCCTGTATATATTACTAAATTTAAAAGGAGAAACTTTCATTTTTCCTTTAGGGCCACCCCGCCCCAGTGGGATACGGCTGGTGTGTTGAAAGATATATATATATATATATATATATATATATATATATATATATATATATATATATATATATATATATATATATTATTATTATTTTTTTTTTTTTTTTTTTATTATCACACTGGCCGATTCCCACCAAGGCAGGGTGGCCCGAAAAAGAAAAACTTTCACCATCATTCACTCCATCACTGTCTTGCCAGAAGGGTGCTTTACACTACAGTTTTTAAACTGCAACATTAGCACCCCTCCTTCAGAGTGCAGGCACTGTACTTCCCATCTCCAGGACTCAAGTCCGGCCTGCCGGTTTCCCTGAATCCCTTCATAAATGTTACTTTGCTCACACTCCAACAGCACGTCAAGTATTAAAAACCATTTGTCTCCATTCACTCCTATCAAACACGCTCACGCATGCCTGCTGGAAGTCCAAGCCCCTCGCACACAAAACCTCCTTTACCCCCTCCCTCCAACCCTTCCTAGGCCGACCCCTACCCCGCCTTCCTTCCACTACAGACTGATACACTCTTGAAGTCATTCTGTTTCGCTCCATTCTCTCTACATGTCCGAACCACCTCAACCCTTCCTCAGCCCTCTGGACAACAGTTTTGGTAATCCCGCACCTCCTCCTAACTTCCAAACTACGAATTCTCTGCATTATATTCACACCACACACTGCCCTCAGACATGACATCTCCACTGCCTCCAGCCTTCTCCTCGCTGCAACATTCATCACCCACGCTTCACACTCATATAAGAGCGTTGGTAAAACTATACTCTCATACATTCCCCTCTTTGCCTCCAAGGACAAAGTTCTTTGTCTCCACAGACTCCTAAGTGCACCACTCACTCTTTTTCCCTCATCAATTCTATGATTCACCTCATCTTTCATAGACCCATCCGCTGACACGTCCACTCCCAAATATCTGAATACGTTCACCTCCTCCATACTCTCTCCCTCCAATCTGATATTCAATCTTTCATCACCTAATCTTTTTGTTATCCTCATAACCTTACTCTTTCCTGTATTCACCTTTAATTTTCTTCTTTTGCACACCCTACCAAATTCATCCACCAATCTCTGCAGCTTCTCTTCAGAATCTCCCAAGAGCACAGTGTCATCAGCAAAGAGCAGCTGTGACAACTCCCACTTTGTGTGTGATTCTTTATCTTTTAACTCCACGCCTCTTGCCAAGACCCTCGCATTTACTTCTCTTACAACCCCATCTATAAATATATTAAACAACCACGGTGACATCACACATCCTTGTCTAAGGCCTACTTTTACTGGGAAAAAATTTCCCTCTTTCCTACATACTCTAACTTGAGCCTCACTATCCTCGTAAAAACTCTTCACTGCTTTCAGTAACCTACCTCCTACACCATACACTTGCAACATCTGCCACATTGCCCCCCTATCCACCCTGTCATATGCCTTTTCCAAATCCATAAATGCCACAAAGACCTCTTTAGCCTTATCTAAATACTGTTCACTTATATGTTTCACTGTAAACACCTGGTCCACACACCCCCTACCTTTCCTAAAGCCTCCTTGTTCATCTGCTATCCTATTCTCCGTCTTACTCTTAATTCTTTCAATTATAACTCTACCATACACTTTACCAGGTACACTCAACAGACTTATCCCCCTATAATTTTTGCACTCTCTTTTATCCCCTTTGCCTTTATACAAAGGAACTATGCATGCTCTCTGCTAATCCCTAGGTACCTTACCCTCTTCCATACATTTATTAAATAATTGCACCAACCACTCCAAAACTATATCCCCACCTGCTTTTAACATTTCTATCTTTATCCCATCAATCCCGGCTGCCTTACCCCCTTTCATTTTACCTACTGCCTCACGAACTTCCCCCACACTCACAACTGGCTCTTCCTCACTCCTACAAGATGTTATTCCTCCTTGCCCTATACACGAAATCACAGCTTCCCTATCTTCATCAACATTTAACAATTCCTCAAAATATTCCCTCCATCTTCCCAATACCTCTAACTCTCCATTTAATAACTCTCCTCTCCAATTTTTAACTGACAAATCCATTTGTTCTCTAGGCTTTCTTAACTTGTTAATCTCACTCCAAAACTTTTTCTTATTTTCAACAAAATTTGTTGATAACATCTCACCCACTCTCTCATTTGCTCTCTTTTTACATTGCTTCACCACTCTCTTAACCTCTCTCTTTTTCTCCATATACTCTTCCCTCCTTGCATCACTTCTACTTTGTAAAAACTTCTCATATGCTAACTTTTTCTCCCTTACTACTCTCTTTACATCATCATTCCACCAATCGCTCCTCTTCCCTCCTGCACCCACTTTCCTGTAACCACAAACTTCTGCTGAACACTCTAACACTACATTTTTAAACCTACCCCATACCTCTTCGACCCCATTGCCTATGCTCTCATTAGCCCATCTATCCTCCAATAGCTGTTTATATCTTACCCTAACTGTCTCCTCTTTTAGTTTATAAACCTTCACCTCTCTCTTCCCTTATGCTTCTATTCTCCTTGTATCCCATCTACCTTTTACTCTCAGTGTAGCTACAACTAGAAAGTGATCTGATATATCTGTGGCCCCTCTATAAACATGTACATCCTGAAGTCTACTCAACAGTCTTTTATCTACCAATACATAATCCAACAAACTACTGTCATTTCGCCCTACATCATATCGTGTATACTTATTTATCCTCTTTTTCTTAAAATATGTATTACCTATAACTAAACCCCTTTCTATACAAAGTTCAATCAAAGGGCTCCCATTATCATTTACACCTGGCACCCCAAACTTACCTACCACACCCTCTCTAAAAGTTTCTCCTACTTTAGCATTCAGGTCCCCCACCACAACTACTCTCTCACTTGGTTCAAAGGCTCCTATACATTCACTTAACATCTCCCAAAATCTCTCTCTCTCCTCTGCATTCCTCTCTTCTCCAGGTGCATACACGCTTATTATGACCCACTTCTCGCATCCAACCTTTACTTTAATCCACATAATTCTTGAATTTACACATTCATATTCTCTTTTCTCCTTCCATAACTGATCATTTAACATTACTGCTACCCCTTCCTTTGCTCTAACTCTCTCAGATACTCCAGATTTAATCCCATTTATTTCCCCCCACTGAAACTCTCCTACCCCCTTCAGCTTTGTTTCGCTTAGAGCCAGGACATCCAACTTCTTTTCATTCATAACATCAGCAATCATCTGTTTCTTGTCATCCGCACTACATCCAGAAGGGGTTACTAGCCCATTGCTCCCGGCATTTTAGTCGCCTCATACGACACGCATGGCTTACGGAGGAAAGATTCTTTTCCACTTCCCCATGGATAATAGAAGAAATAAAAAAAAAAGAACAAGAGCTATTTAGAAAAAGGAGAAAAACCTAGATGTATGTATATATATATATGCATGTGCGTGTCTGTGAAGTGTGACCAAAGTGTAAGTAGGAGTAGCAAGATATCCCTGTTATCTAGCGTGTTTATGAGACAGAAAAAGAAGCCAGCAATCCTACCATCATGCAAAACAGTTACAGGTTTTTGTTTCAGTCATCTGGCAGGACGGTAGTACTTCCCTGGGTGGTTGCTGTCTACCAACCTATTATATATATATATATATATATATATATAATATATATATAATATATAAATATAATATATATATATATAATATATATATATAAATATAATATATATATATAATATATATATATATATTATATTTATATATATATATATTATATATATATATATTATATATATATATATATATAAATATGCAAGTAATAAGTCTGTTGAGTGTACCTGGTAAAGTGTATGGTAGAGTTATAATTGAAAGAATTAAGAGTAAGACGGAGAATAGGATAGCAGATGAACAAGGAGGCTTTAGGAAAGGTAGGGGGTGTGTGGACCAGGTGTTTACAGTGAAACATATAAGTGAACAGTATTTAGATAAGGCTAAAGAGGTCTTTGTGGCATTTATGGATTTGGAAAAGGCGTATGACAGGGTGGATAGGGGGGCAATGTGGCAGATGTTGCAAGTGTATGGTGTAGGAGGTAGGTTACTGAAAGCAGTGAAGAGTTTTTACGAGGATAGTGAGGCTCAAGTTAGAGTATGTAGGAAAGAGGGAAATTTTTTCCCAGTAAAAGTAGGCCTTAGACAAGGATGTGTGATGTCACCGTGGTTGTTTAATATATTTATAGATGGGGTTGTAAGAGAAGTAAATGCGAGGGTTTTGGCAAGAGGCGTGGAGTTAAAAGATAAAGAATCACACACAAAGTGGGAGTTGTCACAGCTGCTCTTTGCTGATGACACTGTGCTCTTGGGAGATTCTGAAGAGAAGTTGCAGAGATTGGTGGATGAATTTGGTAGGGTGTGCAAAAGAAGAAAATTAAAGGTGAATACAGGAAAGAGTAAGGTTATGAGGATAACAAAAAGATTAGGTGATGAAAGATTGAATATCAGATTGGAGGGAGAGAGTATGGAGGAGGTGAACGTATTCAGATATTTGGGAGTGGACGTGTCAGCGGATGGGTCTATGAAAGATGAGGTGAATCATAGAATTGATGAGGGAAAAAGAGTGAGTGGTGCACTTAGGAGTCTGTGGAAACAAAGAACTTTGTCCTTGGAGGCAAAGAGGGGAATGTATGAGAGTATAGTTTTACCAACGCTCTTATATGGGTGTGAAGCGTGGGTGATGAATGTTGCAGCGAGGAGAAGGCTGGAGGCAGTGGAGATGTCATGTCTGAGGGCAATGTGTGGTGTGAATATAATGCAGAGAATTCGTAGTTTGGAAGTTAGGAGGAGGTGCGGGATTACCAAAACTGTTGTCCAGAGGGCTGAGGAAGGGTTGTTGAGGTGGTTCGGACATGTAGAGAGAATGGAGCGAAACAGAATGACTTCAAGAGTGTATCAGTCTGTAGTGGAAGGAAGGCGGGGTAGGGGTCGGCCTAGGAAGGGTTGGAGGGAGGGGGTAAAGGAGGTTTTGTGTGCGAGGGGCTTGGACTTCCAGCAGGCATGCGTGAGCGTGTTTGATAGGAGTGAATGGAGACAAATGGTTTTTAATACTTGACGTGCTGTTGGAGTGTGAGCAAAGTAACATTTATGAAGGGATTCAGGGAAACCGGCAGGCCGGACTTGAGTCCTGGAGATGGGAAGTACAGTGCCTGCACTCTGAAGGAGGGGTGTTAATGTTGCAGTTTAAAAACTGTAGTGTAAAGCACCCTTCTGGCAAGACAGTGATGGAGTGAATGATGGTGAAAGTTTTTCTTTTTCGGGCCACCCTGCCTTGGTGGGAATCGGCCGGTGTGATAATAAAAAATAAAAATAAAATAATATATATATATATATATATATATATATATATATATATATATATATATATATATATATATATATATATATGCGCCATGCCAAATAAGTAAAACTTGCGATTTTGGCTTAAATAGCCACGTTTTTCTTGCCAAATAAGGCAAGCAAAAATTTGTGTGTGCAATAATTTTGCAAAAATCATTCTGAACCTAACGAAAAAAAACGTATTTCATTGTGTTTATTAAATTGTAAACTTATCTAAAATATATTTAGCTGGATTAGGCTAAATTAAATTGCGCTTGTTATAATAAGGTTATGTAAGTTGTCTAGGGTTCTTTTGGCACAAAATTATTTTTTTTCATTAACTTCAATGATTTTTGCGAAATTATTGCATATACCAATTTTTGCTTGCTTTACTCGGCAAGAACGTTGCTATTTAAACCCAAATTGCAAGTTTTACCTATTCGGCAAGACATATATAACATGACAGGAGTGGATGTAATATATATTTTTTTTTTGTCACAAAACTTCCAGGAAGGAAAAACGGCACTCTCTTGCCTCCCTCCCATACCCTAGCAAATGTTCATGACTTTCACGAAATGTTTTCTTTAGTTGTGTCTGAAAGATTAATACAATATACACAGTGGTATTCATTGCGCGGCTCGTGAGCCGCTGGCGGCTCGCGATGACTCAATTCATGGCTCTCGAAAAATATATAAATTAAATAAAAAAAATATATAGAAAAATAATTTTTCAAGTAAGATACATATTTTCATGAGGTGAGATGGAAGACGAAGTCACAGTAAGAGATAACATTCTAACATCCCTACCCTAGTCGTACAGAAATCATACGTGTCCACTATGGGAAACTGATCAGGGACACGTCTAGCTCTAGGAGTCGGTGGTCTCGCTGAATCAGTTGAGTTCAAGCTTTCGGAGGAGACTCGATGTATTTCGTTACTCTTGGAGATTTATGTTTGAAAATAGGCAACAGATATTTGAGACTGCGGCAACCTATATGAAAGTAACGACTTAACTGTTGCTGCTTGTGGAAGCTAGCTGCGATGGGCTAGTTTTACTTGAAACTGAAGTGCAGTCAAGTAGTGTCCTTTATGGTGGATCGATTTGTGGTTAAACAAAAACGCAATAGTGATGAACAGCCATCCCAGACCCGACCAGTAGAAAAGGAGCATTAAGTAAGTTTGGCCTTTATTTTGCTATTAATAACAAGATATGCAGGCTAATATTACCATGTCTAATTTTTCTCATTTACTATATTTCACTAGCAGCTCAGTACTACTTAATTTAGTTGAGTTACGCTAACTTGCAGTACAAGAAAGGTATAAAATACCGACAATATGAAAGTTAAGACACATGTGCAACATCTGGATATCTTTATTGTAGACGTTTCGCCATCCTGGAGTTTACCTGGAGAGAGTTCCGGGGGTCAACGCCCCCGCGGCCCGGTCTGAGACCAGGCCTCCTGGTGGATCAGAGCCTGATCAACCAGGCTGTTGCTGCTGGCTGCACGCAAACCAACATACGAGCCACAGCCCGGCTGATCCGGAACTGACTTTAGGTGCTTGTCCAGTGCCAGCTTGAAGACTGCCAGGGGTCTGTTGGTAATCCCCCTTATGTGTGCTGGGAGGCAGTTGAACAGTCTCGGGCCCCTGACACTTATTGTATGGTCTCTTAACGTGCTAGTGACACCCCTGCTTTTCATTGGGGGGATGTTGCATCGTCTGCCAAGTCTTTTGCTTTCGTAGTGGGTGATTTTCGTGTGCAAGTTCGGTACTAGTCCCTCTAGGATTTTCCAGGTGTATATAATCATGTATCTCTCCCTCCTGCGTTCCAGGGAATACAGGTTTAGGAACCTCAAGCGCTCCCAATAATTGAGGTGTTTTATCTCCGTTATGCGCGCCGTGAAAGTTCTCTGTACATTTTCTAGGTCGGCAATTTCACCTGCCTTGAAAGGTGCTGTTAGTGTGCAGCAATATTCCAGCCTAGATAGAACAAGTGACCTGAAGAGTGTCATCATGGGCTTGGCCTCCCTAGTTTTGAAGGTTCTCATTATCCATCCTGTCATTTTTCTAGCAGATGCGATTGATACAATGTTATGGTCCTTGAAGGTGAGATCCTCCGACATGATCACTCCCAGGTCTTTGACGTTGGTGTTTCGCTCTATTTTGTGGCCCGAATTTGTTTTGTACTCTGATGAAGATTTAATTTCCTCATGTTTACCATATCTGAGTAATTGAAATTTCTCATCGTTGAACTTCATATTGTTTTCTGCAGCCCACTGAAAGATTTGGTTGATGTCTGCCTGGAGCTTTGCAGTGTCTGCAATGGAAGACACTGTCATGCAGATTCGGGTGTCATCTGCAAAGGAAGACACGGTGCTGTGGCTGACATCCTTGTCTATGTCGGATATAAGGATGAGGAACAAGATGGGAGCGAGTACTGTGCCTTGTGGAACAGAGCTTTTCACCGTAGCTGCCTCGGACTTTACTCTGTTGACGACTACTCTCTGTGTTCTGTTAGTGAGGAAATTATAGATCCATCGACCGACTTTTCCTGTTATTCCTTTAGCACGCATTTTGTGCGCTATTACGCCATGGTCACACTTGTCGAAGGCTTTTGCAAAGTCTGTATATATTACATCTGCATTCTTTTTGTCTTCTAGTGCATTTAGGACCTTGTCGTAGTGGTCCAATAGTTGAGACAGACAGGAGCGACCTGTTCTAAACCCATGTTGCCCTGGGTTGTGTAACTGATGGGTTTCTAGATGCGTGGTGATCTTGCTTCTTAGGACCCTTTCAAAGATTTTTATGATATGGGATGTTAGTGCTATTGGTCTGTAGTTCTTTGCTGTTGCTTTACTGCCCCCTTTGTGGAGTGGGGCTATGTCTGTTGTTTTTAGTAACTGTGGGACGACCCCCGTGTCCATGCTCCCTCTCCATAGGATGGAAAAGGCTCGTGATAGGGGCTTCTTGCAGTTCTTGATGAACACAGAGTTCCATGAGTCTGGCCCTGGGGCAGAGTGCATGGGCATGTCATTTATCGCCTGTTCGAAGTCATTTGGCGTCAGGATAACATCGGATAGGCTTGTGTTAATCAAATTTTGTGGCTCTCTCATAAAAAATTCATTTTGATCTTCGACTCTCAGTCTGGTTAGCGGCTTGCTAAAAACTGAGTCATATTGGGACTTGAGTAGCTCACTCATTTCCTTGTTGTCATCTGTGTAGGACCCATCTTGTTTAAGTAGGGGCCCAATACTGGACGTTGTTCTCGATTTTGATTTGGCATAGGAGAAGAAATACTTTGGGTTTCTTTCGATTTCATTTATGGCTTTTAGTTCTTCCCGCGATTCCTGACTCCTAAAGGATTCTTTTAGCTTAAGTTCGATGCTTGCTATTTCTCTGACCAGTGTCTCCCTACGCATTTCAGATATATTGACCTCTTTTAGCCGCTCTGTTATTCTTTTCCGTCGCCTGTAAAGGGAGCGCCTGTCTCTTTCTGTTTTACATCTACTCCTCCTTTTTCTTAGAGGAATAAGCCTTGTGCATACATCGAGTGCTACCGAGTTAATCTGTTCTAGGCATAAGTTGGGGTCTGTGTTGCTTAGTATATCTTCCCAGCTTATATCGGTTAGGACTTGGTTTACTTGGTCCCACTTTATGTTTTTGTTATTGAAGTTGAATTTGGTGAATGCTCCCTCGTGACTAATCTCATTATGTCGGTCTGGGGCTCCGCGCATACATGACTGAACCTCAATTATGTTGTGATCTGAGTATATTGTTTTTGATATGGTGATATTTCTTATCAGATCATCATTGTTAGTGAAGATGAGGTCTAGTGTATTCTCCAGTCTAGTAGGCTCTATTATTTGCTGGTTTAAATTGAATTTTGTGCAGAGATTTAAAAGCTCGCGTGAGTGTGAGTTTTCATCAGAGCTGCCTCCTGGTGTTATTACTGCAACAATATTATTTGCTATATTCCTCCATTTTAGGTGCCTTAAGTTGAAATCCCCCAGGAGCAAGATGTTGGGTGCAGGAGCTGGAAGGTTTTCCAGACAGTGGTCAATTTTTAACAGCTGTTCCTGGAATTGCTGGGATGTTGCATCCGGAGGCTTGTAGACTATCACAATGACTAGGTTTTGGTTCTCGACCTTTACTGCTAAAACTTCCACTACATCATTTGAGGCATTTAGCAGTTCTGTGCAAACAAGTGACTCTGCAATGTACAGGCCAACCCCCCCCCCCTTTTGCCTGTTCACTCTGTCACATCTGTATAGGTTGTAACCTGGGATCCATATTTCGTTGTCCAAGTGATCCTTTATGTGGGTCTCAGTGAAAGCCGCGAACATTGCCTTTGCCTCTGCAAGCAGTCCACGGATGAAAGGTATTTTGTTGTTTGTTGCTGGCTTTAGACCCTGTATATTTGCAAAGAAGAATGTTATCGGACTGGTGGTATTGTTGGTACTGGGGGGGGGGGATTTTTTTTCCGGCATTAGTATCTGTATCTGTTGGTTTGGAGTGGAGGCCATCGACTGTGGTTCCACTCCAGGAATGACTGGATTTGGTGTACGATTTCTGCCATTTCCTGCCAGTTTTTTTTCCTTCCTGGCACTAAAAAACCTCTCCCTCTTGAGTGGCTGTGGCTACCCAGGTTTTCCCATGGCCTGGATGTTTTGTATCTTTTTGTCCCCTTTAGATGGTATGCCTGGCAATTTAAGTTATAGCACAGTCTTTCCTGTACTGAAGAGGTACACAGTTCAGGGTGAAAAAGCTTACAGGAAGGGAGTTTGCATTTTCCTGTTGTCATATGGGTATGGCATTTCCTAGGGTGGTCATAGTTGCACGTCCCATCTGTTTTTCCAGATTTCCCATGCCAGCAGATACCGAGTGCATAGTATGTGCACAGGCTTGGTTTCCGTTTGCCTTGGGTTTCTGTGACTGTATTCCTGTTGGTGCATGTTTCCCTGTCTTACTTCTATCCTCCCTAGCACCAACAATGGAGCTCCCACCATTTGTTTTTGGTAATATGTCCTCACTATTGCTAGTGGAGTCCTCTTGTTTGCTATTTCCTGCGGTATTTCTAGTTTGCAATATTGGTTTTATCTTATCTTTGACTACACTTGTTTCCCTACTATGGCTCCTGTCCCCTATGCGGTCATTCATATGTATTCCTTCCTGCGTATAATTCCCGACTACCTGGACAAAATCTCCAGCTTCACCATTACTGTCTCCCAGGACAGCATCTCCAGCTTCCCCATTACTGTCTCCCAGGACAGCATCTCCAGCTTCACCATTACTGTCTCCCAGGACAGCACCTCCAGCTTCACCATTACTGTCTCCCAGGACAGCACCTCCAGCTTCCCCATTACTGTCTCCCAGGACAGCACTATCAGCCCCCCATTTACTGACTACCAGGACATCATCTCCAGCCTTACAGTTTCTGACTACATGGCCAGTATCAAGGGCAGTACCATTCAGCCCGGACTTTTTATGTTCCCATCTGTTGTAGAAAGCTTCCAGGTTTTCTATGAAAGCAGCTTTGATGTTGACCTCTTTTAATACCCTTGTGATTTTAGTCCACAGATTTATCTCATTTGGGCATACCCAAAAACACTTCCCTGTTTTAATACTGCTTGTAGCTAGTTCTTGGATATCTGCACAAGGGGCGTGACACCAATTTCCACAGAAATGACAATTTATGCATGTGGAAGCCCGTTTGTTTGACTGACCACAGACTACACACAGCTTCATAATGATTTGAATGGTTGATTTACTGCAATTCTACTAGCAACCTCTTGAATATTCTATTAATAACCTGCTAGGTGGTGCACAACGAAACCGTTTGAAACCAGTCCAGGGTTCGGACCAGTCAAGGGTTCGGACCAGTCAAGGGTTCGGACCAGTCAAGGGTTCGGACCAGTCTATCTGATCTGATCAGTGGGTCACTTATTTAAACCATACTGGTCGGTGATTTGAGCTAACACATGAAGGATCTACTGGAAATTCTCTACCCGAGTAATATGTGATTTGATTGATACAAAAGTATAACTTGCGTGTTGAAGAGCCGGTGACTGCTGGCACTCCTACAATGACGAACGGTCGAGCCTCCACCTTTGTTTATCAATCGCTGTATCTAGCTTCTCTATTTTTTTTTTTTCCGTCTCCACCACAATAAATGCTATATTATCACTATAGTTGACTGGTGCAAATTTTGGAGGAAGGGCGCTTTTTCTGTAGTAATAATTGCTTCTCGTTGTGTATATTGCGACCGCTGGTAACTAGAGGTTATATGAAATTCACAGTAACGTCTGGTATTTCAAGAAAAAGAAACTAATGAAAGTCACTCCACTTCACTAAGTACCATTATAATACTGGTTAGTTGCTACTACAACACTGTATTCTGCTATTCACTGGTATCACTAGATACCAGTGGCTTTATCAATACAGATTCTAGGACATAAAAGGAAGACAGTAGAACATCATGGAATCTTGGTTCAGAGGACATCTACAAGACCTTATTCACGGCTGCTGCAATTAACCCATCTCTTTTCAATTCAAATTCAAATTCAAAGTTTATTCTCTATAAGGATTACAATGCTGAGTTTACAGAAATTTGGTTATTGTTTGGTTTACATGTAGTAAAATTGTGATTACAGAGTGTACCACTAGAACGCTTAGCATGGCTAGGCATTTCGGGCATACTTAGTTTTATTCTTAATTGTAAAATATTACAAATTATGAGGTAAGTTGGTATTATGGCTAAGTGACTAAATACTAGTTTGGGAAGGACCTACTTCCACTGGGGAATCCCGCCTACCAGTGACTATGCCCTCGTCTGCTGCACGTCCCTATCCACTGACGCCTATATAACCGCCAGTCTTCTTGCCTTTGCTCCAGATTCTCCTCCACCACGATGCTGTGAACACTAACTCCAAGGCCGAGGGACTGATTACCTCATCTTTTGTCTATAGTTCTACTGTCTTCCTATTATGTCCTAGAATCTGTATTGATAAAGCCACTGGATGGCGAAACGTCTACAATAAAGATATCCAGATGTTGCACATGTGTCTTAACTTGCAGTAGCTGCGGCTCTCTCAATCAATGTGTTTAACCGAAGTGGCTCTCTTGCAAAAATTAGTGAATAACACTGCAATATAGTATTACAATTTCCTAGGGGCGCCCCGGCAGCCTCTTTCGGGGATTAAAAGCTAGTCTTACAAATCTTAATTTATTAAAGTGTTAATTCTTGAGTTGGTGATACTACCGGAAAAGATATAAAGGGAAGAGGAAAAAAAAGACCAAAAGGTGATGAAAAAAAAATAAAGTGCAAAACAGTTTAGCAATGTATTTTATAGTTTGTTCCAGGCTTAAACTCAAACCCGTCTCTATAAATGCCTTCAATCCATTAAGTATAAATTGTGGCATACTTGTGTCACTAGCCACACACAGGTATGGCAGGATTATAGACGGTGGAGACAGAGTGTACCTTCTGTGGATTCCATCTCACATTGGTCTTCAGATGCATTATAGAACTGATGAATTAGCTAAGTTGTATGCTTTCAAAGAGGGAGTAGATTACAATCTTGGCTTGTCAATTAGTAGTTTGAAAACAATAATTCGAAATGAACTTCAACTTAACTTTATTGACTGAAGACTCAGGGAGACTGACACCAGTCAAGCCTATCATCATTCTATCATGCAGGAGCCACATGTCTATGGTGCATCCAACATAATAAGCAGACTCTTGGATGTCAGTACTTCCCGGCTCCGACTGGGTTACAAGTACCTTTGGGTTAAATCACCACCACCAGATGTAGACCAAACAATAATGTATACTTTGCCAGATGGACTATTGTCACACCCTGCGTCATTATGTCCTGGAATGAGTTAACAGTAATGAATTCAGAGACAACTCACTCAGAAATGTTCAAGATATGGCAAAGTATTTTATCCACAGTGGTATATTATAAACAATTCTGGAAAAATACCCTGACCTCGCTCACTGTAAATATAACTAATATTTGCATTAATAACTCATTGCAGTTATCAGGTGTGGAAGTGTAAAAGGTTCATTGCCTTTGTAACTTGTTCAGCTATCAAAACTTTGCGGCCCAGTCCCTCTGATCAGGAATGTGCTAAGTCTCTGATTCGCCATTATCAATACCATGTCTTAAATATCAAGTTAAAACGGCTCCATATTCATCATCATCCGAAAGCGAACCACCTTTCTCTACCGCCAGTTCTGGATCTAATGACTAAATTCTTCTGATGATATGGTGAAGGGATAACCATCAAAAGAACCAGACCCATCCTCTTGGGTCAAATCTGATTGTTCCTATCCCTCCCCTTTACTAGCCAAAATTAATAGCCTGCTTATTCAGGAATGGCAACTGAAAGTGTATGACTCCTGGTTTATATTCTGTTTCTCTCACTGCATTAACTGTTAACAGATGGCTGCATATTTGGTGCTTGTGTTTCAGCACCAGCTTTTGCTAAGCTTTGCTCAGTTACCTTGGGGTGCTATCAAGGTGTTGTGCACCAGGCAGGGTAAGAGATGGTTTTTCAGGAACAGCAGCACTACCTGTCGCCAGTGAGGTGATCACAGCTTAGAGAGGTTACTCTTAGAGCTGCTCCACCGCTTTTACCTTAATTGATAACCAAAACCATACTTTACTCTCCTGGATCCCCAGTAGCAATGGCATATTCTACCGACTCCAGCAGCTTTTGAGCTCTCTTGCCTAAACCCAGTATTACTTGCAGTCTACCTATCTACACTGACACTTCTACTCCCCCCATCCCTTCCACCTTGTCAGTGTAACAGATTTCCCCACGACACAATGACAATTCAGTGACCATCCAAGCATCAGAGGACAATAACTTTGGCTATCTCCCAGATGACCTTGACAAATGACTTTGATGCTGCTGCATTATAACTCGCACATCACATCGCGCACGTTCCAAGTAACACACCACCTGGAAGTCTCTGCAAGAAGTCTTTAAAAGACAACAATGGGAAAAAAATCCTTTCACCTCACACAACAGGTCCTGATGCGTAACTTATTGACTACAGACAACAGTTGCAAAACACTCACGACCTCCGCCAGCCAAGGCATTATATTACATGCCTGAAGAATGGGGTATACATTATCAATGTAAATAACGCCGATCAGACTATCAAACTAGTGTAAATCTGTACTAGTGGCAACACCACAATCACAATCTAATTGAGGCACTCCGCAATCCATTGCATCGACCAGCATTCACGTCTTGTGTTTTTGATACTCACCCCTTTTGTTTCGCATCCCCATATACTCAACTACCACAGTTTCAAACACCATCGAAAACTGAACCACGAAAAAATTTCACAGGTTGGGGGTTCCTTTCTGGGACTATTTTCCAATGCACTGATGAGAAAGAAAAATAAGCCAAACATGACTTAAGAAATCGTAATGACACGATTGCAAATAAACCATACCCCCGGCCGGGATTGAACCCGCGGTCATAGAGTCAAAACTCCAGCCCGTCGCGTTAACCACTAGCTGGTCTAGTGGTTAACGCGACGGGCTGGAGTTTTGAGACTCTATGACCGCGGGTTCAATCCCGGCCGGGAGTATGGTTTAATAAGCCAAACATTGCCATCCAAACACTACGGACTTACGAGCACTGCCCCCCCCCTTTTTTTTGAGCGAGGGAAGGATAGGGAGAGGGAGGGAGAGAAAATAGAAAACCGTATTGATTTATGTTTTTAACAAAACCTTAATAACAAATTGATTCAGCTGGGGTGTTGGCCTCTGTACATCAAAACGCTAATTATAAATACCACACAAAATGCCTCGTGATCCGTGGTCATTACACTATATACCTTACCAGTAAACATGTTACTAACTTGTACATAATATGACGAAACAGCAGTGAATGACACATAAGGATTCAACACAATAATAATAACAAATATTATTATTATATTTCACCCTATGAAAAACCAAATGTAATATTTTTAAAACTATGCGATGCCGGAATGGAAAGCTTTTTGAGATGGCCAGAGAATTTCCCTAGTGCAGAGAGACGGATCATAATGGCTCTCATCCATTCATATTTTCTCTAGACAATGTGCGGAGAATTTTGCTCAGTAGGAGAGATGAAATTTAATATATTCTTGAGAATATTCAGAATAATGCATATTAATTTTGACGTTCATGCATGTGCGCGAAAACAGTTGCCATGTATGTGGATAAAGTCTTGCAAATTTATTTGGATTTTCCCGAGGGTTTCAACCAGGATACAGGCTGTTGAAATGGTGTATAAAATTCACTATTCCGAGGCTGGAACAATTCACAATTAACCCAAAAAATTGGTAACACAAATACCCCAATGGAAATAAATCACTGATTTTTTTTTATTCTACGAAATTTACACACATGGTACTATATGCAAAACAACCACTGTGAAAAAGTAGTGAAATTCCAAGCGATTTCGTGATTTCTCGCATTATCAAGGAACTGTTCCTTGATAATGTGAGAAATCACGAAAGCGCTGGGAAGTTTATTATTTTTTCACAGTGATTGTTTTGTATATTGTGATATCACCTATTTACTGTGATCTTACTGCATACGTTACTATGTGGGAAAAAAATCACAGTAAAATGGGGATTGTAAATAAGAAAAAACACCGCTTTCACGTGTTTACACAGATCCTCAGACACATCTAAAGATTGTGTTGGCACACAAATTTAATTTCTTAGTTTCAGTGTGGTATTTTTTTCATGTTACTAGTTATTTTAAATGTACTTAGGTACACCTGTGCCTAGACTCACTTAACCCCACAATCTTTTTGTCCGTCCTAGACCTTTTAAGTTTAACCTATTTGTTACTTTATGGGAGACGAAATAAGAGGTAAAATAAACAAGAAATGACAAAGCAAGTATTGATCTGAACGGGAATGTTACAAGGTGTCTTCTCCTACCTGAGACAGAAAGGAGAACGAAAATAAAAAGGTCTGTCAAGCACAGAGGCGCCTTGACAGGGGGTGAGATCCCTATTGAAACTTGACATGTCAAAGGCGTCAAGACCAGATGGAGTATCACTGGATATTAAGAGGAGCTGAAGTACTGTGCGATACACAGCCATATTTCTCATACAAATGCGGTGCTTACTGTCACCCTTCGATTTATTCTGCCTGTATTGTACATTTATTTATTTTGATGCAGGTGAATTGCCTGAGGATTAGGAAATTAAATGTTAAAACATTAAAAAAAAAGAAATAGATAGGAAAGTTACTTTGAATTACAGACTGGGGTCTCTAAGAAGTGTCCTGTGCTAGCTACTTAGCTATTAAACAAGAACTTACGGAACACCTAGGAAACAGAATTCTTCACTGATCGACAGTATTTATTAGAATGAGTGTGTGTGAGTGTGTGTGTGTGTGTGTGTGTGTGTGTGTGTGTGTGTGTGTGTGTGTGTGTGTGTGTGTGTGTGTGTGTGTGTGTGTGTGTGTGTGTGTGTGTGTTTGCGCGTGTGTGTAGAAATGGAATACAGGTCTGGTTAGATTTTGCGGAGATTAGCTTTCTTCTTTGAGTAATATCTCCTCTCTCCACTTTGTTTTCTTTCCCTCACCCTCTCTCTCCCCCTCCCCCTCCTCTCTTTCTCCCCCCTCCTCTCCCCCCCATCTCTCTTTCCCCTTCCCCTCTCCCCCATCTCTCTCCCCCCTCCCTATTTATGTGACTTCCCATGTGTCATCAACATCTGCCACATGCTGGGCGTCAGGGTGAATCTCCAAGGGTAACTAACCCCCTTCAGTATCTTGTAAACTGAATACGATCCTCCCTGCTGAATACCAAAGCTTTTGTCAACTTTAATAAGTCAGTTTCATTTGCTTCACGTGTACCAGAGTCTCAGTTACGCGTTCTGTAAACAAAATACCCATTTTTTTATATTTAAGAAAATGAAACCATATCATGTTTCTACAGTACAGTGTGTTCTGTATATATTTTTTTTATTTTCTGGTACGCAAGACACGGACGAGTACATCCGACACTCGCTCGCGCACACTCGCAAGCTCACATGCGCACGCACACGCACGCACTCATGCACGCGATGTGAAACTACTGTTACTTTTTTTTCTTGAGGAAGAATTAATAAAAATTTGAGTTAACGTAACGTAACGTAATTGTTTTGATTTTGTTGAGCGAGAGTTGTGGGAGGAGGAAAGCCAGTACAAGAATACCGCCAGCGAGTGCTGGAACGCGAGTGACGAAACGCAAGCGCAGGATTTGCGAGTGCAGGAACGCGAGTGCAGGGATGGTAATATGAAAGCGAGCACGTGAATATGAGAGAGGTAATGAAGCACTGCAGGTGAGGGACTGCAGGTGCGGGAGTGCAGGTGCGGGAGACTTACTGGATCTAACTTACATTAGAGCGGGAGTTTGAGTACTCATGTCGTCATACTTTGTCGTACTTACACCCGAGGCTGTGTAAGTCATCTGTTTCCATTATTTGAACACTTCCATTATTTGAACACTTTTCCATTATTTGAACTACTGGAATGTAAGGAAATATTTCTTCAACTTGAGGGTGTTGATAGAGCGGAATGACTTGGATGAGCCACTAGTGGAGGCAAACTCAATACACAGCTTCATGAGTATATACAAGGCCATCAAGTGGAGAAGACGCACCGTATGCAGAGAGGAATTTTTACTGAGACGGATCGCCTGTGAAACAAGTGTCTTTAGTCAGTGGCTGAAGAAACCTGTTTCACAGGCGAACCGTCTCAGTGAAAGTCCCTCTCTGGAAATAATGTCTACTCCACTTGTAGGCCTTAAACCATTTCACTTCATAAGGCTTTAGAGGCC
Source organism: Cherax quadricarinatus (assembly GCF_038502225.1). Classification (NCBI taxonomy): domain Eukaryota; kingdom Metazoa; phylum Arthropoda; class Malacostraca; order Decapoda; family Parastacidae; genus Cherax; species Cherax quadricarinatus. The sequence goes on along the minus strand of NC_091347.1, from coordinate 14,571,937 downwards.
AGAAATCAGTAATGCCAATAATAGTAGTTTAGGAGGCAGGTTCAGGCCCTGAATTTCGACCTCAGCAAACAACTAGGCGAGTACATTCACACGCGCATACATCGTGGTGCAGCACTTGAAGAATGATTTCGTAAGCAATAACCAGCACAAGTTTAAAGATGGTAAGTCTTGCCTCACAAAACTAAAGGAGTTTCGTAACAAAGTAACAAAGTGAGGCAGAAGAGAGAGAGGGGGATGGGGGAAGTGCATACTTATGGTCTGCAAGAAAGCATAACAACTAGAAGATTAGGTAGGAATTACAGTGAATCAAAGACTTTCAGAAAAGAGATGCCAAAATGGTTAAGAGTAACAAGTAGGGCTCCGTATGGATCGGAATTACCACCGGTACTGTTTCTAGTGTATTTTAATGACACAGCAAGACTGAATCAAATTTATCTCCCTGTTTTGCAGATTCAAAGTTAAGAAAATAAAATCCCATAAGACAAGGAAAGGCCACAGACTGACCTCGATAAACTGCAGGATTAGTCACGCAAGTGGCTACCAAAATTCAGCTCCAGCAATGCAGGGTTTTAAAAAGTGGGGAAGAGGTAAGAAAACAAAAAACTTGGTACAGTGAGAACAGAGGCTGCATATCTCACTCAGGGAGGAAGGCCAACAAATGCACGTAGTGCCTTACATATCACCAGAAGCACACATCACCCGAACAACCATTGAAGCTTATTCTCTCTCGTCTGGCAGATCTAAGAGTTATGTCTCATGCTTATCTTGGGTGAACCTGATAAAGCATGATAAAGCTTGCTAGGAAACGAAAGAAGTGTAGAGGTATGCAACAAGAACACTCTCTTTCCTCGTGGAGAATAATACACGAAGAGAGGGTAAAGTAACTGAGGATAGAACCATGGGAGTCGAAGATATAAAGAATACGTAGAGGACTTAACAGAGTGAGCCGGGATAGGTTATTCGAGGTGATGGAAGCAGGTACACGAGGGCAAAGTTAAAAGTTTAATGCAGATATAAGTTATGGGGATGTCAGGAAGTATTTCTTCAGCCTGAGGGTAGTCAGGAAGTGGAATAACCTAGGCGAAAAAGTAGTGGCGGCAAGCTTCATGTATGGATTTAAAGTCCTCAAGAGGCTAAGAGGGAGTGAGCTTAGCACGTGGTAAGTTAAGAAGCAGAACCAGGAGCTGAGAATCAATCTCTGGGAGTACACACACACACACACACACACACACACACACACACACACACACACACACACACACACACACACACACACACACACAAATAGGTGAGTACAGCCAGGAGCTATGAATCGACCCCTGAAACCACAAATAGGTGAATACACACGCACACTCATTAAGTGAGAAAATTCAAAGGTAACACTGCTCTACACACCACTATAATATACATCAAGCTTCCCTCTCCGTCCCTTCATCTTTCATCTTCCATACGAAAAAAAATCCCCCGCACATTGTGTAAGGATTATGAATGGATAAATTCCATTATGATCCACCACTTCAGGGCAAGAGAATTTTCCCTGCCTTCTCCCTGAAATCTCCCTACACTCTTTGCGGGATTTTTCCCCGCCAGTTACACACACTATCAATCTTTGTGCATCGTAAGGAGAAAATAAACTCTGGGGAAGTTTTAATTGCACCATCGAGGGTATTTTTCTCCACACAAAATTGTAATGATGCTACGCGTGTTAATATGGAATTACCATTAAGAAAGAACGTTAGATATACAGTGAGCAGTGGCTTTAACTGAATGTTAATAGTCATAGCCTGAGTGTTCACAGGCTGGGCTGCCGAGAATAGCTGACGTAGGATCGAGCCTCCACCACCACCACTCCTTGAGCTGAAAGACCAACACGGATTCAGAGCTTCACATAAAATATAATAAAAATAACTTATTAATTCGCGTAATAGTGTCCAAAAAACTGTTACAATTATAACGCGATTATATATATATATATATATATATATATATATATATATATATATATATATATATATATATATATATATGTCGTGCCGAATAGGTAAAACAATTGAGATTTTAGCTTAATAGCAACGCTATTCTTGCCGAATAAGGTAAACGAAAATTTGTGTATGCAACAATTTCGCAAAAAATATTCTGAACCTAACGAAAAAAATATATTTCATTGTGTTTATTATTAAATTACATTGCAATCTTATCTAGAATACATTTAGGGTGGACAGCAGCATACTGGTCAAGGGCAAAACACGATGAGAATCTGAGTACACAGGGAACCATGAACCAACTAAACCATCCAGCAGGACAAGAAAAGTAGGGACGGCACTGAGCTACGCAGTGAAACACAGTCCTCACTGGTAACCACGAACAGCGAAGAGTCCTCACTGGTAACCACGAACAGCGAAGAGTCCTCACTGGTAACCACGAACAGCGAAGAGTCCTCACTGGTAACCACGAACAGCGAAGAGTCCTCACTGGTAACCACGAACAGCGAAGAGTCCTCACTGGTAACCACGAACAGTGAAGAGTCCTCACTGGTAACCACGAACAGTGAAGAGTCCTCACTGGTAACCACGAACAGTGAAGAGTCCTCACTGGTAACCACGAACAGTGAAGAGTCCTCACTGGTAACCACGAACAGCGAAGAGTCCTCACTGGTAACCACGAACAGTGAAGAGTCCTCACTGGTAACCACGAACAGCGAAGAGTCCTCACTGGTAACCACGAACAGTGAAGAGTCCTCACTGGTAACCACGAACAGTGAAGAGTCCTCACTGGTAACCACGAACAGTGAAGAGTCCTCACTGGTAACCACGAACAGTGAAGAGTCCTCACTGGTAACCACGAACAGCGAAGAGTCCTCACTGGTAACCACGAACAGTGAAGAGTCCTCACTGGTAACCACGAACAGTGAAGAGTCCTCACTGGTAACCACGAACAGTGAAGAGTCCTCACTGGTAACCACGAACAGTGAAGAGTCCTCACTGGTAACCACGAACAGTGAAGAGTCCTCACTGGTAACCACGAACAGTGAAGAGTCCTCACTGGTAACCACGAACAGTGAAGAGTCCTCACTGGTAACCACGAACAGTGAAGAGTCCTCACTGGTAACCACGAACAGTGAAGAGTCCTCACTGGTAACCACGAACAGCGAAGAGTCCTCACTGGTAACCACGAACAGTGAAGAGTCCTCACTGGTAACCACGAACAGTGAAGAGTCCTCACTGGTAACCACGAACAGTGAAGAGTCCTCACTGGTAACCACGAACAGTGAAGAGTCCTCACTGGTAACCACGAACAGTGAAGAGTCCTCACTGGTAACCACGAACAGTGAAGAGTCCTCACTGGTAACCACGAACAGTGAAGAGTCCTCACTGGTAACCACGAACAGTGAAGAGTCCTCACTGGTAACCACGAACAGTGAAGAGTCCTCACTGGTAACCACGAACAGTCAAGAGTCCTCACTGGTAACCACGAACAGTGAAGAGTCCTCACTGGTAACCACGAACAGTCAAGAGTCCTCACCGGCATTCACAACAAAGCCAACACCATCCTCGCTCATCAGTAAAGACTTTTATCCTTGAAAGTTAAAAACAGAAATGGTAAAAAAAAAGATATAAAGACCTTAATAAAGTTCAAAATAACGCATTAGATGAAGTAAAGAAATTCACAATGCTGTGTCGTTAAAACAAAGAATAATCAAAATCATGAAGGATAATTGTATGAAATAGTATACGACATTAAGTAACGCTTGCTTGACTCTCCCAAATTATCGCAGCACTTTGATACATCCACTTTCTCGGCATTCTTGGGTCTTAATGCACTTTCCGGTTGCTATCTGTGGGGGCTTTTAGGGAAAGGGGGTAACGAGAGACCAAAGAATTTGTTGCTAAAATCACCCGCAGTCAGTGAAGTGTTTCGAGAAATAGGAGAAACGTGGGATGCGAAGGAGCATCTCATTTTTGGTTTCAGGAAATTCACTTGTGCTTTGTGCAACACACTACTAGCACGCACGCATGCATGCACGCAGCACCTGCTTCCAAATGCACACACATGTCAGGCTCATCTTGGAGTGTGAAGCACCAGCATGGAGCCCCCACCTGGTAGCACCCTTAGCTCACATACTGACGGTCCCTGGCTTAAACCTGGACACGGATGTAACAGTTGCCCTTAATTATCTAGCAATAAGGAGCTACTACGGTGTTAGTAGTGTTTTGAGAGTCGCATCTCAGGGGCTTGTAGAATACCTTAGACAGGATTTGCCTTTGACCTGAGCTAAGGTAAGATAACTCTTAGCCTGTAAATTCAACTGTGTAAAAAAATAATTAAGAAACGGAGTAAGTGCAGAGTTATGTGACGGGGCTTGTTACAGAGCTAAGGAGAATGAGGTATGAGAGACTAAAAATGAATGTGACCACACTGGAAAACAAAAGCAGGAGAGATGTAATATTCAGAGAACTCAGAAGAACTGAGAAGAAATAGGTGTACTGGGGCACCTGTTTCTCGCTCCAGCTTCCAACAGATGCTCCAGCACCTGCTGGAAGTTAAAGACACAGGATCACAGAGATAATCAGGGCGTATTTCATCCGTCTTGGGGTGGTCAGGAAGTAGAACGACCTGGACGAAGAAGTGGCTCCATATACACAGTCTGGCTCTTTATACACAGTTAAAAGAGAAGGAACTGTAGGACCCACAAGACAACGAGTGACTCGGGTAATCGGGAAGTTGAGAGGCGGGTCCAGGAACCAAGACTCGACCCCCTGCATCCACATACCGGTAAGTATATAGGTAAATGCAAACACACAAAAAAAGAGTATATTTTTTGTGAAAGTGCTTTTTAGGTACTATATTTGTAATTTACAATGTATTTTGTATAACACTCATAAAAAACTGCAGTGCCGTTGTAAATGTGCATGAGAGAGAGAGGGAGAGAGAGAGAAGAGGGAGAGAGGGGGAGAGAGGGAGAGGGAGGGAGGGAGAGAGAGAGGGAGAGAGAGAGGGAGAGAGAGAGAGAGAGAGAGAGAGAGAGAGAGAGGGGGGAGAGAGAGAGAGGGGGGAGAGAGGGAGAGAGGGAGAGGGGGGGAGATAGAGAGAGAGAGAGAGAGAGAGAGAGAGAGAGAGAGAGAGAGAGAGAGAGAGAGAGAGAGAGAGAGAGAGAGTCAAAAACCAGAAAACATCCTCAGCAATCCATATGTAAAAAAAAACAAGCTATTTTTTTTACCCTTGTTGCAAGTCCCAGTTCATTCGATCAATTACCTCTGTGGCTGTTGGCAAAACTATTTCGCTGTGAACAAGCCAGTGAACGAACTTGCTAACGAACACGTTAGCTTACGAATAAATTAACCAGCAAACATGCTAGTCAACGAATAAGCTTGGCAACGAACAAGCTGCGCAACAACGAAGAATCTAGGCAACGAACAAGCTGAACATCAAAATGGTATACAATACCGACAGGTTGTGTACGAATGGTATATAATACCGACAAGATGAGATTAAGACACATGTGCAACATCTGGGTATCTTTATTGTAGACGTTTCGCCATCCAGTGGCTTTATCAATACAAATTCTAGGACATAACTTGAAGACAGTAGAACTATGTACAGAAGATGAGGTAATCAGTCCCTCAACCTAGGAGTAGGTGCGAAGAGCACCATAGTCGTGGAGATTCTCCACGACTCGCTACTCTCAATTCTTCCTTAAGCTGCTGGTAAAGTTGCTCGATGGAGGGCATCTTGGTTCAGTCCACGGAGAGGACTGAACGGACAAGCTAGGCAACGGGCAAGCTAGGCAACGGGCAAGCTAGGCAACGGACGATAGCTAGGCAACGATGAATCTAGGCAACGATGAATCTAGGCAACGATGAATCTAGGCAACGAAGAACCTAGGTAATGAACAAGCTAGGCAACATACAAGCTAGGCAACGAAGAAAGTAATCGACGATCAAGCCAACCGACTATTAATTCATCAAACCACAGAGTGAACAAACAAACGAGCCAATACCCAAGTAAACCAACAAACCAAGCAAGGAACGAGCCAATGAACGAACAAACCAACAAGCAAACAAACTAACGAACAAGGCAACCAAAAAAGCACAGTAACGCTCGAGACAAAGAAAATGAATTTTAAAACAAGATAGCCGAATAACGAGCGAACCATCGACCAAGACAACGAGCACGCGAACCCTACGACTAGCGAGTTCAGTGAACAAGCGAACCACCTTCGTTGCCCCAGGGATCGTATAGGCACCATTACACTCCTTGATTTCGTCTCTTGGTGGGGAAAGGATGGGGGAGGGTTGTGTTTCACGGACCCTTGATTTTTCACCTTAAACTTCGAACTATCAATCTTCTTTCACGGCCCGAATACCAGAGAGGAAGAGAAGATACAAAAAAAATTAACTACCCGCCCGAACTTCGAAACTGCACCAAATGGGAAAATTCTGGATGATGAGGGAGGGGGTTGCATAAGAAAGGAGAGGGGGGATTACATAAGAAAGGAGAGAGGGGTGGGGAGGGAAAAGTTTGCAGTCGATTGGGCTCACCGCTCGTAAATTTTCTCCCCCGCCCGAACGTTCCGTTAACAAATGATGACACTGTACGTTTTAACACACCTTGTAGCATGCAAACAGCTCCACAATGTTGTGATTTCCTTGAATTATTGTTCAAGTTGGAACAAATGAGCTACTGGATACCGGATCGCGGAGGGCAGTGACTAACGTACAGTAGTGAGTTCGTAAGACGAGGTTTCCCAAAAGAGGTTTGTTCGCAAGCCGACACCATGTCTTCGCAAACCGACACCACGTCTTCGCAAACCGACACCACGTCTTCGTAAACCGACACCACGTCTTCGTAAGCCGACACCACGTCTTCGCAAGCAAAGAACGCGAGAGAAGTAATAGGAGTAAAATCGGGAATAAGTGATTGGAACAGTAAGGTTAAAAAGAGGAAAGAACCATACAGACTGCATGGGAGTGCGCAGAAAGTCATGATAATGTATTGGGATATACAGTGTAGACCGGGAAACTTTCTCTGTATGCGTAGTCATGGATGAAAAACTAAAACTACAATTCCCTGGGCAAATGAAGCTAGCATCATAAAACAGAAAGCTCTCTCTTGCTCTCTCTCTCTCTCTCTCTCTCTCTCTCTCTCTCCCCTCTCTCTTCATACCCTCAGGCACACTGCAACAAGTATTTTTTTTTTCATAAAGACAAGCATATAGTTGAAAATGAACGCAAATAGATATTTCATGGAGAGGAGAAATATTTTACCTAACATTTTTACTGCTACTTTAACAACTAGTGTTTTCATTAGTACTAATGATATTTCTACTGCTGTTGCTGGTACTACACTCCACGCTACTACTACTACTACTACTACTAATGGAAATAAGTAAGGACCCCAATGGAAATAAGTCACTCTGTCTGACTTTTTTGGGTTATCCTAGGTTCTCTACACATATGCTGCTATGTATGATAATTCTATGTAACTGTATTGTGTATACCTGAATAAATTTACTTACTTACTTACTTACTGCTGCTGTCACTACTACGATTACTGCTGCTGTCACTACTACGATTACTGCTGCTGTCACTACTACGATTACCGCTGCTGTCACTACTACGATTACCGCTGCTGTCACTACTACGACTACTGCTGCTACCACTACGATTACTGCTACCACTACAACTACTGCTACCACTATTACGACTACTGCTATCACTCCTACGACTACTGCTATCACTGCTACGACTACTGCTACCACTATTACGACTACTATTGCTACCACTACAACTACTGCTGCTACCACCACTACAGAACTTTACTATCATTACTGCTACTGCTATTACTATAATACTACTGCTACAGATATAACTACCATTCAAATCACCATCCTCGGGAATGTGAAAAGGAGTGAGAAAAGGTGAAGGACTGAGGAAGAGGTGGGAGATGAGGGAAGTGACAGAGGATGGGTTAAGGAATAGGGAATATTAGAGGGATATAATGATACTGTATTTATAACTTGTACTATGTGCATAACCATATGATGATCATAATGTAGGCAACAATGATGAGCCAGTTAATAATCATGACAGATTATCTATCAGCTATTTAATATCCTTAATTTATATATCTACGTCATAGGTAATATCTATGTAATGTACATGCAATATCTTTGTGAAATCTGGGCAATATCGAAGTAATATCTACTTAGTGTTTAAGATATTTTTTCTATTCAGCTCTTCCCAAGTCCAAGGAATATTATCATCATGGGTATTACCTAGATTTTGGGATATTACCTGCTGATAAACGAATATTTCTTGAAATATGGATTTAGTTTAATTTTTCTGGAAATGAGAGTAATCAGTTTTAAGAAAAGTGGGAGGTAGTTCCATTTCCTTGGATAAAGAGCCCTTCACAAAATTAAGGTAGCCTTCGTACTCCCATGAAAGGACTTGGGTATGGTAGACACACTGTATCATGGATATCTTGGCATCACAGTGCTCCAGGCGGTGGTTGGCTGTGCATGATACTGCCTTTTCTCTCCTTGTCTGCGTTTCCCTTCTTCCCCGACACTTTGCCCTTTCTCGTCATCTCTCTCTTCTATATACCACCCCTCTCATAAGCACCCTTTTTATTCCCTCTTCTGCAGCCGCCTTACCCCAGTCCCCTCATCACCACCACCTCAGCATCCTCTCCACTCTCTTCCAGCCGTCTTTTTCTCTTCACAGCCTCCTCTCTCCCTAGCACCCTCCTTTACTCTCCGCCATCATCCCTACCCTCCCTTCTCCCTGCCATTGCTGCAGCTGCTCGCACTAATGTATAACCTTGTTCCCTCTTAAATAATTCACCGCGACTCTCTCTTTATCCCGAGGGGAAAATGGCTCCTTGTGTAAAATAACCCAAGATTTACAGCGCTCCGGAAGCCACAGAACAGATCTTAAATTCTTGGGCGTTGTTTTATTGTCACAAGCGGAAAGTGTTGTGAGGCGAAGGTTAGCCATCCTCGAGGTAACCAAGAATGTTGTAAGAGGTAACGAGGCCCTCTGTAAACCTCGAAGGCAGTGGTTGCAAGCGCTGCAAACTTAAGAGGCTGAGACTATTAGTACTGGAAACCTAAGAAGCGGAGGCTTTAAGTGCTGGAAACCTGAAAGCGGAGGCTCTAAGTGCTGGAAACATAAGAGGTGGTGGCGGCAAGTGCTAGGAACTCAAGAGATGGAGGCTGGTAGCTTCAGAGGCAATGGCTGGAATCTTCAGAGGCTAGTAGCTTTAGAGGCAGAGGCTGGTATCAACAGAGGCAGAGGCTGGTATCTTTAGAGGCGGTGGCTGGAATGTTCAAAGGCGTTGCCTGGAATCTGGAGGGGTGGAGGATGAAAACGTAAGGGCTGGTGGATGGAATTTCAGGGTTTGTGGTACATCTCCCAACATTTTTGGTAAAGTTGCTGGCCAGTCTTCTTTATAACTTGGTCAAAACCTGAAGGTCTGTCCTATGCGAAATAGTGTCAGTATAAAGTTGTGATTCCACAAGCCGAGGGAGACTTGTCCTGTTTTCTTATAGTCGTTCGCATAGATCACCGAACTCAGATGTAAAGATAAGATTGAGTAATTCAGCACAAGAAGTGAAGGATCGAACGTCTGTCTGTTAGCAAGCTGGCAGATATGCTTCCTAATTGCAATCACCTAATTGTGAGAGAGAAAAGAGTAACAATATAAGCAGGATTTATTGCTCAGTGTTTAGATTCGGTGAGAGCTCGTCAAAATATTTTATTTCATTACTCTGTGTAAAGGCAATGAGATGGAAATTCTTTTCTGGGTGAAACAAAAACATGGGATGGGGTGAATTAAAATTTCCTGTAATGTAATCGGATGTCTTGTCCTAAAGAGGATTACAACAACTTTTTTTTTCCAGCACCCTGATTGTGATAGTTCTTTGCATCTCATTTTGAGTTTCAAGGTTTTCTATTTAGATTTCAGAGCATAATTTTATTTTTATTAGCTTCTTTGATCCCTCCTCTCTCCCTTTTCCTTCTCCTTCCCTCCATTCCTCTCTCTGGAAGAGGCTCTAAGAATAATCATTAATAACGAACAAAACAATGTCTGATGGCAACGTGAAAGGCAGGAGAATGCAATGTTGCAAAACACTAGAAACAAGCGAGGCTGCACAGTGTGGTCTTCATTGCCAGTATGTTGAGCACCTCATTTATGTAGCACTTTTGTTGATATATCCTTTGAAGACGAGCTCTAAACACTGGACCAGTTCTCTTACGAAGTGATTATGAGCTAATTGTTATCTATTCGATACACTACGGAAGTTCATCAAGCTTCAGTAGAGACTGTCACTCAGCACGAGAAGGCTCGATTCTCCGTCTCCTTTTATTACACATCACAGAATCACTTGCACACCAAGAAGTGTTATTGAAACAGAAATGATTTCTTTTGGAATAAACTGCCCCCTCTTCCCTGTTCTCCCCATTGATGATGTAAACAAAAATATAATTCACCTTAAAAAGAAACCACCGGGTACTGTAAACATAGGACCTAATTAGCCATGTTTCAAATGAAGTTTCATCCCAAGGAGCGTAGATGCTCGTTGGCAGCTTTTACACCTGCTGCAAATGCTCACCTACCAACAAATAACAGTATGAACCATAAGGGTTGTAAATAATATTATATATATATATATATATATATATATATATATATATATATATATATATATATATATATATATAATTTATTTAACAAACCGGCCGTATCCCACCAAGGCAGGGTGGCCCAAAAAGAAAAACGAAAGTTTTTCTTTTTAAATTTAGTAATTTATACGGGAGAAGGGGTTACTAGCCCTTTGCTCCCGGCATTTTAGTTGCCTCTTACAACACGCATGGCTTACGGAGGAAGAATTCTGTTCCACTTCCCCATGGAGATAAGAGGAAATAAACAAGAACAAGAACTAGAAAGAAAATAGAAGAAAACCCAGAGGGGTGTGTATATATATGCTTGTACATGTTTGTGTAGTGTGACCTAAGTAGTAGTAGCAAGACGTACCTGAAATCTTGCATGTTTATGAGACAGAAAAAAAGGACACCAGCAATCCTATCATAATGTAAAACAATTACAGGCTTTCGTTTTACACTCACTTAGCAGGACGGTAGTACCTCCCTGGACGGTTGCTGTCTACCAACCTATTACATATATATATATATATATATATATATATATATATATATATATATATATATATATATATATTATATTAATACTGAACATAAATAATGTAAAGTGTAGAGAAATGATTCAGAGAAACTACAAGTTAATGAATTAGATACATATACAACGCAGTGGCTTCATCAGTCCTAAACAAAGAAGAAAGATGAAGACCAGTAATAGTTTGAGGTAATCAGTTCCTCATCCTGGAGTCTATATAATCAGTCCATCAATGTTGAAAAGAATACAGTACATGCGCGAAGTGGCTTATATACAGTAGACAGGCGAGTTGAAGCAGTTGTAGGCGAAATCACAGTGGACAAATCCACAGGTGGAAGCAGATCATCACATTCTTGTTTGTTATGGACTGATAAAGCCACATGGCAAAACGTTTCCTCAATAAAGATACCCAAGTGTTGTATTTGTGTAGTGTTGAGTCGAGTGTTAAGAGCGCTGGTGGACACTTTGGTTACGCCCAACAACACTTCAAATTTAAGAGCCTCGGGGAAGGTTTCTCACAGTTTCATTAAATGTATTAAATTTAATTAGGTTATCTATCCAGATGGGGCAACAACAGGTGGTAGTCGGCTCACTATCGCAGCTGGCTCTCGTTCTCTTGAAAGTAAACTGGTAGCGTTTTATTTCCTGCCTCGCCGATGCCGATATTATCATTGACTAAATGAAAGACATCCAAGTACCTAGATTTTTTTTTACTTGGTACTACGTGACAGTACCTGGCTGCTGCTACTAGTTACTACTTGGCAGATAGTACGTGGCTGCTGTTGCTGCTACTAGTCACTACCTGGCAGACAGCACCTGGCTGCTGCTACTCGTCACTACCTGGCAGACAGCACCTGGCTGCTGCTACTAGTTACTACTTGGCAGACAGACAGCACCTGGCTGCTGCTACTCGTCACTACCTGGCAGACAGCACCTGGCTGCTGCTACTCGTCACTACCTGGCAGACAGTACCTGGCTGCTGCTACTAGTTACTACTTGGCAGACAGCACCTGGCTGCTGCTACTAGTTACTACCTGGCAGACAGCACCTGGCTGCTGCTACTAGTCACTACCTGGCAGACAGCACCTGGCTGCTGCTACTCGTCACTACCTGGCAGACAGCACCTGGCTGCTGCTACTCGTCACTACCTAGAAGACTCGTTGGTACCAGATTACGGTACTATTAATGGCTTAACTTATTCTAAGATTTATTTATAACATGCATTCACTCCACGTGAATAACATGACTGGTTTACTCATTTATCAAAGCGCTCGGCTGGTCGTCATTCATCACTCTTGTTTACCTTCACTCCTGTTTTTTTCCCCTCTCCCTCTCTCTCTCTCTCCCCCCCCCCTCCTCCCTGGTTGCTTCTCTCCTCCCGTTGATTCTCTATAATCGTTGGTTCCCTCTCAATCTTGATTTATCTCCCTGTTGGTTTTCCCGTTAATGGTTTCCCTTCCCTGTTGGTTCCTCAGACTGTTTTCCCTCACTGTTGATTCCCCCCCTCTCTTTATTTTGGTTATTTCCCCCCTCTCACTACTAGTTTTCCCTCCTCACTGTTGATTTTTCCCTCTCCGTTTATTCCCCCCCCCCCGTTTATTTCCCCCGTCACAGCTTCTGTTTTTTCCTCACCAGTGATCGAGGCTTAAATCGCTCTCCCATTCAGTGCAATTGAATCTTTTACGATTTTTATTTACCTTTTCCGCCTGTTAAATATTTTCGCTAAAAGTTGAAGTTCAGATGCGAACGCTAAAAAAAAAAAATAAAAAAAAAAAAACTGAGAAATTGTGAATGCGGAAGCTTAGGTAGAGAAGGGCAACATCTTCCAGTGAAAGTG